>NC_073272.2:42080075-42383106 GCF_029289425.2 Pan paniscus
AGGGAGGCAAGAGGGGCTGAGCCGTTTTGCCTCTGATGTCTGAACTCGCTTCTCTGATGATGGCAGCGGAAAATGGGCCTGATGCTGAGGGTGCAGCTGTGGGCGGGCATTACGGGAATGCGTGTGTGCATTTGGGACGTGAACAAGATGCCCTTCTGCATCAGCATTCAAGCGTTTCTCATGGACATTTTGATGGGATGCTTTCGTGGGATTGCTTTAATATACAGCTCTGTCTATCCTGGAGTTGGGATATATTTTTGTATCTACTGCACCAGGATGATGAAAGAAGCTATGTTGTGTCCTTAGGGGTAAGGTAGCCCCAGCCCAATCTTCCTGAAGGAGTCAAAGAGAGACCATGACGGTTTTTTGGCTGCTGTGAAGAGTAGTGGTTGTTTTACCTATCTATTTTTCCCCAAAAGATGGTTTCTAGCTTCTGTAATGGACCCTTTTTTTTTTTTTTTTTCTAAATGGGGTCTCACTCTGTCTCCCAGGCTGGAGTGCAATGGTGCGATCTTGGCTCACTGCAACTTCCACCTCCCGGGCTCAAGCGATCCTCCTGCCTCAGCCTCCTGAGTAGGTGGGACTACAGGTGCACGCCACCACATCCAGCTAATTTTTGTATTTTTAGTAGAAATGGGGTTTCACCATGTTGCCCAGGCTGGTCTTGAACTCCTGGACTCAAGTGATCCACTGGCCTCGGCCTCCCAAAGTGCTGGGATTACAGGTGTGAGCCACTGTGCCCCGCCTGTAATGGACTCTTGATATCATCCACTGAACAGTAACCTTTCTAAGCCCCTTTCTAAGTTGCCCCTTTGAAGTTTGAACCCCTGGGCCTGACATCCTTTACCACCTTCATCACGGTCATTGTCAGCATCATCAATGTCTCCTCCCCCATGTTTATTAAGTGCCTAGTATATGCCAGCCATTATTCAAGGTGCTTTATATACTTCATTTATTCCCCAAGACAATCCTTTGGCAATACTGTTAGCATCCTATCATGGTTAATTTTATGTCAATTTGACTGGGCCACAGGGTACCCAGACATTTGGTCAAACATTATTCTGGGTATGTCTCTGTGGGTGTTTCTGGATGAGAAGAACATTTGAATTGGTAGAGATAGCAAAGTAGATAGCCCTCCCTAATGTGGGTGGGCCTTGTACAATTGGTTGAAGATCTGAATAGAACAAAAAGGCTGAGTAAGGGGGTACTTTGCCTGCCTGACTGTTTGAACTGGAACATCAGTCTTCTCTTGTCCTTGGACTGGACTTACATCTCCCAGTTCTCTGGCTTTCAGACTTGGACTGGAACTATACCACTGGCTCCCCTGGGTCTCTAGCTTGCAGATGGCAAAATATGGGACTTCTCAGCCTCCATAATCATGTGAGCCAATTCCTTATATCTATTTATGTCTATCATCTATCTATCTATCTATCTATCTATCTATCTATCTATCTATCTGTCTATCTATCTATCTATCCTATCATCTTCTACTTCCATTGGTTCTGTGTCTCTGGAGAATCCTGGCTAATACATATTTTGGAACAAAGAGTGGTTCTAGAGGAACAGAATTTTAAGGATGAGGTTTCTGAATTGGTTCTAGGGTTTCTGGAATTGGCTGTCTAATCTGATTAGATTTAAAAACATTAATGACTCTATTTCTAGTAGTAACAAGAGCACTGATAATCTACGGTGTGATCTGGCAATAGAGTTACACAAAATATCACCACTGGATGTTCCTAATCAACCTATAAGAAACAAGGAGCTGGGTGACTGTGAATATAATATTTGTGAGCAATTTTTTTCAAATTAATGAATATGAGATTGGCTGGTTGCTTTTAATGTTGCTGTACAAAATGAGGAAAGAAAAGGATGAGCTCAGGGATTCAAATTCCTAGCTCAAGTACCACATAAATGATCTGAAAGCTTCCATGTGTCTCATGAAAGAGACCCTTATCTCCTGTACCACAGGGCTCAGATTGCCGAAAATCAGATCCAGAATCTCATCCTGTAACTGGCTGAATTACAATGCAAGTTGAACTTCTAGCCTCGTCGTTTGTCTACTAATGGAGTGGGGGCATTGATTGGGAAGGAATGGGATCCTGAAAGTTGGAATGGGGCTGTGTGGGAAAGGCCCTGATGAAGCTGGGGTCATTGAGCCCCTAAATTCTCGTTAATCTTCTTTGCCAATGGAAGAAGTCTCCCCAAGCCCAGTGGGAGCAGCATCCTCACCTCCAGTGGGAGCAGCTTCTCTATCCCCATCTGAGGAGATTAGTCATGCATTGCCTGAGGAAACTGCAATGGCTTCTCCTGAGGCAGTTGCTGTGCAAGACAATGCTGAGTCTCCTCAGAAACCACCCCACCACGCTTCTTTGCTTCTAGACCTATACCTAGACTCAAGTTCCAACAGGCCTCTAAAGGTGAGGTATGAAGTATGACCCATGAGGAGGTGCACTGCACTCCAACAAACTACTTGAGTTTTCTAATTTATACAGACAGAATCTAGGGAACATGTGTGGGAATGGATACTAAGTACGTGGGATAATGGTGGAGGGAACACAAAGTTGGATCAGGCCGAATTCATTGATATGGGCCCACTAAGCAGAGATTTTACATTTAATATTGCAGCTTAAGGAGTTGGAAAGGACTCCAACAGTTGGGTTGGCTGGTTAGCTGAAACATGGACCAAAAGGTGGGCCACAGACCGAAAGGTGACTCACTCACAGTAAGTGAGTTGATCTGCCTTAGTTTAATGTAGAGGATAAAATTCAAAGGCTTAGGGAGATTGGAATGTTAGAGTGGATTTGTCATTTGAGACCTACTCACCCACCCTGGAAGGGTCCAAAAGAGATAACTTTCACCAACACTGTGAGAAATAGATTTGTGAGGGGAGCCCTGGCATCCTTGAAGAGCTCTGGGATTGCTCTTCTTTGTAGGCCAGATCTTACAGTAGGAACTACAGTCACTGAATTGCACTAAACTCAATGGGGCTAATTGAATCCCAGGGTGGCAGGGGCCAAGTGGCAGGCACTTGACTGCCAAAGGCAAGGTGGGAATTGTTACCATAATGGATAGCAGAGCCAAAGTAGCAATAAGAATAGTCTGGCTCATGCATACCTATGGCGTTCGCTAGATGATCATAGTGTTCCTAGAAATGAAATAGATAGGAAGCCTACTAGATTCTTACTTGATCTGTAGAATGTTAGGAATAGCGCTCAAAATCCTGAGGAAATTGAACACTCGAACAGAGGATTTTTAGCAAAGCAATTTTACTTCTGTGTAGAGGAGTGCCTCCTTGGCCAGTTGCCATGAAAGCACACCTGAACAAAGGGGCACGAGAGCCTTTATTCCTGACGCAAGTCCTGCCCCTGTACCCTTTCCCCATTGGCTTGGGTTGGGTCGTACAATCTAAACTAATCCCGGTTGGCTGAACATTTGATTTTTTTTTTTTAAGATAGGGTGGGCGCATAAAAGAAAGTGGAGAGGAAGGGAAAGGGGTGTCCTTAATAAGCTAGAAAGTTAGTCCTCTTTCCAAATAAAGAAAGGAATGTGAGCTGGTACTGATAACACGTGGTACTGTGGCATGCCTGGGCATCTAACAAAGGCAAAAAGGAAAAAAAAGGAGAAAAAAGGAGGAAAAAAGGGAGGGTACTATGAATTAAAGAATAAAAGATTGATCAGATTATTTCAAGAGAAACCTCATCATATCCCACAAGAAGCAGAAAAAGTTCTAGGTCAAGTGAACAAAAGTCTAATCCGAATTATATAAACAGATAGTCATAGCCCCTCAATCTATTGCCAGACTTGAGCCAGGTTGCAGACTCAGAACTCCTTAAGTGTAGGGAAGTCAGGGTTCCCTTGAGGAAGAACCCCAGTATACTGTCAAAATTTTATACTATTCTACTGGTTGTTTCTCTGGAGAACCTTGAATAACACATATCCACACTTAACAGATAGGGACACTGAGGCACAAGGTCTTACTTAGGAAGTTAGGATTTGCACCCAGGCAGTGTGACTCCAAGGCCCTCCTGCCTAGACCACTAGTTCTCTTGCCCTCTGGCTCCTTAGCTTCTGCATATTCAAATAATTCCTGGGAATTCAGCATGGGCAAATGAGCTGAGAAGCCTGAGACGCCTGAGAATCCTGGGTCCTGGGCTGCCACTAACTTCCCCATCTAAACCGCCTTGGGCCACATCATGGAAGGATTAATGAGAACTGCTGAGGGCTGCCTTGCCACATCCTGGGTTGGAAAACCTCAGTCACCCTGAGAAGAAGGTGATGTAGTGGAAGCAGGAGGTAGGAGAACCAGCTTCTATTTCTACCTGCCCATTGACTTGCTGTGTAGCCATCTCTCTGCACCATAGTTTCATCAGCTGTGAAAGGAGAAGTGTAGGCGTGATTAATCTCTGTTGCTCCTAAATCCTGTGATTTGAAAGGGTTGTGGCCTTCAGATTATTGAGCAGCCTGAAGTAAGCAAGTCAACCATTGCATAATCTGAGTGCTTCACGGTATATGTACCCAATTGCAGAGAAAGCGTGTCAGTCTGTTTTGCATTGCTGTAAAAGAATCCCTGAGGCTGGGTAATTTATAAAGAAAAGTTTATTTGGCTCACAATTCTGAAGAGTGTACAAGAAGCATGGCACCAGCGTCTGCTTCTGGTGAGGCCTCAGGAAGCTTCCACTCATGGCAGAAGGCAAGGGGAGCTGGGGTGTCACGTGGCAAGAGGGGAAGCAAGGAAGATGCCAGGCTCTGTTTATTTATTTATTTATTTATTTATATATTAGATGGAGTTTTGCTCTTGTAGCCCAAACTGGAGTGCAATGGTGTGATCTCGGCTTACTGCAACCTCTGCCTCCCGGGTTCAAGCGGTTCTCCTGTCTCAGCCTCCCAAGTAGCTGGGATTATAGGAGCCTACCACCACGCCCAACATAAGATTTGGAGGGGACAAATATCCAAACCATATCAGGAATGAATTTAGAGGGTGAAAATAAAAGTTTAAATCCAGGCTCTTCTCTTTACTGTGAGACTTTGGGCAAATTCCTGAACTTCTCTGATTCTGTTTCTGTAAAATGAGAATAATGATACCAACTTTTGGAATTTCTGAGATATTTTAAGGAGGTAACACAGGCACTGTGCTAATATAAGTGGCTACACAGTCTGCAGTGTTTCCTTCCCTTCTTGACTCAATTGATGTCAACATGGCTCATTCTCCCAGCTGGAGGACTAAAAGTATTATTCATTTCTTTCCCCTTTTCTTTTCAGAAGCCCGAGAAAGCCTTGAGAGCACTATTGGAACCAGCTAGGTTCTTAAAGGGTCAGGCTTGCTTTCTGTCTTGATTTTCTTCCCTTCTTCCTTGTTTTCTGACTCCTTTCCCTGATTCTTTTCTCTTATTCAACAAGCAGTTGCTAAGAAGCTCTCTGTATGGGCATTTGTGCTGATTCTTTGAAGGTCAAGTTTGGCCAGCTTTCTGCGTGTAAAGCAAATGCCTTCCCTTCATCTCAGCTGGATGTCACATGGCTGCTTGAAGCAGGGAGGAGGGCAGAGTCTGCTTCAGTGGGGCCATGTGTGCATGTACACGTGGACACCGCATATGTGTGTGTGTATATATGGGAATCTATATATGTGTGTATATACATGAGGACACCCACACATGTACTGCGTACATGAGGAGACCCACATGTGTATATGTATGTGTATACAAGAACATTCACATGTGTGTACACATGGACGCCCAAGTACATGTACAAGCTGACACCCATGTATGCACTAACACCAAAACATGATTCTCTAGCACATGCACAGATGGTTCTGATAAAACCTCTTCCAGGCCAGGCAGGGTGGCTCATACCTGTAACCCCAGCACTTTGGAAGGCTGAGGCAGGAGGATGGCTTGAGGCCAGGAGTTCAAGGTTACAGTGAGTTATGATTGTACAACTGCACTCTAGCCTGAGTGACAGAGTGAGACCCTGTCTCAGAAAACAAAACAAAAACAAAAAACTCTCTTCCTACCCTGCCCCCAAAGTGTAAACTGGCAGCAAAAAACAAGTCATTTCTAATGGGCTTGAAGGAAAAAAGACATGGCTGGGTAAAAGGAAAGAATCTGTACCAGATGGTGCTCTCTTCATTCTGAAGCCAAACATTTTGAGCTATGCCTTTTCTCAGAGGGGGAAGAAAATTATTAAATCAAACAAACAAATAAAACAAGGTGGAGAAGAGACATACCAGGTTAATGGATTGGGAGACTCAACATGGCAAGGATGCCAATTCTCTCCCAAGTCAATCTACATATTTACCATAATTTCAATCAAAATCCCATCACAATTTCTTGTAGATAAAGACAGACTGATTCTACAATGTATATGGAATGACAAAGAGGCTAGAATAGCCAAAACAATTTTGAAGAAAACAAATGAAATTGGAGGAATCACATTACCTAATTTTAAGACTTATTACGAAGCTACAATAATCAAGATGATGTGGTATTGGTGGAGAGATACATAGATCAATGAAATAGAATAGAGTCCAGACATAGGCAACTGATTTTTGACAAAAGTGCAAAGGCAATTCAATAGAGAAAGAGTAGTCTTTTTGACAAACGGTGTTGGAACAATTGGATATCCATACGAAAAACAAAATGAACCTGAACTTAAACTTCATACCTTATACAAAAATTAACTGAAAAATGGATCATAGGTCTAAATGTAAAATATAAAACTAGAAAACACAGGGAAAAATTTTCATGACCTAGGATTAGGCAGAATTCTTAAACATGAGACCAAATATGTGATCCATAAAGAAAAATTTATGAGTTGGACTTCAGCAAAATTTAAAAATTAAAAACTTTTGTTCTGTGAAAGACATCATTAAGACAATTAAAAAGCAACCTATGGACTGAAGAAAAACATTTGTAAATCATATATCCAACAAAAGACTTATATACAGAATATATAAAGAATGTTCAAAACTCAACAGTAAGAAAACTAGGGCCAGGCGTGGTGGCTCACGCCTGTAATTCCAACACTTTTGGAGGCTGAGGTGGGCAGATCACGAGGTCAGGAGTTTGAGACCAGCCTGGCCAATATGGTGAAACCCCGTCTCCACTAAAAAAATACAAAAATTAGCCAGGCATGGTGGCACGCGCCTGTAGTCCCAGCTACATGGGAGGCTGAGGCAGAAGAATCACTTGAACCTGGGAGGCGGATCAAGCAGTGAGCCGAGATCATGCCACTGCACTCCAGCCTGGGCGACAGAGACTCTGTCTCAAAAAAAAAAAAAAAGAAAAAGAAAAAGAAAAGAAAACTAACAGCCCAATTAAAAATGGTCAAAAAGATAACCTCTTTGGTTATCCTCAAAGAGATAAACAGATGGCAAATAAACAGAAAAAGATGTTCCACATCATCAGCCATTAAGGAAATGCAAATTAAAACCATGGTGAGATATATACCACACCCCTATCAGAATGGCTAAAATAAAAAAATAAAAAACCCACTGACCATATCAAGTGCTGACAAGGATGTGGAACAACTGGAAGTCTCATATGTCGCTGGTGAGAATGTAAAGTGGTATGGCCACTCTGAAAAATTGTTTGGTAGTTTTTTATAAAGTTAGACAAGCAGTTTCAATAAGACCTAGCAATCTGACTCCTAGGTTATTTACCCAAGGGAAATAAAAATTCATGTTCACACAAAAATCTGTTCACAAATGTTCATAGCAGCTCTAATCATAATTGCCAAGAGCTGGAAGCACCCTAAACATCCTTCAGTGGGTGAAGAGTTAAACAAATGGTGTTATATCCACACAATGGAAAACTACTCAGCTGCGAAAAGAAACTACTGATACATACAACTTGGATGAATTGCAAAAGCATTATGTTGAGAGAGGGAAACCAGTCTTCAACAGCTCACATGCTGCATGATTCCATTAATAAACACATGAGTGATGGGGCCTGGATCAGTGTTGGCCAGACACTAAGGGTGAGAGAGGGCTTGACTGCAAAAGGGTAGCACAAATGAGTCCTGGGAATTAATGAAATGGTTCTGTACCCTGATTGTGGTAGTGGTTACAAAAATCTATACCTGTGTGAAAAGTCATAGAACAGCAAATTCACAGGTTAGTGCAAATAGAGGAAGGAAGGGGTTCTTAGGAAATAAAGAGGGCTAGAGGCATTTCACACACACACACACACACACACACACACACATACACACCTGTGCGCGCGCACACAAGTTGGAAGGGGTGCCCCTTAATGAATTAAACACCCAGTACCATTTGTCTATTCAAAAAAAGCATGACTTCATTCCTCTTTTAAGAAGGAAGATTTGATACAGGCGTCGGAAAGACACACTTATCACCTGTAGAAATTGGAGGTTCAATATTCTGCAAAGAACTTCCCTACCACCGCCCCATCTGGATGCAACAATCCCTTTTTGCCACCATTTTACCCAGTCTGAAACTTTCTCTTCTAGCACAATGTGCCCATAACTATGGGAACGGTATTCTTGAATCCTAAGTGGGCCACATGGTCTCTGTAAGAATTAATAAACTTATGCATACAACTGGACAAAATCTTTGAACTTGAGACTGGCCACAGGACAGCAAGGGCCCTTGGTGGTCCTGCCCTAACAGTGTCTCTGACTTGCCAGTGACCTCGTGTAGCTGCTGTGTCTGTCCCATTTGAAACCCTCTCTGTCATGCCCTCCCTGTTCCCTCAGAAAAGGAGATAGTGGTGGTGGAAATGCGGCTCCTGATAAACAGATAAGCAGATTAGGACTGGCAGAAATTAGGCCCCTCAAAGCAATCAGGCTGAAGATAAAAGAGAAATTTAATGAAAATTGAAAATACAATCCATATTACATAGCCATTAAAAATGATGTTTACCAGGAATTTGTAATAGCATGGAAAATGCTTGTATCACCACATTGAGCAAGAAAAGAGCAAATTACCAAATTGCATGTACAGTTGATCACAATTATATTTTAAAAGATGTATAGTGAAAAGCCTGGAGCTAAATACACCGTCATGCTGGCAACGACTGACTTTCAGTGGGAGGAGGAGCCTCCCCCCACTGTTCCATACTTTAATCTATATATTTCCAAATATTTTCTAGAATGAGTGCATACATCTAATTTAAATTAATCTTTAAACTTAGAAAAATAGAACGTTGGAACTTGCTTTTAAAAATACAATTTGGAGCACCGGTGCTATATGTGTAAATGATCAAATATTTATCCAGCACCGATCATGGTCCTCAGAATCCTTTGCATAATAAAACCATCACTGCCAACCTCTCCCCTCTCCCCTCATAGCAAAGCCTCCCCAGTCTCTCTCCCCGCAATACACACATACACACATACAATGTCATCGTCTGTGTGCTGCATTTGTGACTAAGTGCCTCACCGAATACCTGAGGCAAGCTCAAGGATCTGGCACAGACATCATTGACAAGTCAGCTTCCTTTTGGCACTTTTGCCAAGACAGGCACTCTATAACAAATGAATGCCTGGGCCTCAAATGTCCCCACTTAAAACCCTGGTCTCTCCAATCTCATCTCTCACATGAAGTCGCGGGCTCCCTGTGATTCTGGCTCATCCTCCCCCCATTCCAGCCCAGCCCCCGGAGCTCATCAAACATCTCTCCTTTTGTATCTGGTGGCCCACTCTTTCACCGCCAGCTTGTCCTGATTGACAGAGTCCACCTGTCAATCACAGGCCCTGCTCAGCCGCCTTTGAGGAGTTAATGCGGGGGCCCCTCGGCCCTGCCTGATGGAGTTAATGCCTGCCTTCCCTGACATGGGCATTCTTCCCCTCGGGGCTAAGACCTCTCCCAGCCTCCCCACCATGCCCTAGGAGTGTCCTGCAGGCCTTTCACAATGCCTGGCCGCCTTCATTAGCCCTGGGGGTCTTCTGGGCCCCTTTCCAGTGCAAGGCGCCATTCACACTGATCCCCACCCCCCAAATTCAGTATTAGGCCACCTGACCCCTGTCGGCAGCAATTTCTGTGACACAGCTCAGTGTGGGAAAGGCCAGTGACACCCTTTCTAGACCGATCAGGCCCCACACGGCCTCCTTTGACCCCACCCATCTCCTGCTGCCCCTCCCTACTGCAGAGACAGGAGTGTGGGTGGGATGGCACAGGGGCTGGTGACAGAAGCATGCTGGGCCTGGAGTGTACACCCTGCTGGGGACTGCTCTTCAATTTTGGGTCCCCATAGAGGATTCCAGAAAGGGCTCTCGCAACACTTATGAACCACAAAAGCAGTGAAAGTCAATAAAAGAGAAGTAGGCTTTGTGTGGAATCTATGACAGTGGAGAGCCGTGGAGCTGAGCCCCTGTTAGACAACAGGAAAGAGGAGGCAGAGCACAGTCACAGAGCAAGAGAATGAGAGTGACAGCAACAGAGAGACTGTCTCCATAGAGAGACCCAGGTGGTTTTGGCTGACTTAGCTCAAGAAGTCATTCACTGTCCCTTGCACTGCGTTCTATTGGTTACAAGTGGGTCAGTAGGCCATCTCAGATTCCAGGGGAGAGGACACAGATGACACCTCTCTATGGGATGAGTGTCAAAGAATTTGCAGACTTGTTTAAAACTGCTCCAGATGATGTCTATGGGGTGGTCCCGCCCCTCTGTAATACACTGCAGGCTTTTGCCATGGCTATATTAAAAAAGAAACCTAAGGGTTCCTAATAATGCCATTGATGGATTTATTATGGGAAAAGCCTAAATCTAAGAGTTGCACATTATTTGAATGACAGCTTGAACCAGGGCAGCCACCAGCAGTAAGATCTTTCCAGAAAGAGCTTAAAGCACCTCAGCTCAAATACACCTTCTGTCACATGTGTTGATGGTAACAGCAAATTCACAGGTTAGTGCAAATAGTGGAGGGAAGGGGCGCTTAGGAAAAAAAAGAGGGTGAGAGGCATTTCACCAATTAGTAAGATGGGAGTGCTTGTTCTCCCCTCCCTAGGCCCCTCTTAATAAGATAGCCCTAGGAGGGGTCAGAAATTGTTCAGGATTAAGGATTGGAGAACCACATGGCTTTGGACAGGTCGCTCGGCTTTCTGGCCTCTGTCTCCTCAACTGGAAAGTGAGAGGGTCGGATAAATGTCTCTGAGGTTAGTCCTGGGGCCAGCACTCCATAATTTTAACCAAGGGAAATGCATCCAGTTCAGCAGGGCTTTGCCAAGCCCACCAGCATGGGCCTAGGCAGGAAACAAGCCAAGTACAAGCTGAGTCTGTGCCCTCAAACTCCGGCATGTCTGAGGTCCCATTCTCAGCCAGTGGACAGAGTCACTAAGAATCCCACACTATGGTTTCATGGGTGTATTTCCTTTGTTAAAAAAAAAAGAAAATCCTATCCCAGGGGACTATTAAAGTTGATATTAAAAAGGAAAAAAAAATCAAAGAATTCTTCTGCATCCGCAGTGCAACTTCAGGAGGAAAAAACTTGGCAATTATTCTAAGGTGGCTAAAGAGCCACGTGACAGATGGTTTTAAAAATCCTGAGTGCAGTTCCTTGACACACCCCACGTGGAATCCTGGCCAAAGGTTTCCTCTACACCTGGATCCACTCACTCCTGAGCGAACCAATACACCACTGGCATACTCCTGAGGCTTGGGAGGAAATGCAAAGAGGCTGGCTCCGTTCCCCTGCCCTCAGAGTATTGAGCTCCACATCAGGACTTGAGGGAAAGGCAGAATCTTGGCTGATGAAAAAAGTCAGCACATACAACATGCGGGGTAGGGATTTGGTTCCATCAGGATGAGGGCCAGAGACCTGGCCACCTGGCACTTCCTAAGTTCCCTCTGCAGACACCAGTTTTCATCCTAGTAGAAGATGATATTTTCCCAAGATGGCTGCAACCAGAGCTCCCATCCATCCCACAGCATGTGGATGCTCTTCTTACAATGTACTATCGAGTGGAATCTATGTGCCCTCCCTCCTGAATCCAGTGGCCTGTGATTATGGCAGAAGTGACACTATTTGACTTCTGAGACTAGGCCATTAGAGGCCATCAAGTTTCCTCCAGGTTCTCTGTTAGGATTTTCACTGCTAGAATCCAGTGACCATGCTGCAAAGAAGCCCATGACATGGGAAGTGGCCCATGTGTAGGTATTCCAGCTGATTGCCCCAGTTGAGGTTCTAGACAATAGCCACCATCAACCACTGAATGTGGGACTAAAGGAGCTTTCAGAGGATGCCAGCTCCCAGCCTTTGAGACACCCCCAGCCTTTGACTCTTCCTAACTGAAGCCACAGACATCACAGAGCAGAAACAAGTTGCCCCTGTTGTGCCCTTTCCAGATTTCTGACCCACAGAATCTGTGAACAACATAAAATAGTCATTGCCTTAAGCCAGTAAGCCTGGGGATATTTGTTACATAGCAACAGTAACTGATAGATCTCTGAATTGACTGTAAAGTTGTATGTCTCAAACTGTAGTCCTTGGCCTGCCTATAGCAGAATGGGGGAAGACGCTGTTAAAGACACAGGTCCTGGCCCCACTCCAGGCTCAAGGAATCAGAATTTCTGGGGATGGAAACAGAAAAATTGATGTTTTAAACAGACACCTCCACATGATTCTTAGGCATATCAAAGTATGCAACACCACTGGTGCAGGACTAAGAAAACTATCCTGATCACGATTTTCTTCGCTGTTGTTTTGACTGCAAGTTACAAACTGTAGCTGACTTAAGCCCCCAGTGAGACTTTCTGAGTAGGCACAGAAATACCTCTCAACTCTTACTTTCTCTATGTGATCTCTTTATCTTTCCCTGTCTTGCAAACCAACCATCTTTCCTCCATACCACCTTGCAGCCAGCTGTGGCCATGTCACTAAACTGAGAAGTAAGGGGAAAGGTCATGTGACAAATTTCTGGGAACCTTCCTTCAAAGACAGTTGGCATGTGTCCTTTGCCCCTCTTCCTACCTGTCCTCCATTCTTCTGGCTGGAATGTGGACATGAAAGCTGGAGCCACAGCACATATTGGGCCAAGGGGCGACCTTGGGAATGGAGCCCAGGCACAGTTGAGTGACAAGACAGTAGGATCTTGTCAGACATACCTGGACCTCTGAGAACTTGGTGGAACAGAGCCATGATACCAGCCCTAGGCTTTATTCTTCTGGAATTCTGTGTTTGAAAGAAATAAACTATCTTGTAGGCTGCTGTGACTTTGGGTCTCAGCTACTTGCTGTTGTTTTTGAATTTAATTGGTACAATGGCAAATGCCATGAGGGAAAATCCCCAGATGATTTGGTACCTAAGGCCAAGGGCTGATTTGGAACCACCAGGATCCCCCTACTGCACGGGCCCAGAAAGAGCTGAGGCCAGAAATCCCTCCCAGGCCTAGAAACACACCAGAAGAAGCCTGCTAGCTGTGTTCAAGCTCTTTCAACCCACAGGGTTGTTGAAGTCGTCAGTGACAGACTATCTGCCTGGTTCCAGGTTCCCCCAGGGAGCTAGATAACATCTATCAAAGCCAGCCGGATTCTAAGTGCTCACAGGAGGCTGAGGGCTCCCGGTGGCAGATGCCGAGAGTCTAGCTTCAAATTTAGGTTTGTGCCAAAGGCCTCAATGGGGCTAAATGTTTATCTAATTATTCTAATATTTGTTTATAATAATAGAGGCCTATATACTGGGCAAAGTGCTAAATGCTTAGCACACGTGATTGCATTTACTCTCACAAGTATACGTGGAGAAGGTTCTCTTATTAATAGGGTCAGAGGGGTTATGTAGAATGAGCCCACAGTCTCACAGCTAGCAAGTGGAGGAGCTGGAACTTGCACCCAGGTTTCATTGATTCCAAAGTCCAGGGGCGAACATTTCGGTGATTTCTTGTAGAAACTGACTCTCTCCCTCCATCCGCCTGGAGCCGGCTCCCTGAGCTGACACGTCTCCTTCCCTCAGGGAGCAGAAACCTGGGACACTCCCAAAGATCTGGCAATTTCTACCCTGGCAAGTTCTTTAGCGAGGCTGCAGATGAAGATGAAAGAGGACGTGCCGGAACAGGCTCTGGCAAGTGGGCAATGCCCCTGAAACGGGTTTGTAAAGGATCACTGGTCCAGGGCTCAGAGAGTGCTGGAGGTAAAGTGCTGTTGCCCTCAAGCCACAGAAGCCACCTGTGAAAGAAAGCTGGGTGTGTGTTTTGTCAAGCAGAATAGGGAGTATATATCTAGCCAGGGGTGACTACTCAGGGGCATTTCTCAACCTTGAAGGTGCCCTGCTTTCAAATGAATGAGTACTAATTGCTCATTCTAGAAAGCTAGGAGCCCCTCTCTCCTCTCACCTTTACCTCACTCTCTACCTAAACTTCTTGACTTGCAAACCACCAATTAGGAGGTAACAGAAACTACCAGCTGTTAATTAATACTAATTAACAGGGCTACTTAAAGTAAATGCTATTTAAAAAGCCAAAAGTGTTTCCCTATTCCCCGGTTAAGTTGGAAAGGTCATGCAGAGGTCACTCGGCTGCCCTGATGTGTTCCATTCATTGTCTTTCTTTCCAGACCTTTCTTCCCCTCTGGCCACTGCACTGTCACTCTAATGGGTCTCCTGCCTGTCAGAGACAGAGACCTTGCTTTTCTTGATGGTCATCAGCCACCTCCTGCACCGTGCCCAGAATAATGTGAGAGCAGGGGATGTTTACGTAAGATGACACAGATACATAAATGAAGCTGGGCTCTCTAGGTCTTGGCAGATCAGAGTCCGCCAGGATGTTTGTGGTATCAGGAAACCCCAGAGTGTCTTCTAAAGGTGGTGTCGGGGGTCTGGGTCTTACAGCTGGACACTGTCACCTCCAAATCATCCTGTGTCCTTGACTTTTTGTGCATACAAATGAGAGTGCTGTGGAAGTCAAATCAGGGATGTCCACTAAATATTTCTGGCTCTCTGCCTTCCAGGCACATGGCGGAATTGCACTTCCTGGCCCCTTATAATTGAGTGAGGCCATGTGACCAGTCATGACCAATGAGTTACAAGTGGGAAGTGATGTGTTTCACTTCTGGACCAGGACATTTAATTGCTGGAGTGAAGCCCTCCGGAGCTTGCTTCCTTTTGCTGGAACGGATGGCAATATTCTAAACACTGGCCCATCAGCCTGTGTCTTGGAGTGAAGGCCAGATAAAGCGCAACACCCAGCCAACTCCAAATGGGTGTATTGTGTGTGTAAGAAATAAATGTGCTGTGTTAAGTTACTGAGAAGTAGGAGACAATTTACGACTGCAGCATAGCCTAGCATTTGCCACAGGGGTTCTAACCTCTTGGTGTTTGGGGCGATTTTCCAATTTGGGAATTCTTTTCAACCAGCTTGAAGGGATTAGAAATCTCATACAACACTAAACAATGACTTGGGCCCAAATCATTCCCTACTGCAGTTTTTCAGTATCTTTATCATCTTCCGCAGCTATCGGTCTTCAATTCTGTGCACCATTTGCCTTGGTCTTTTTTTCCAAGAATATTTCAAGTTGAAATACCATAGTTGTACATATTTTGGGGGATACATGAGATATTTTGATACTAGGTGTAATGATCAAATCAGAGTAACCAGGATATCCATCACCTCAAACATTTTTCTTTGAGCTGGGAACATTAGAATTTTTCTCTTCTAGCTATTTTGAAATATACAATAAATTATTGTTAACTGTAATTTCCCTACTGTACTATGCAACCCTAAAACTTATTCTTTCTCTCGAACTCTATTTTTGTACCCTTTAATCCAGGGTCCTCAACCCCCAGGCCGAGGAACCGTACTAGTCCATGGCCTGTTAAGAACCAGACCACACAGCAGGAGGTGAGTGGTGGCTGAGTGAGCATTACCGCCTGAGCTCCACCTCCTGTCAGATCAGCGGTGGCAATACGTTTTCATAGGAGCACAAACCCTACTGTGAACTGTGCATGCGAAGGATCTAGGTTGCATACTCCTTATGAGAATCTAATGCCTGATGATCTGAGGTGGAACAGTTTCATTCCAAAACCATCTCCCCTCGCCCCTGTCCATGGAAAAAAATTGTCTTCTATGAAACCAGTTCCTGGTGCCAAAAAGGTTGGGGACAACTGCTTTAACCAACTGTTTGATTCCTGTCACCTTCCTTTCTAATGTTCCCCTGGAAGAAGCGTTCACCCATTTCAGAGAATCACGATTCTCTCAGAACTGGCTTGATGGACGCCTCACCTCTTTCTCATGCTCCCAACATCAGCTCCTGACATGCTTAGAACAATGTTCCATCTCACACAGAGCCAGCAGAATCTCATTCTCCATGGTTACTCTGTTGTCACGTGGGAACTCACCTCCATGCAGCAGTGGCCTCTGAGTACATGTCCAGACAAGATATCCAAGAGATCACAAGGAGAGAGGCTCTCAGACAAGATGAAAAGCTTAAATCACCCAGCGTATGAAATCCATTGAAAACACACAGCGAGAAGCAGGAAAGAGAGGTGGGGTGGGGTGGGTTCACACACTTAGGATGGGGTACAAGTGGATGGAAGGACAACACTGCCTGAACCGAGGGAGAGTGGAGGTGCTGCATCCACCCACCTTGCCTGCTGAGGGTGCTTCTGAGATCTGTGCTGAGGTTTGAAGTCCGCAGACGTCTAGAAGGTGCCTGAAGCCAGCAGCGCATACTTGGCTCCATTGAAGATATGCAGAGACAAAGACACTTGGCCACAGCTGTACTTCTCCAATTAGCCTGAGGAGCAGCCACGCATGGTATTTGCATTTCTTGGGCAGAGGACACATGGCGCTAGAATGAGTGTCACCAATGGGTGGCTGAATATTGAGTGCCTCGTATGCTTCATGTATATTTAGGTTATCATGAATATTTAGTGCCTCAGGTACCTTAAATATATTTAGAGCCTCATGAATATTTTGTGTCTCTTGTATATTTAGGACCTCATGAATATTAGGACTTTCTTGCTCCTTCCATCTCTTTCTATGTTCCATCTCTTTCTATGCTCTTCCTGATCTGTCTAACATTTCTCCAGGTTACTAACTTACTTATCAGTCACAAAGTTCATCCATCCTACTTATTTTCTTGGCTTCTGTGGCAGAATAGAACATTCTGTCTCTCTCTCTCTCCCTTTTCAATTGAGACAGGGTCTCACTCTGTTGCCCAGGCTGCAGTGCAGCAGCATGATGTCAGCTCACTATAGCCTCGAACTCCTGGGCCCAAGTGATCCTCCCACCTTACCCTCCCGAGTAGCTGGGACTACAGGCATGGACCACCATGCTCAGCTAATTTTTTTATTTTTTGTAGAAACAGGGTCTCCCTATGTTGCCCAGGCTGATCTCAAACTCCTGGACTCCGGTGATCCTCCTGCCTCAGCCTCCCAAAGTGCTGGAATTACAGGCGAGAGCCACTGTGCCAGAATGGAACACTGGGCATTCACCGGCCAGAATGGAACATTTTCAAATGCTATAACAAATATACATTACGTCCGCTGCAGCCAAAACTAAACGGCCTGTTCTCGGTCAGGATTTATCACATGTCTATGAGGGTTCACTGGACCTCAGGTGCCTCAGTCCACTGCTCTACACTTTCAGGGGTATCTCATGTAATCTGCATAACTACTCAGCAAGGTGGGCCTCGTTATCCCAGCTTTACATATAAGCACACTGAAACAGAGAGGGTTAGAAACTTGCCACAGGTCACACAGCTGATAAGAAGCAGAGCCAGAATTTGAACTGGGATCTGTTTTATGTTCTCTCCATTACCTCGTGCTTTTGAGCTTTGGTCTCCACTGGGAGGTGGGTGATGTTCCACATCAGCTTGGTGCTGCTCATCTTTTTACCTCTGCAGCTTCTGCTCTGGTCCAAGCTGACTAGTACCATTTGCCTGGACTATTATAGTATCCAACTCTGCCTCTCCCACCCATGAATTCAGTCTACACATGGTTTCCAGAGAGGATGCTTAACAACACAAATCTAATTCCATCACACCCTCACTTAAGCCATCCAGTGATTTCCCATTGCTCTTTTTTTTTTTTTTTTTTGACAGAGTCTCACTCTGCGCTCTGTCACCCAGGCTGGAGTGCAGTGGTGTGATGTCCGCTCACTGCAACCTCCGCCTCTTGGGCTCAAGTGATTCTCCAGCCTCTGCCTCCCAAGTAGCTGGGACTACAGGTGTGCGTCACCACACACAGCCAATTTTTGTATTTTTAGTAGAGATGGGGTTTCACCACGTTGGCCAGGCTAGTTTCGAACTCCCGACCTCAAGTGATCCACCCGCCTTGGCCTCCCAAAATGCTGGGATTACAGTCATGAGCCACCGTGCCTGGCTCCCATTGCTCTTTGAATAAAGATCCAAACTCTCACTAGAGCTTACAACTTACTACCAGGCCACATGGTCTGTCCGCAGCTGACCACCTCTGTCTCTCTCTCACCACCATCCCCCTGGCTGTCTTCCAGCTACACACTGATGTTCTATCAGTTCCCAAATATGCTGTGTTACCTCCCATCATATGGTATTTACGGTATTTGCACATGCTGTTCTGTCTGTGATGCTTTGCCCTTCCTTCCTCACCTTGTTAATGCCCATTTATCCTCATATTTCAGCATTTGTGTTCCTTCTACTTTTCTGATCCCTCTAGTGTCAGTCGGTTTTCTAGTTTATATTGGGTTGGTGCAAAAGCCATGGCAAAAACCGCAATTACTTTTGCATCAACCTAATAAATCCCTTCCTTATAGAACAGCAGTGTCAACCTATAATTATATTTGCATTGGTGAAAATGTTTACTGCTAACCTCTGTACTATACCTGTGGATGCTCTGAGATCAGGGCTTTTGCTCCCCCCACTGTATCTACAGTGCCCTCTCCATAAGTATTTATTGTTGTCAATATAGATTCTTTTTCTGAGGCATCACCGGAGCCCCTGCCTCAGGAACATCTCCAGCTAGTTCCTCTCTCAAAGGCTTGCCTTTCCTGGAATCAAAACTGATGGCCACTTGTGTAGTGTGACCTCAAGTTGTCTCAGAAGTACTATTTCTCCTATTATTCTGTGGGAAAATTCCACTGTGACAAAATCGTACCTTTTAGGACCTCACGAATATTAGGACTTTTTTTTTTTTTTTTTTTTTGAGACGGAGTCTTGCTCTGTTGCTCAGCCTGGAGTGCAGTGGTGTGACCTCGGCTTACTGCAACCTCTGCCTCCTGGATTCAAGCCATTCTCCTGCCTCAGCCTCCTGAGTAGCTGGGAATACAGGTATGTGCCACCACACCCAGCTAATTTTTGTATTTTTGGTAGTGACAGGGTTTTGCCATGTTGGCCAGGCTGGTCTCGAACTCCCGGCCTCAGGCGATCCACCCGCTTAGGCTTTCCAAAGTGCTGGGATTACAGGCCTGAGCCACTGCGCTGCCCAGCCAAGACTTTCTTGCTTTATCCATCTCTTTCTATGTTCACACACATTCTTCCTTATTTGTCTAACATTTCTCCAGGTTACTAACTTGCTTATCAATGACAAGGTAAAATACAAATCTCTCTGGGAAGACTTTCACATGGACCCATAGCTCAGTTAGAATCATATTCCCGTCACATCTATCGAGCACCTACTGTGTGCCAGGGACTGTGCAAGGCAGTTACCACTGATGTGGCATGTTAGTTACCTATTGTTGTGTAACAAATTACCCCGAAACTTAGAGGCTTAAAACAACAAACTATTATCTTCCAGTTTCTGGGGGTCTGGAATGCAGGTGTGGCCTAGTTGGGTCCTCTGGCTCAGGGTCTCTTGCAAGGCTGTAATCATGACATGGGAGAAGATCCACTTCCCAGCTCACTCATGCAGTTGCTATCAGCAGGCCTCAGGGCCTCATTGGCTGCTGGCTGGAGACATCAGTTCCATGCTCTGTTAGTCCGTTTTGTGTTGCTATAAAGGAATATCTGAGGCTGGGTAATTTATAAAGAAAAGAGGTTTATTTTGGCTCACAGTTCTGCAGGATGTACAGGAAGTATGGCTCCAGCATCTGCTCCTGGTGAGGGTCTCAGGAAGCTTCCAATCATGGTGGAAGGCAAAAGGGGAGCAGATGCACTCACATGGTGAGAGTGGGAGCAAGGGAGAGAGGAGGGGCGGCCTGGCTGTTTTAAACAACCAGTTCTCTCATGAACTAACAGAGTGACAACTCACTTATCATGGGGAGGGTACCAAGCCTTTCAGGAAGTATCTATTCCTATGACACAAACACCTCCCACCAGTCCAACCTCCAGCTCTGGGGATCACATTTCAACATGAGATTTGGAGGGAACACACATCTAAATCATATCACTTGCCAGGTGGGCCTTCCCATAGGGCAGCTCACAAGATGGCGGCTGGCTTCCTTCAGAGCCACTGAGTGACACAGCAAGATAGAGTGGGCAAGATACAAACCAAAACCTCTTATAGCCTAATTTCAGAAGTGACATCCCATCATTTCTGCCTTACTCTATTTCTTTTCAGCAAAATTGAGTCAATAAGTCCAGCCCACATTCCAGAGGAGGGGATTACAAAAGGGCATGAACACCAGGAGGCAGAGATCATGGGGGCCATTGTAGAGGCTGCGTACCACATAGGGATTCTCATTTTATTCTCCCAACAGCTTTGTAAAGAACTTTTATCTTTATTTCAAAGGGGGAAAAGCTGGTTCAGAGAGGGTAAGTGTGGTGGTTACATTTTACGTGTCAATTTGGCTAAGCTGTGGAGTCCAATTGTTTGATCGAACACTACTCCAGATGTTGCTGTGAAGGTATCTTACAGATGTGATTAACATCTACAGTCAGTTGATTTTAAGTAAAGGAGATTACCCTCAATAATCTGCACGGGCCTCATCCAATCAGTTGAAGACTTTAAGAGCAAAACTGAGGTTTCCCAAAGAAGAAAGAATTCTGCCTTGAGACCGTAACATAGAAATCCTGAGTTTCCAGCCTGCTGGCCTGTCCTGTGAATTTCAGGCTCAAAACTGCAACATCAAATCTTGCCTGAGTTTCTAGCCTACCAGCTTGCCCTACAAATTTCAAACTTGGGCCAGGCATGGTGGCTTATGCCTGTAATCCCAGCACTTTGGGAGGCCAAGGCAGGCGGATCACTTGAGCTCAGGAATTCGAGACCAGACTGGTCAATATGATGAAACCTCATCTCTACTGAAAATACAAAAAAAAAAAAAAAAAGTACCTGGGTGTGGTGGGTGGCATGTGCCTATAGTCCCAGCTACTTGGGAGGCTGAGGCAGAAGGATTGCTTGAGCCTGGGAGGCAGAGGTTGCAGTGAGCCAAGATCGTGCCACTGCACTCTAGCCTGGGCAACAGAATGAGACCTTGTCTCAAAAAAAAAAAAAAAAAATTCCAAACTTGCCAGCCCTCACAGTTGCATGTACCAATTCCTTTAAATATCTATATCTATCTATCCATCCACTGAAGGGGTTCAACACACACTATCCCAAGATATAATGCCTTGGCATATAGAATATTTTAGGTTGAAGGAACTTGAGAAATGGCAGTTGCAGGAAAGACCCTCTCACTCCCCTTTCTCCTCTGAAACAAATCGAAAGATCCTCATGTGAGAGGTGGCCTCTCTAGACCTGGAAGAAAAGATCATCCTTATATCTGAAGACAGAGGGACACCAATAGGAATCTGAACTAACAGGCCTTGCTAAGTCTCCCTCAGTTTACTCCACTTAGCGCATACCCCTTGGTCCTTTCTATCACATTTTTTCACTACTCTCCACTCTTCATCAAACCTAGTATTAAAATGCTGAAGCTTAACTTCATTTCCTCTGAAGGCTCCTGTGTCAGGTGAAGCTTCCATTAAATAAGTTTGTATGCTTTTCTCTTGTTAATCTGTCTTTTTTTAGTCTAATTAACAGGGCCGCAGCCAGAGAAACTAGGAGGATGTAGAGGAAAAGATGTTTTTTCTTCCCCTACAATAAACACACACACACTCACACACACACACATATCCTACTAGTTCTGCTTCTCTGTAGAACTCTGACTGATACAGAAAGTGTTTTTCCCAAGTCATATAGTTGGTAAGTGGCGAAACAGGGAGGTGGAGAAAGAAGTTGAGAGCATAAAGCAGTCATTCAATCAACAAAGATTTATGAGTGATGTGGCAGATTGTGTTTTCCAAAGATGGTCACCACAACATATCCCAATCCACATGCTTTTCTTAGAATGTGACACTGAGAACTTTCCCATCAAGAGATGGGGTTTGTGCTTCCTCCCCTTGAATCTGGGTGGGTGTGTGATTACAGCAGAAGTGACACTATTTGATTTCCAAGCCTAGGTCTTAAAAGTTGACACCACTTTTGCCTACCCCACTTGAGATCTTCACACTTGGAAGTCAGCAGCCATGCTGCAAGGCAGCCCAAACTAGCCCATATGGAGAGAGCACCTGGGAAGGCCACATGTAGGTTTCTAGCTGACAGTCCAGCTGCGGCCCAGCTGACAGCCAGCATCAACCCCCAGACAGGTGAGTGCGCAAGCCTTCAGACGATTCCAGCACCAGACATTCTGCAGTGGAAACAAGCTGCCCCTGCTATGCCTTGTCCAAATTCATGACACATGGAAATCTTGAAGGATTTTTAAAAAATTGCTAACACTCTAGGCCAGTAAGTTTTCGGGGTGATTTGTTACCAACATCAGGCCTGGTTGGAGGCCCAAGGGATACACTGGTGAGTAAGATGGACATCGTCTAATGATGTTTTATATTAGTCAGCTAGGACTGTAGCAAAATATGTAGACTGGGTGGCTTAAACAGCAGAAACTTACTTCCCACTGTTCTGGAGGCTGGGAAGTCCAAGATCAAGGTGCCAGCAGATTTGGTGTCTGGTGAGGGCTGGCTTTCTGATTCATGGATAGTGCCTTCCAGCTGTGTCTTCACGTGGCAGAAAGGGCAAGGAATCTCTCTGGGGCCTCTTTGATAAGGGCACTCATCCAATTCATGAGAGCTCATGACCTAATCACCTCCCAAAGGCCCTACCTGCTAACACCATCATATTGATAGGCTTTCAACATACCAGTGTTGGAGGAATACAACCATTCAGTTCGTGGCAAGTTTACATTCCAAACAGGGGAGACCATTCATAATCACATAACCAAACAAGGGGAAAATAAAACAGAGTGATGTGTTTCGGAGGTACCGTATGAACTTGGTTGGTCAGGGAAGGCCCCTCTGAGGTGGTGCTATTTGAGTTAAGATGTGAATGATGGGAAGAGGCAGAGGAGCAAAGAGCAGGGGAAAGGGAATCTCAGCAGAAGGTACAGCAAGCTCAAGGCTCTGCCCAAGGACAGACTTGGACAGGGGTCTCTGAAGGATGGCAGCAGCTGGAAGGTAGCAAAGACTTCCAAGGGGTTTGGTGGAGGTGGCCCCATGGCCTGAGGCAGGGATAGGAAACTTCATTGTATTTCTTTTGTTTTTTGCGACAGGGTCTTGCTCTGTCACCCAGGCTGGAGTGCAGTGGAGCAATCACGGCTCACTGCAGCCTCAGCCTCCCAGGCTCAAGTGATCCTCCCACCTCAGCCTCTCGAGTAGCTGGGACTACAGGTGTGCATCACCACACCCAGCTATTTTTTAAATTTTTTGTGGAAACAAGGCCCAGGTTAGTCTTGAACTTCTGGGCTGAATTGATCCTCCTGCCTTGGCCTTTTTTTTTTTCCTTCTTCTTCTTCCTTTGAGACAAGATTTTGCTCTGTCGCCCAGGCTGGAGCACAGTGACACCATCAGGGCTCACTGAAGTTTCATCCTCCTGGGCTCAGGTGATCCTCCCACCTCAGCCTCTCAAGTAGTCGGTACTACAGGTTTGTGCCACCTGTAGTTCATGCCCGGCGATTTTTTTTTTTTTTTTTGTAGAGACAGAGTTTCATCATGTTGGCCAGGCTGATCTTGAACTCCTGGGCTCAAACTATCCTCCTGCCTCATCCTCCCAAATTGCTGGGATTACAGGCATGAGCCACCTCGCCCGGCCCAGGAAACTTCATTTATTGATAATGAAGTGCCAGGACCTTTTGCTTGCCCCATCATAGCTAACCTGTCGAGGGTCGGTGGAGGGTGGGGGACATGGGTCAAATCCAGTGCTCCAGGCAAGTGGGCCCTGGGAGGGGTCAGCAGAAGCTGCCTCAGAGTTGGTCCAGCCCTACCCAAAGCCTGCCTTGGGCCCAGCTGGCCTCCACTCCTGGCCAGGAAAAGGGAGGGAGGGAAGGAGGGGAGGCGGGCCTCCCATGCATATCAATGGGCCCTTTCTCCTTTCAATAAGCTCAGCAGAGTCCCGGCCTTTGTCTGGGCCCCTACTCCCAGGGCAGATCTCATAAAGGGCCTCAAACTGCTGGCAGGGGCTAAGGACAGGGTAGTGTGAGTTGTCCTCACAATGGCAGGGTGAGGAGGTTAAAGCCCGGCATCAGCTGCCCAGAATCTCATCCCTGAGGCTTTTCCTGCTTTTGTTATTCCTGATCATAGGCCTGATATGTGATTTGATTTGGGCCTCTTTGCAGTTAATTGAAGAAGAAACTCAGGTGGAGGATGGCTAGGCTGGATTTGGCCAAGGTTACAATGTAGTAGTGAGCCCGGAGTGGTGTGGGAGAAGTAGGGCCAAAACAAGGGAGGTGTGCAGTCTCTGGGCTTTCAGACTCCCAGAATTATGGGCTCCATGGAGCTCCTCAATGTGTATTTTAGATCCCCACTATTTGGGGCAAGAGACAAACTGCTCATCTTGTAGACACCTCTTGTATGGCAGGTCTGATAGGGTTTTGAGGGAATGATCTTGCCATGCAATGACACTGCTGGGGAACTGAGGAGCCTTCACTCCTAGACTCTCCAGGAATTGTGCATTAATGCTCCAAAACTGCGTATCCCCCAAAACAGGAGGAGGGTAGATAAATTGCAGTGTAATCACACAATGGAATACTACACAGCAATAAAAAGAACAAACCACTGAAACCTCTGTAACAGAAATGAATCTTATGGACATCAGGTTGAGTGAAAGAAGCCAGACACAAAAGAGTAACTATTGGATTCCATTTGTATGAAGTTCAAGAACAGGTGATGCCAATCAATTATACTGAAGGTCAGAATGTGGCTGCTTATGGGGGCATGACTAGGAGGGGGCACAGGGGAACCTTCTGGGGTAGGTGCTCAAGTTATTCTGTATCTCCATCTGGTTGATGGTTACACACATCTATACATATGCACAAATTCATCTAGCTGTACATTTCAGATCTGTGTGCTCCACTCCCGGCATGGTGGCATGCCCTTAGAGTCTCAGCTACTTGGGAGGCTGAGCTGGGAGGATCATGTGAGCCCAGGGGTTGTTAGTCCAACCTGGGCAAATCCCCATTTTAAAAGAGAGAGAGAGAGAATGAAAAGAAAAAATGACCCATCCAGGGAGAACTCTGTTTATGTAGGGGCTGTTCAGGGAGCCAGATTCCAGCTGTACTAATTGAGGAGTTCAAGTCGCATTCTCAAAATGAGTCTTTTGCTGACACCTGTCCCTCAATTCCTTTGTCCTGCACAGAGCGTTCAGGCAGGAACTGCCGTTGACCACAGAAGCCAGAAAGCCCTCGGACCAATTACTATTTTAGTCCACACGGGCTGTTATAACAAAGTATCATAGACTGTGTGGCTGATAAACCACAGAAATGTATTTCTCACAGTTCTGGAGGCTGGGATGTCTAAGATCACACTGCCCACAGGGTTGGGATCTGGGGAGGTCCTGCTTCCGACTGCAGACAGCTGACTTCTCCTTGTGCCCTCACATGGCAGAAAGAGGGAGAGAGAGCCCTCTGGGGTCCCTTTTATAAGGGCACTGATGCCATTCATGAGGGCTCCATCCTCTTGACCTAATGATTTTCCAAATGCTCCACTTTCTAATACCATCACACTAGGGGTTAGGATTTCAACATGAATTTTTGGAGGACACAGGCATCCTGTCCCACCCTCTGGATGGCACCTAAACTCACATGAGTAGGGGCCAGTGGCCTTTGCTCTCTGCACACTCTATGGAATCACTTTTGCTAGGTATTTTGTCCACCACTTCCTTCTTGCAGCAAAAAGCTGGCTATGGCTACACGACCATAGCCTTCCCCATGGAGTTCCTAACTTTTGCCTGTTTGGGCTCTTGATCATATTTGCTGTTTTGGTTGAATCTCTCAGCTTTCTCTGGCCTATCCATCTGTCTCTCTGCTCCTCCCTTCTCCCACTTGAATTACTTCCCCAGTATGTAATCCACCCACCACAACCACACACAGACCTACAAGCAAACACACAAACGCTTTTCCAAAGGGGACTCCAGGCAGACCTGTTACCGAGCAGCTTGGGGAGGTCTCAGTGCTTCTTTGTATCTTGAAGCCAGCAGGAATGAAAGACTAGAAATGAAGGCAGGGGTGAATGAGTGACTCAGTAAGTGTCCCTCACACTGGCCCTGTAAGCTAAGGCAGAACTAGGAAGCAGGGAACTTTTTCTGAACTGGCTTTACATTTGCAAGGGCAACAGATATCAGCGCTTAGGCATCCTCGGGGAGTATGGTGGAGACTGACGGTCCTCCTCAAATATCTCCTCCAAGTTGACCATCCTGTAGCCATCTCACCACTGTGATCCCACCAGTGTGGGATTCAGGGCAAATCTGTAAGTATCTATTGTGGGGCAATACCTAAGAAATACAGACTATAGTTCCTACTGCTGGAGCACCTCAACATTTATTGAATGGAAGAAATGGATAGATGACTTCCAATTAGCCATGGAATATTGAGCACACTCCCAGGCCTCTGATGTTTCTCCCAAAGCCCCCACTAAAATAACAGTTATGGGATATTTTAAAAATCTAAATCCATAAGGACAAAGGAGAGAGAGAGAGAGAAGAAAATGCAGCCGTTGAAAGATGGCATTAACATTTTTGAAGCCAGAAAGCAAATGGACAAAAGGTAACTGACTTAGCAGACTGACAACCAGAGAATGTTGGAAGCTAAGTGCCTGTGGGGGTAGAAGCTGTAAGAAGCAAGTCAATTCAGGCAGCACAACCCCAAAAAGGCTGAGAGACCGGAGGCACCAGGTACCGCAGAAGGTGCACGTGGGCTGAAGACAAGACTGTTGGCATGTCTAAGAGGCAGTTAGATTCTGCCACCTCTCCCAGGTAAGTCACTGTACCCTTGTCCCCTGACCTCATCAGAGCATGGGGTTCACTTTCTGGAGAAATCTGACTTGAAAGACTCTAGACTCAAGACACCATACTCAGTTGACCATAAAGGTGCTGTACAGGAAACAGGAGGTACCTACTGGAAACAAAATTAATGAATCGTTATCATCATTTTAAGCCGCTAAGTTTTGGAGTAATTTGCTACATGGCAGAAGATTAATAAAGAAAGTAAACTATGGACATGGAAAGCCTGGGATTCAGGAAACTGGAGAGTACACATCTTGGAGAGAGGCAAGGAGAATTCTCACTTTGATGACGAGGGGAGATCCCAGGCAGCCCGCTGGACAGCAGCCCAGAGTGGATCCCAGGCAGACACAGCAGGAGCTGGAGCATGCAGGATTCCAGGCCGGGGACTCAAAGAAACATAATACAAAGAAGTGGAGGGGCTTCTTTGAATGTATCCAGAAGAGACATACATATACTCCTTTGGTGGTAAATTCAGAATAGATATACAGAAAGCTAAACAAAAAGGGGGCAAGACTGGGCATGGTGGCTCACGCCTGTAATCTCAACATTTTGGGAGGCCAAGGTGGGCAGATCATTTGAGGCCAGGAGTTTGAGACCAGCCTGGCCAACATGGCAAAACCCCGTCTCTACAAAAAATACAAAATAAATTAGCCAGATGTGGTGGTGCACGCCTCTAATTCCAGCTACTCAGGAGGCTGAGGCACGAGAATCTCTTGAACCCAGGAGGCCAAGGTTGCAGTGCGCCACTGCACTCCATCCTGGGCGACAGAGCCAGACTTTGTCTCAAAAAAAAAGGTGGGGGAGGGCAAGAAATAAATTATTAACTCTAATGTATATAGTAGATGACATGTATTTAAAGCAGACTACATGAAATGGCAGTGAATACATTTACAGACTTAGGAACACCGAATATTGTTGTAACAAAAAATTGTGATACAATTTTATTAGGATAACGTGAGCAAGAGACAGTGTAGGTGTGCAGGTGGTGGAGGGGCTAAATTTGATTTTCAAGTAAAAAACAAAAAACAACAGCAGATTAGTTTTGTAAGGCTGCCACAACAAAGTACCACAAACTGAGTGGCTTAAACAACAGAAATGTATTTTCTCACAGTTCTGGAGGTTAAAAGTCCAAGATCAAGGTGTCAGCAGGGGCATGCTTCCTCTGAAGGTGCTAAGGAGGAATTTGTTCCAGGCCTGTCTCCTAGCTTCTGGTAGTTTCTAGGTTGGGGCAGCATATCTCCAATCTCGGCTCACTGCAACCTCCACAACCCAGGCTCAAGCAATCCTCCTGCCTCAGCCTCCCACCCAAGTAGCTGGGACTACAGATGTGCACCATCACACCCGGATGATTTTTGTATTTTTTTGTAGAGACAGGGTTTTGCCATGTTACCCAGGCTGGTTTTGAACTCCCGAGCTCAAGCAATCCACCCACCTTGGCCTCACAAAGTGCTGGGGTTACAAGTGTGAGCTACCACACCCGGCCCAAGATAGTCTTGTTCTGTGCCCTAGTCCCTCAGAATCTCTCTCTGCAGCAGCAGATGATGAGTTTTCACCCAGTGGTTCACTATAATCAATGTGTTAGCCCCTGAAAAAGAAATGAGTAAGCTGCTTCCCAAAGCCATTTTGCTGGACTACATTTCTCAGCCTTCCTTGCAATTAGGTGTGGCCACGTGATCTTGTTCTGGCTAGTGGCATGTGAATAGAAAAGATGGATGGAACTTCCGGGTCTGGCCCGTAGAGCCTCCCATGTGCTCTCCCCCTTTCCACACCTTGATACAGATGAGTCCAGCAAGCTACAAGATGGAAGGAACCTGAGACTCTGAATCACCCCCAGAGAGAAGAGCCTCCTGTCCTTTGGGAACACCCACTCTGGATTTTATGTCAGTGATAAATAATCTTTTGTTGTGGTGAGCCACTGAGTCTTGGAGGTTTATCTGTTATAGCAGCCAGCGTTTCCCTAACTACTATACCCCCAGGAAAAACACTTCCTTCTGAATGGGTCCTTGTCCTGTACTTTGGCAGTGCAGTTGGGGGGATGGTCTCATCAGTTGCTAGCTAAGATCTCTAACAACAAGGTGAAGGCAGTGATGCTCCACCTGTTCTAACTTGATAGGTGACTGCATCTGGGTGGGACCTTCCTGCTTTTTCACAGTCCTGTAGCCTGTGCGCCCTGTAGCTGCATCCTGACAGCCTGGCACTTGCTCCCCTTGTTCCCCTTGGTTGCTGAATGGAAAGTCTCTAACTGATGCCCATGAGAGAATGAAATCCCTCTAAGGGAGAAAAGACCCTCAGAACAACCTGTCTAAGGAGCTGAAGGCTTCCAGCCTTTCCATGGATGGCACACAGGTCACATGGGGCTTCCTTCAACCTCCTTGGGTTTGACCAGTGAGGCTCACCATGATAGACAGGGAGCACCTTAGCATCAAAGATCTCATGTGACTCATTCTAATATGAGCAGCAAGGAGAAAGTCAAGGAAATTGGAATCACGATTTGAGTGAGGTCCAAGGTGGGTATTTCCTGGCAGAGGGATGAGGAGCACGGCCAAAATTCCCTGCCAAAATTCCCCAGCTCTGAGAGCCATGGATGAAGGGCACAGAAATTTTTTGCCTCATTAACCAATCTAGAAGGAGGCTTAGGCTTGGGAGGGCACACTTTGGGATGCACAAAGCTTGAGGGATCAGGGGGCACCCACATAGATGCTTCCAGCAGCTAGATGGGAATGGGGACCTGGGAGGTCCAAACCGAGGTGCAAGCTTGTGTCTGGAGAGAGGTGATGATGGAAGCCACAGTGCAGGAGGAGGTTGCTGAGAGAACCAGAAGGAATGCTACAGAGAAGCTTAAGGAGTGAACATAGTGGGGAGCTTGAGTCACCAGGAAAGCTAGACAAGCTGACAAATGAAGAGCTGGAGGACAGGGAGGAAGAGAAGCAGGAGAGAGGGGTGACATGGCAGCCATATGGGGGGAGAGTGAGGAAGAAAGGAGTGGTCAGCTACGTGGGGCAGTGAGAGGACAAGGAGCATGTGGTATGAAAAGGCCATCAGATCTGGTGACACGAGCTCCTTGGTGGCCTGCAAGAACAAAAGTTAACGCAGAAGGACACTCACTAGTTGGTAAGGGGAAGCCAGGTGGAGATTCAAAATTTATGGCAGAGAGTCTGAAAAAAGGATAAACTGCCCCTTAGGGACTGTGAGCTAATTGTACCACGTGGTGCACCTCGGGCAGGGATGGTCTAGCAGTGCAAAACAGAAACCCACTTGCACAAGCTTAAGTAAAAAGGGAGAATTTATGGGAATAACATGAGGCAATATCAGAGATTCAAGGACAGGAAGTGCAGCCGGCCTCTGGGGACTGGCACCAGCAACTGGGGAGCCAGCAGGAACTTTGGCAGCTATGTACTTTCCTTCACTCCTCTCTCTTTCTGGTGCTTTGAAGTCTCTGCTTCCTGCCTTTCTCTGAGCTTGCTTCTTTTTTTTTTTTTTTTTTTTTTTTAATCTCAGAGCCTTTTCTGCTACTGTATGCACATGGTAGAAAATGGCTGTCTCTGATGGCCCTCCCTGGTCTGTTCACCTGTGTCTTCCTTGTGCCCAGAGCTGTGCCTGGCACAAAGTGTCCTGTTAGTTCAAGCAGCCCACAAGGTGTGCCTAGAAATGCAAAGATGCCCTATGGCCACATTCCTGGGACAGCATCTGATTGGTCCAGCCAGGTCAGGTGCCCATCCCTTATCCAATCGGCTGTGGCCATGGGGAAGGTCTTGTGCCTCCAGCCCCTTCAGTGGAGGCCAGGGGGCAGGATCTTTGGAAAGGGGACCCAAGTAGGCTCATGAAGAAGAGAACTTGGTGGCTGTCATAACCTGATGTTCCAGACAACTGCAGGCTCCTGGTCCCTCCTGGCACATAAAGAGGTTCATGAGGTCAGGTTCTGCTTTAATGAAACAAACAGCTCTCATGGAGACCCAGAGAGGTGAGGTATGTGCACCCACAGATGCGCAGCATTTCCGAAGATGAAACTTTCCCCGTGCCTCCCTCTCTCTACCCCACCCCCGCCACTACACCCCGCACCCTCAAACCCAGGGATACTACCTGAAGAGCTCCTTAAAGCCTCTCAAAACGTCCAGATATCCCCAGCCTCAAATCTCATCTTCTTGGAGATAGCCTGACTTCATTTTCTTCAACTAAAGCCTGAAATGAGAAGAGGACAAGAAGGGCTGGATTGGAGGGACTGCCGGGGAGGTGGGAGCAAGGCTTCCTCCCTGCTTGGAATGACCCTTACTTACCACGTGGCACTTAGATCAGGTTGGGTCCCAACAGGAAGCAGTTAAGATGGTTTGAGAAGTATTCATTTACAAAGGGGCCATCAACAAAGATGTGGGGGTAGGAGAACCACAGGGATAGTACAAGAAGCAGGAGCTGTTATCACCCCAGAGCCAAAGGGAATAGGGGAGGTCGTGGCTACCCCAAACTTAGAAGGGGACAGAGTTGAGTACAGGAGGCCACCTTAAAAGAAATGGGGGCCTTCAGTGGAAGGATCAGTCAGCCCAAGTAGACTTCACAGGGAGGAAGGTAGACTAAATGCGTCCCCTCATTCTCCTCTGCCCTCTGATCTCTTGGTGGGGCTTCCCTATTGGCTGGAACTGGCCAACGGGAGCCAAAGGGTGGGGGGCCCTTTGAGATGAGTGCAATGAATGCATAAGGGTCAGCTTCCTGGGGCACAGGGCAGGGAGGAGGGGGTGGAGGGTGGGCCTGGAGGGGAAGATGGAAGATGTCGTGAACATCTACTTGATATTGGGTCGCACTCTACGGTGTGGACTCCTCTAGGTCAAGCTATTTGGCTCCTTGGTCTTTTTGTTCCCAGTACACAACCTAGCGTACGGCTCATGCTTCCAATCGTGTTTGCTGACACCCTGAATGAATTCCGTCGTGCCTCTTTGTTTCTCTCATTGGCAGTGTAGTGGCAGTTAATGACATTTCGACAGAATGGAACCGAAACACTTCCTTTTTTCTTTTTTTTCTGAGACAGGGTCTGGCTGTATCGCCCAGGCTGGAGTGCAGTGGCACGAATCTCAGCTCACTACAACCTCCACCTCCTGGGCTCAAGTGATCCTCTAACCTCAGACTCTCGAGTAGCTGGGATGCACACCACCATACCCGGCTAATTTTTTTTGGATTTTTTTAGTAGAGACAGGGTTTCGCTTTGGATCTTTTTAGTAGAGACAGGGTTTCGCCATGTTGCTCGGTCTGGTCTCAAACTCCTGGGCTCAAGAGATCTGCTTGCCTCAGCCTCCCAAAGTGCTGGGATTACAAGTGTGCGCCACTGCACTTGGTCTAGAAACACTTCCTAAGGTGAAAGTTTGGAGGGTGGAAGAAGAAAAAGAGAAAGGAACCAGAAATGCCCCAAAGATGAAGGCTGAATGATGCTGGAGCTGTTTCACTTTCTTCTCAGGAAGTGTAAATAATGAGCTGTACTTTCTTCTTCATTCACAGTAGTAATAAAAACACGATAACTGGCATATGCAGTGCTTCCAAGCCGACCAAGTGGTTTATATGCATTACCTCATCGGATCCCCTCAACAGCCCTGTAAGGTACACGATATTGTCATCCCAATCTTATAGACCAGGCTTAGAGAGGTTAAGTGGTTGGTCAGCCAGTGAGTGTTGGTGGGGCCACCACTGGGACTTTGAGTCCATTTCCGCTGTCACCACTTGTGCTCTGCTGCCCTCCTGCCAGAACACCTCTCAGGCCTGTTCCTTACTGGGCAGGCTGTCCAGATCGGAACCTCCTACTTTCAAGAGGCTAAACTAAACAGCTGAGCAGGAACAAGAGCAAACAGGGCGGGAAGAGAGGAGGAGCCCTGCAGAACACAGTGGCCCTTTGTTTTCTGCTGCCACCTCCTGGATCATCAACACCCTTTTGTCCTCTGTTCTCTGCTTCAAATACAGGCTGAGCTGGGGTGGCGGGGGGAATGCCCTTCCTACTCATTGCACAACTGTATAATAATCTTGAATATTTTAAATTGAAGTCATTTAAAAAGGAAGGAAATTCTGACACATGTGATTGAAGACATTATGTTAAGTGAAATTAGCTGGTCACAAAAGGACAAATCCTGTATGATTCCACTCATATCATGTACCTAGAGTCATGAAATTCATAGAGACAGAAAGTAGAATGGTAGCTGCCAGGGGCTGGGGGGCGGGCAGAAAAGAGGAGAAGCAGAAGTTATTGTTTAATGGGTACAGAGTTTCAGTTTTGCAAGATGAGAAAAGTTCTGGAGATGGATGGTGCTGATGATTACAAAACAACGTGAGTGTATTTAATGACACTGAACTGTACACTTAGAAATGGTTAAAATAGTAAATTTTACTATATATATATATGTTTCTTTTTTTTTTTTCTGAGACAGTCTCACTCTGTTGCCCAGGCTAGAGTACAGTGGTGCAATCACAGCTCACTGCAACCTCTGCTTCCCAGGCTCAAGCAATCTTCCTGCCTCAGCCTCCCAAGTAGCTGGGATTACAGGTGTGCATGACCACACCCAGCTAGTTTTTGTATTTTTAGTAGAGACGGGGTTTCACCATGTTGCCCAGGCTGGTCTTGAACTCCTGACCTCAAGTAATCCTCTGGTCTCGGGCTCCCAAAGTTCTAGGATTATAGGCGTGAGCCACCACACCCAACTCTGCTATATATATTTTACACAATTTTTTAAAAACTGAATTCGGCAAACATTTAATGAGCATCTACTCTGTGCTCTGTACTGGGCATTTAAAACCATAAATCATCAGCCCCACCTTCAAGGATCTGTCAGTCCCATTGGGCAAAGTGACATAAATGTACCCAGCCCTGTGTGAAAAGTGCAACAATGGCAGAGTGCACACGCGACTGAAATAGCACCAAGGAAGAACAGCCAGTTCTGCAGCAAGGTGTGGGGAGGAGTCATGAATCTTTCCTGAAGGAAGCCACATTTCCAGGAACTGAGATGACTTCACGTGTGTAAAGAGGTTGGGCGGGAAGTGGGGTTGCTGAGGACACACAGAACATTCCAAGCAGAGAAATAACATGAGGAAAAATATAGAGGTGTGAAACGGCACATCGCTGAGTCTCCTCTCCAACTCCTTGTCTTGATTTGTGGGGATATAACTAAACCCATATCCCCTTATTCTATACGATTGATATGTCTACAGGAGTATTTCTCAAACCATCTGTGATAAAGGACCAGAATATATATATATTTCATTTCCAGTACATCATAGACTGATATGTGACCCTACTGCATATGACTATTATAGAGTTCATGCCATGTGTGATTAACCATGGAAGATGGAATTGATTTATTTCCTATTCAACAAGAGTTCACTGATCACACACTTGGACATCACAGCAAGGTCAAGTTGCTTTCAAGGCTTCTCAATGGTTTACTGTCATTTTCCATGTTTATATCATTGTGATCCAGAGCTGGTCCACGGGCCACACTTTGAGTAGCGAGTAGCACTGCTGGTCTATAAGAGGGTGAGCCCCTTAAAGAGAGGGAACCATATCTTTTCATTTTATCTGTCCTTGTGCATGCCTCCTGTTTCTTAGCAAGCCCACCCAAAAAGCCCTCTTCTTGCCCAGAAAGGGATGCCCACTTGTTAATCAGCTAGTGTTTTCCCAGTGTTTTGAATTTGGAAGGCTCTGCTGGTATTAAATACTATTATTATTATTAGTCTTGTGTCCACTAAAGTGGATGCCATTTAATTAGAACTGCATAATAAGCAAATCTGCCTTAATTGGCTGGGATGTGGCTGAAAAACCATTTTGTGTCTGCTCTGCACTCTCTGTTCTGTGGCCATCACATCGAGTTCTCTGGCAATGGGTCATTTTGGAGACCTTGGGCAGGGTTTAGGGAAGGTTATCTGGCTACTGATTAACACTTAATTAGCACCTTTTTCATGTAGCACAGCAGTGACTTTGTAAATTTAAAAATTTCAGGGGACCACTTAATGTGGAATTAAAGTACAAGTACAATATTTAAGATGCATGAAATTGTTTTACGCATTACAGCATTAACTAGCTCTTAATTTATGCAGTGCATGCCAGAGAAGGGCAATTAAAGTGTAGCAGGGAAAAAAATTATAGATCTCTACGTTGTCCTGTCTTTTCCTCTAATGATGCTTTTGAAGGTTTTTGCTACATTCATATCTCAACTCCTGTTCTAGATTTAGGAGTAACTGGTAAGTTCTGAAGCTTGTTTGCCCCATAGGAATTGGCATTATCTTTAAGCCGAAGCTATCTCCAACCAATGTCTCCCTTCCAGGACCTAGAAATCCACTTAGCCTCAGTGATTGGTCCAGGGATAGGCACATAGCCTGACTAGCACCAATGAGATGTCAGGAGACTGTTGCTGGGGCCTTATGGAAAAGTGATGCTAAAGGTATCTTCCTCGGTAGCTGTTGGAGGGAGTTGTTCTCTTTTCCTTTGGCCTGTGTAGTGTGGAGATGTGAGGTGCGGAACCATGGCAGTCGTTTTGTAAGCAGTCTGGAGCGGCGGGGGAGGCGGTGTTTGAAATTTGGGGATGAATCCAACACCACAGGATTGCTGTATGGCAAGATGAAGAGAAGCCCAACCCTGAGAGATATTGGGTTGGGACTTGTCTGAAGGCAGTATGATCTCTGGACTTTTGAATTAGATTGGAGTCTATACATCTGTTGCAATATTCTCCTTCTCTGTCTTTTTTCTCTTTTTTTCTGAGACGGAGTTTCGCTCTTGTCGCCCAGGCTGGAGTGCAATGGCATGATCTCGGCTCACTGCAACCTCCGCCCCCTGGGTTCAAGCAATTCCCCTGCCTCAGCCTCCCGAGTAGCTGGGATTACAGGCACCTGCAACCACGCCCAGCTAATTTTTGTATTTTTAGTAGAGACGGAGTTTCACCATGTTGGCTAGGCTAGTCTTGATCTCCTGACCTCAGGTGATCTGCCTGCCTCGGCCTCTCAAAGTGCTGGGATTACAGGCGTGAGCCACTGCACCCGGCCCCTTCTCTGTCTATATTCATGTTGTTCCCTTTTACTGGAATGTTCTTTCTTTCCTTCTCTATCCTTTGAGGCCAAGTCCAAATGCCACCCATTGAAGAAGCGTGCCTTGACCTGAACCATGCTCGGGGTGGTCAGAGTCATGCCTGCTAATGACCCTTCCTTGAACTTCTCCTTCAGCACAGAGCACATACTGCCCTGAAAAGTGTGAAGCTGCAAATGTGTGACTCTCCATCTCCCCTGCGAGGACCTAAGCTATTGCTTCTCTCTCCCCAGCATTCGTATCACACCTGGCATCCTGAGCCTGCACAGTGCCACTGAACTGTTCCTAGAAAGGAATGTTAACTATGCTAGTATGGTGTAGTCAGAGGAGGAGAGAGTGGATGTGAGCATATGGTCTTCTGAGCTAAAGCCAGACGACAAGAAACAGTAAATGCTGCAGCTGGGCGGATTCCTGGGCCCCTGCAGCTGCTGAGAGCATGTGAGGACTTGCGAGAAGGAGGAGGAGTCACAGGCAGGAGCCAATTAGATTCTCTGTCTTTCCCTCTGTTTACAACTTGCATACATCAGTAGTCTCCAGGCGCAAAGTCAAATGCCAGGAAAGTACACATTTCCCCGGCCCCTCCTCCTCCCCACACCCCAAGCCTTCTGTGGCAGACGTGGGGTTGAGCTGCTCCGATCCCCTTCAGGAGCACATCTGCTGTGCAACTTCTCCGAGTGTTGTGAGCAGACAGCCTCAGGGCCCACCTCAACCTTTCCCACGTGTTCCCCGGCAAGCGGCTGAGCAAGGCGGGTGGTACTCAGGGCCAGCCCTTTCTGAATTAGACAGGGTTCCTCTGATGAGCACCTTTGCTCGGAACTCCCGCTGGGCTAGCAGAGACTTTTCAGATCTGCACTGCCACCTGATGGCTCTCCCTGCCCCGTCCTTCTTCCTCCCCTCCTCCTTCCGTGGTGCTACTTCCAACAAACCCTTGGCCCTCCTTACTCCACCTCAGCACCTGCTTCCATGAGAAATCAACCTGTCACACTCTCCCCAGAGGTCAAAACTGTTCATCGTGGGTGTACGTTCTTCCAGATAGTCTTTTCTTTGTATTTATATACATGTAGGTACGTATGCCACCAAAAGGTTTGTTATTACTCATTTTGTTTTTACATAAATGGGATTATACGGTGTGAATGGCTCTACAACTTTTAAAATTTAACACATCTTCATGAGCAGTCAGTATCGGTGCACATAGGTATGTCTTTTTTGTATTTGCTGTAGAGTATTCCACAGTATGGCTAGCCCATTATTTAACCATTCTTATACTGATGGACATTTGGGTTGTTTCCCTTTTCTGTTATAATTAATAGTACTGCTGGAAACATGCTATCAGTGGGTTTCAAATCACAATAATAAGCTGAACCTTATTCCAATCAGTATAAACCATGCACAATGAAACAGGACATGTATTAACCATGTCTCTTCTTCTTCTTCTTTTTTTTTTTTGAGACGGAGTCTCACTCTGTGGCCCAGGCTGGAGTGCAGTGGTGCGATCTCGGCTCACTACAACCTCCACCTACCAGGTTCAAGCGATTCTTATGCCTCAGCCTCTCGAATAGCTGGGACTACAGGCACGCGCCACCGCGCCGGGATAACTTTTGTATTTTTAGTAGAGACAGGGTTTCACCATATTGGCCAGGCTGGTCTCGACCATGTCTCTTTTCTGATGCTCTGACAACCGGGGCCTTGCTGACCTTGGAGGCACTGTCCCCTCTTAGAGTTAGCCAATTCCTAAATAGAGGAAACAGCTCCTGCCTCTCACACTCCAAGCAACTATCCTAATAGTGGCCGCTATCCTAACAGCGTACTCCTAGCCCTAATTACCCCAGGGCCAGCTACTAGACAGCCTGGGACAGCCCCTACACCCCAGAGCCCACTGAAGTTATTCAAACTAGCCAATCATAAACTTGCTCATGCTGCCTGGCCCATTCCTTGCCGCAGAAACCACAACAAAGGTACGTGCCCACCATTTCCTCCTCGACCTCTGCTTCCTGATCAAACTGAGCACTTCCTCGTGGTCCCCTCTCCCCAACCCATGGAGTGGCATGCCCCCTCCTGTTGGGATCTGTGAGTATAGCAAACTGCCTTTTCAATGGCAATGGTCTCCATTTTAATGGCAATGGTCATCCATAATGGCTGGCCTCACCATACTTGAATAACAGTAAAGCATATAGGTTAAAACAGGATGGAGCATTGGCAAGGGAAAAACATTGTCTTTTTCTCCGGAAGGTTCCAGAATGCTTTTGTTTGTGAACCCTTTCTGGGCAAATGTAAGTGCGAAACGTGATGTGTGACTTAGGTCAGACTGAAGAAGGAACTTCCTGCTAGTCAGCAAGGCCACCTGCACTACCCAGTTCCTGGGGCATCCTTAAAATGGTGTCATCAGCAATACCAACCCTAGTGAGCTGATTTCCCACAGAGCAGAGGCAGGGACTGAGGCCATGCAGCCAGGCTCCTGCTGGCTTAAGGCTTTAAGGAATCTGCCACTCATCAGGGCATAGCCCCACCCCTTGCTGAAGGAGGCTATGAGGTTCCCTACAGGGCCCACGGTCCCTACAGACCGCTGACATCATCCTCACCTGAGAAGGGAGGAGGGATGGGATTACTGCCCTCTCTGCTGCCCTGGGGCTCTGGGCCCGATGACGTGGGGCATCCTGGCGGAGGCTGGCTTGTGTTCACAGCCGCCTGCCGGGAGCTGGAGCCTGTCAGCTCCAGCGGCAGCGAGGGAAGACGTTTCTGACACAAAACCCCAGGGGAATGCATGGAGGAGCTGGGCTGTCATTACTTATTAACAATGGGCCTGATCCCCAGCCAGGCAGGCCCAGGGAAATAGCCTGTGGGGAGGCCGGCCTACCCCCAGCGAGGTGGATTAACACTTTCAGGGCAGGAGGGAGCCGTCTGAGGGGGTCAATTGTCACATTTTTGCATGTAAGCGGGGGAGGGGGCAGAGGGGGGCTCTCTTTATGTTTTCGAGGCAGGAACACTCTTTTCCTTATCTTCCCCTCCCCTCTGTGTCCACATTTTTCTGTTCTCCTGCCTTGGCAGGTTTTGAGCAGGCACACTCACAGGATGTAGGAGACTGCTCAGAGGGGACAGACAGTAAGATTCCACAATGCACACAATCTGAAACCCAGGTCTAATGAGTGCCCTCACAGAGGGCCTACAGGGGCAGGAAGAGGGAGAAGGCAGCCAGGGTGGAGGTCAAGGAAAGGTCTGCAAATGAGCTGGTCATTAAAGCCGGTTCTTGCCTCTTCGTCTCCCCTCGAGGGGTGCCCGGCTCTAGTACCAGCCTGCTCTGTCCAGCCTGGCGATCACAGGTGGACAGAGTGACCCACCTGTGCTGTTGCAGGTCAAGTTTCCTGGGGAAGGAGATGCTGAGACTGAGAGTAGCAGGCAGGACTTTTGCTAGGGAGCGCTGTTAGGATCAGCACCTGGGGAAGGGAGTGGGGACTAGACTATAATGCAAGCCCGACAGTCGCCTCAGCTGGCCTCATGGAGGGCTCTGTGTTTGGTGGAGGGCTCTGTATATGGCAGATGCGCCTGACAGCAATAACTGAAGAATGACCCTGAGAATGACCATGTGGTCTAAGAAGAGTGTGTATTCCAAGTCCCAAGCTAAGTAATCCCGGAGTGGCTAACCTGGAGATTCACTCCTTATCTATGAAGGACATCTGAACCCCCAGCCCATCCCTTGGAATGCAGGCCATACAGGGGATCAAGGCCCTTTGTTTGGGGTTGGATGGAGGTTGCTAGATGGAGGGTGCTAGGTGGCAAGTACTAAGTGAAAATGCCATATAAACGGCATGCTTATTACAAATTGTAGCAATTGTCCTGTCCAGCCCGCCATCACTGGACTATCCCGGTGTGGAAGTCCCCCCAGTAAACCCTATGTCTTGTTCGCTATCTCTGGGTCTCTTCTTCGGCCTCTTGGATGCAGTGCCATCGTTACAGGAGTCAATAAGGGTCCGGCACAACACTCTGGAGCTGGGTCGAGCCTTCAGATTTGGGGTGGAAGGCCAGCCTCTATAGCCTCCCATTGATCAGCTCCTGGACATGGGCTTCCCTAGAAGGCTGGCATAACCCTTGGCAGGGCAGTTTCTTCCGCCTTGGGGAGGGGCTGGCTGCAGGCAGTGCTCTCAGCAGAAGAAAGTAAGTTCTTCCTTCCTGAAGGGGGAGCACAGCAGACCCCACCCCCACCCTGCCCCGCACCTGCCTCCTGGAGGACCATGAATGAGGGTCTCCAAATCACAACGGAGGTGTTCCTCTCCTAGAGTGGCCCTGGCCTCTCTGAGCAGGGAGCAGGAGTCCTGCCTCCCTGTAGAGGCCAGCCTGGCCTCCTTTCCTGCTGCATCTCCTCCCAGCCCTCTTCCCACCCCTTCTCCGCTGAAATTATTCAAATTAGCCAATTCTAAGCCTGCTCATCCTGTCTCACCTATTCCTCCCCACGGAAACCATAGTAAAGGCAAGTGCCCATCATTTCCTCCTCTCCCTCTGCTTCCTGGCCAAACTGGGTACTTTCCCATGTGCCCCACCCCCACCCCCATTCCAGCTCTTGCAGGCACAGAGTAGGAAAATCTGGCATGCTCCATGGTTTGTACTTGTATGAATGGCACCCTGGGCTTGATTCCTGCATGGTCCTGCGTACATCCAAATGCTGATTTGGTGGACTTTGCACCCCTCAGTCAGACTAGAAGATTAGAGAATCCCACTGCTCGCCTTGGGCAAACTTTCCTGCAAGGCGCTGTTGGAGCTTTTCAAAGGACAGAGAGCTGAACTTCACTGAACTTAACAGAACAAGTTGTATGACTTTTTGCACAGCTTGCTCAGAAGACTGATGAGCAAGACTTCCTTGAAAGTGACCTGGTGGCCCAGTGTAGGAAGGGTACTTACCCCCCTCACCCATCTCTAATTACTGGAGGCTACAGAAGTTTCCCAAAAAGAGCCTAATAGTTTTGCATGACCAAATTGGCTTAGGTCAATTTGCAGCAGCCTAAAACCCCACCCCAGATCCTCTATAAAACCTTAATCAGCTGTGAATCTCCACCTCCCCACATCAATAACCACTGTATGCCTCGGTGTTTTCTCATGGGTATAGCAGGAATCTAATACTTGGTCCTCTGTCGTAAGAAGCTGTAAGGACTGTAAGTATTGTTTTCTTAAACGCTTCCAAAACAAGTTGGGTTCGCAAATTGGAGACTGACATCTTGGTGGGAGGAGGAAGATTTAAAAAAAAAAACAGCTGCCAGAAGTGTCCACAGATTTTCTTGTCCATGTCACAGCAAGGAAGCATTTATTAAGGGCTAGTGGGCATGGGCAGTGGGACGGGCATGGCACTTGAGCGAACTGCGCTGGCATGGTCCCTAGTGTATCTGTGTTTACAGCTCAGGCTGGACGACACCACGTGAAGCCAGATTAGGGGCAGCCACCAACCATACACATCCTGCATGAAATCAGATAATCAATGCAAAACACGTCGACAAGGAGGTAAGATTAGATACATACATCTGATGGCTCGAAATGCTGATTGCCTACAGAAAACCAGGGCTGTGGGTTATATTCTAAACTTGAGTTAAATCTTCTCTCCATACAGCCTGGCCCTGAAGGGTAGAGTCAAGGTCAATGGTGAAATGGATGGTTCTCAGGCAGCAGTAACATGCTCACCTGTGTGAGATAAACCCAGTGCTCAAGACCTTAGAGCACAGCATTAGTTTTGAGTGTCTGTGGGCCCTTTTAGTTGACAAAGCATTTTCACTGTCATTACCCAGTTAGACCATTACAGCTGATTGCAAGTGTGAGAGATGCAGGGTGGATAGCTACATCTCTTTGGGCTTACCGATAGCTACCCCCTGTTGCTTGCTGATAAATGCCCAGTTTGTTGTTGTTCTTGTTGTTGTTGTTGTTTGAGACAGAGTCTCGCTCTGTTGCCCAGGCTGGAGTGCAGTGGCGTGATGTCGGCTCACTGCAGCCTCCATCTCCGGGGTTCAAGCAATTCTCCTGCCTCAGCCTACTGAGTAGTTGGGACCACAGGCGTTCATGGAAGGTGGGCTCAATCCCAGGAGATGACTCAATTACCCTAGGCCAATCATCATGCAAACACCAATTTTTTGATGATTTAGTGTAGGGACGTCCCTGAACTGATCAATAAAACCTAGGATGATCCTGGTGGGTAATTTCTCAGAAATATTTTTCTCCCTGAAAAAGAGCAATGCTAAGGAGACTGCTGCCACTGTCACCCATCCACCTTCTTCCAGCCTTTGAATGCCATCGTAAGGATATGAGATGTAGGAGCAGCAGCAGCCATTTTTTGACTGTGAGGGGATGACAAAACAAAAATGTAGAACGAGCTTGGGTCTTTCATGACCTCTTTTGCCACTCAATGTAAGACCACCTGCCTCTAGATTTTTTTTCTTTTTCTTTTTTTTTTTTTAAGAGACAAGGTCTTACTCTGTCACCCAGGCTGGAGTGCAGTGGCCCAATCATAGCTCACTGCAGCCTTGAACTCCTGGGCTCAAGCAAACCTCTCACCTCAGCCTCTTGAGTAGCTGGGACCATAGGCATGTGCCACCACACCCGGCTAACTTTTATTTTTTAATTTTTTTTAGATACGGGGTCTCACTCTGTTGACCAGGCTGATCTCAAACTCCTGGTCTCAAGCGATCCTCCTGCCTCAGCCCCACAAAGTGCTGGGATTACAGGCACAAGCCACCATGCCTGGCTTTGGACTTCTTGTTATATAAGACGTTAATCTACTGTTATTGTTTAAAAAAAATTTTTTTTGTTAGATACTCTGCTGAGAGTGTCCTAATGGGTATAATCCTGATTTAATAGTTGAAAAAGCTAAGGTTCAGAAGGTTCAGAGAAGTTGAGTCATAGAGTTAGTAGCAGAGAGGGGCTGCTACTAACTCTCTCCTCTGCCTCTGAACTCTACAGTCTTAGGGGATCCCTGGGGCCTCCTCAGGGTTGGGGGAGGGGTGCCAGTGGTTGAGCTCTGTGTTCCTGCCTCCCTTTCCCCACCCAAATCAGGGCAGTGGGGGCTTTTATCTGATTTACCTTACTGTCTTCTCACTAACATTCTGTTTGAAACAAAGGACTACAAGGTTTAAAAATATTTTAAGCCACAGTCTTACCACTTGCCCTTTAATCACCAACAGCGGCTCTATGCCCCACCACAGGGGAAAAAATTGCAAAGAAAATGTCTTTTTTAAGAGGAAACAGAGAGTGAGTAGTATTTTTATTTCCTAGGTTAAAGCCCAGAGATCCTACCAAACTGCTCACTCACGTGCGCACACATGCAACCTACAAACACATACACAAATGCACTTTTGAAGCATATACATTCAGACACGCCACTCACTTTATTTTTCATCCTATTAGGCTCTCTCAGGTTATAAAGCACAGAGACACAATGAGGTTAACACAGGTGCCGGGGTCTATAGAAGCCCCTGGAGGGCCAAGCATGAGCAAGAACTCCTGCCTTGCTTCTGGAAATGGCAGCAGCCACAGCCAGACTTGTCATCTGGTCTTGTCCTCAACTGCTCCAGACTCCAGAGCCACCTCCATTCTTGAGAACCAGCTTCTTTTGGCTTCTACTGCTCCCTCTCAAGGTGTCCAGAATTAGACACTTTCCCCCAGAGTGGATCTCATCAAGTGGGCTCCTCACCACACCGTGCAGATGCACCAGCCTTGCTGGGGCTCCTCAGAGTTCTCAAGCCAGGACACCTCATGCCCAGGGTGCAGATACCCGATCCAATCAAAGGTAACAGGGTAATCAGGTAACAGAGTTAAATGACATATAACACAGGTGGCAACTTATGCAAAAGGAACCTGTCTCCTCAAAATGGAATGATGAGCATTGCAAGTGCTTACCATTTAATCAGCCCCATTGCAGCTGCCTGAGAGCAAGTGGGGACTGCCCTCCTTTCCTCCCTCTCTGCAGCTCTTTCCTCCCTCTCCCTTCTTTTCTCCCCTCCTTCCTTTGCTCTTTCATTCAATGAACATTTCTTTGATGCCTGTTGTTCCAGTTATCTATTGCTGCATGATAAACGATCCCTAAATTTAGTAACTTCAAAGGAAAACCATTTTATTACATCTCACAACTTTGCGGGGTGTCAGAATTCAGGCAGGGCTCGGCTGGGCGGTTCTTTTGTTCCTTATATGGTATCTGCTGAGAACACTCAGCAGTATTTGCTAGCAGCCCGGTTGGTCTAGAGGGTCCAAGATGGGCTGTGTGTAGTGCCTCGGCCAGAAAGGTTAAAAGGCTGGGCTCGCTGGGCCACTCTCCCATATCATATGATCTCAGGGCCTCTCCATGTGATGTCTCTAGTAGGTGAGTCAGACATCTTATGTGGCAGTTCTAAGAGTGAGTGTTCCAAGAAACAGGAAGCGTAAGCTGCCAGGGTCTTAAGGCCTGGGCACCAAAATTGGCACAGCATCACTTCTGCCATATTCTGTTTGTCAAAGAAGTCACAGAACCCACCCAGATTTAAAGGAAGAGATCTAGACTTCCAGGAGTGTGAAAGCATTGGTGGCCATCTTTAATCCGCCACATCTCCTCTCTGCTGGGAATTGGGAGAGATGCTGTGGAATTAAAAATAAAATAACATGAACACTGCCATTTTGTTCCCTTTTTATTTCTGCTGGGTTCAGTCCATATCTGGGGGTAAACTTTCCCTAAGCTACAGGAAAAACTTTGACATTGCAATGAGTGTGTGTGTGTGTGTGTGTGTGTGTGTTGGCCAAGTGGGTCAGAGGGTGGTTGGGGGTGGAGTAGGAGATAGAAACTGATCAGGGCAGAGTTGCTCTCAAGAGATAATATTGGGTGGGGGTTAAGATCCAGGAGAAAAGAAACTGCAGCGTACAAGACTGGGGCCAGGCTAGGTAGGTGGAGGCAGAGAGGAAAGCTCTGTTGGCAGTTGTCAGGGGAGGGAATTACCTTGAGGATGCCTTAGTCTGGGTTCCCCCTACAAGCAGACCCTAAAACAAAGATTTGAGAGCAGGTAGTTTGTTGGGGAGGTGATCCCGGGAGGCATGATGAGGGGCTGGGGAAGTGAGACACGGAAGGGAGAGAAACCAATCAAGGGTGTGCTAAGGAACAGGTAGGCAACAGGGCTCAATCCTGCTAGGGCCCCCTGTGTGGAACATGCCCCATACCCTGGGGTTGTTGACTGAAGAGCCCGGAACTAGGCTGTTTATGCATCAACTCCCCTCCATCTGTGATCAAGAGTTGTTCTTAGGATGTTAACCCCCCAGCACCAGTGACCCACTCTGCCACAGTGACCATCCCAGGAAACAGTCATTGTGTCTGTTTTGGTGGCCTCCAGCATTGGCGAAGGGAGCATGGGCAGTGCCCTGATGAAACTCTTTATTCCCTTTACAGTGGGATATACACAGGGTCTCTGCCTTGCACACCTCCAGGGGCGACTGTCACGCTGTATCTTAAGTGAGAGTTACCCCCTGGCAACGTAAAACTCAGCAGCCTGGATATTTGGATGTAACTCCTTCCTCCATCTTCCCACAAATTCTTCATTACAACCTGCATGGCCCATGAATGCTTTAGGAATGAGCAGATTCTCCTTGGGGTGCGTGAAGAATGCTGAGTCCTAAGCTAAGGTCAGCTCTGAGCTAAAACACTTAGGCAGGGACAACTAGTACATGTGGTCCCCTTATCTGTCTTCTTGCAACAGAGAGAGTCTGGGAATAAGAGAAAGAGAGCACCTTCAGAACCATGAGACCAGCCTTGGGGACTTTGTCTTGTGTCTTCTAAGACTTCAGAAACACAGGAGTTCACTGAGAACAGATCAAATTAGCAAGTTCATTCACCCTTCGTGGCTCCATTTTGTCAGCCAGCCCCTAAGCGGACCTCTCTTGTCCACCCTGGCGCTCCCCGCCTCTGCTCTCCAGCCATGTAGGTAGCACAAAGGGTACTGCCTGTGAAGTTCTGCAGCCCAGTTTGGAGACTTTCCCTGACATTCCTTATTTGTGTGACCTGAAGGAAATCACTTGACACCTCTGAGTTTCCATTCCCTCATCTAAGGTTATCTCTCAGGCCTCTTGGACTCTGGCAGTCTGTGATTTTGTGATTCTATGAAGAATGAGAGAGATGCCTATCAGTAAACATTGAGGAGTTATAATAAAACTACTATGCAACTGAAAGCTTCACATGATTATGACCGCTCTGGCAATGCAGAGCGCTCTGTGAGAAACAGTCTCCGTCTCATTTAGTGTTGGTCCCCCTCTATCGCAGGGGATATGTTCCAAGACCCCCAGTGGATGCCTGAAACCACAGATAGTACCGAGCCTAATCAAGGAATGCCAAGGTCAAATTTTCAGTTAAAAGGAAGCACTTTATGGCTTCTCTTTGGTATATCGGAATTGCCAGCAGCACTACTCTTGCACTTTGGGGCCATTATTAAGTAAAATAAGGGTTACTTAAACACAAACACTTTGATACCGTGACAGTTGATCCGATAACCAAGATGACTACTGCCTAATGGATGAGTAGCATAGATAGTGTGGGTCCTCTGGACAAAGGGATGATACACGTTCTGGGCAGAATGGAACAGGACAATGCAAGATTGCATCACATTACTCAGAATGGTGCACAATTTAAGTTTATTTCCAGAATTTTCCGTGTAATCTTTTCGGACTAAGGTTGACTGCAGGTAAGTGAAAGTACAGAAAACGAAACCATGGACAAGGGGGTAGTATTGTATTCTCTTTACGTAGGAGCCTCCCTACTCCACGCACTCTCACGCTGCCTCACACACCCCTAGCAACAACTCAGTGTTCTTGGTTACTCCGTAAAATTCAAGTGGAGAGCCTCTGCTTCTCCAGTGTTCTCTTCTTGATAGGGTTGGGGAGGATACCCCCAGATCCTTAGCCTCACCGATAAGCACTGAGAGGCCTCAGGCCAGGAGTGGATACAACACAGGGACTTGACTCACTAGTTCATGCCCACACTCTTTTCTGCTTAGGCTCTGATGATGCATTAGTCCGTTCTTGCACTGTCTATTAGTCCATTTTCAGGCTATTGATAAAGACATACCTGAGATTGGGAAGAAAAAGAGGTTTAATTGGACTTACAGTTCCACATGGCTGGGGAGGCCTCAGAATCATGGTGGAAGGTGAAAGTCCTCTTATATGGCGGTGGCAAGAGAAAATGTGGAGGAAGCAAAAGTGGAAATCCCTGATAAACCCATCAGATCTTGTAAGACTTATTCACTATCACAAGAATAGCATGGGAAAGACGAGCCCCGTGATTCAATTACCTCCCCCTGGATCCTTCCCACAACACATGGGAATTCTGGGAGATATAATTCAAGTTGAGATTTGAGTGGGGACACAGCCAAACCATATCACACTGAAATACCTGAGACTGGGTATTTTCTTTATTTTTTATTTTTTCCTTTTTTTTTGAGACTGGGTAATTTATAAGAAAAGAGGTTTAATTGCCTCACAATTCTGCAGGCCGTACAGGAAGCATAGCAGCTTCTGTTTCTGGGGAGGCCTCAAGAAACTTCCAATCACAATGGAAGGCAAAGGGGGAGTGAGACATCTCACATGGCCAGAGCAGGAGGAGGAAGGGTGGGGAGGTGCCACACACTTTTAAACAACCAGATCTGTTGAGAACTCACTCACTATACAGTACTAAGGGGTGATGGTGCTAAACTATTCGTGGGAACTCTGTCCCATGATCCAATCATCTCCCACCAGGCCCCACCTCCAACAATGGCAATTACAATTCAAATTGAGATTTGAGCAGGGACACAAATCCAAACCATATCAGATGGGTTGTCATGTGTTGACACAGGCTAGCCTTACTGCTCCAATTGCCCTTATTTAGGGGGCCTTTCAGCTGTTCTGTTTCCAGAATGATCTGTAGGCTGCATCCTAAGGAGGATGCTTTCAGTTGCAAGTAACAGAAACCCTCAACTCAAAATGTTAAGGGAGTTTACTTTCACTTAACTAGAAACCCCAAGGCAGGAAGTGCCCTGAGATGCACACTTCAAGGCTGCTCTTCTGTGATTCTCTCTGCCCTCCTTGGTGTATGTGTGAGTTTCAGCCTCCAACTGGTCCCAAAAAGGCTACTGCAGTTCCAGGCATCACATGCAGACACACAACCTCCAGTGGCAAGGAACTGTTCTCTTTCCAGCCAGGAGTGATATTCAAAACATTTAACAACCTGTACAGTAGGTCATAACCGACCAGTAAGAAAAAACTCTAGCTGTACTGGTACAGGCCAGCTGAATATCACGAATGTTTCCAGGGTTGCCTTCCTAAGTAAAATAAGACCCCTCAACCGAATTAACTCACAGCTCATTGGCCAACACTGGATCACATGACCCCACTCCCAAAACCAGTTTCTGGGAGATTACCATTGATTGGGCTAGAAGGGTAAAGCTCTGCCTCTGAATTGGGATGGCGTCCCCTTTCTTGAGGCTGGACATCTGAATTCGATTCGGGTTCCTTTAGCAGTGTGGAGGTTGAGGAGGCCATCAATCCCATCTGCTTCACAGGGTTATACCACCGGCCCCTCCAAAATCACAGGCTCCTTATGCTGGATTCAGATCCACTGCAAAACCTGGCATGGGCATCTTGTTTTTGCTCCCTTGCTTCTTTTTGCAACTGTAACTGCTTTATGCTTTTTATGAAATTTATCCTTATAATCTCTGCAAAGTATGAAATGACAACCATTTGGTTCGGTTAGGCCCATTTCACGGATGGACAAACTGAATGCTGTTAAATGAGTCATTTGGGAGAGCCTAGGATATGGTTAATCGAGGAGGCCTTGTGACGGACAAGCAGATCCTACTCAGCTGCCTGCCTTTCTCCCTCCCTCTTACTCACACCCACCTCTCCTTTGGCTTAATTGATAGGCAAATTATTGAGTATTCAGCCAGGCTGGGGGCCAGGAGGCTGTTTATAGCCTGCAGATCTTGCCTTTTCTACCTGGATGAGTCTGCCAGCAGCCATCAGATAATCGGGCTCTTCCAGTGACAAGGGCATGATGGATTTCCCCCATTACTTGATATCAATGCTTTTGTTAGTTTGCATTTTATGCAGTGCCTTTCCTCTCAGCAACTCAAGGCCTTTTGCAGAGTCTTATGTAATGGAAAATAATTCTGCAAGGTAGGCAGACCAGGAAAGGCCAGAATACAGAAACCGCATTCCTTACACACATGCGCAGCAACCCTGCTGGGGCCCATCTGCGTTGAGGTGCGACATTCACAGCACTTTGAGATGATAAGAGAGTACAGACCCAGAGAAGTGGGACACAATTGCCTTTGCTGAGCTCCAAGGAGGCCCCTCTCTCTGTGCTTGGGCCACTGACTTTTAAATAGGAAAGGGAGGGGCTTTAAGAAAGAGAGAGATCTTGGTCAAAACAAAACAAAAACAAAGAAAGAAAGAGAGAGAGAGGTAAGGGAGGGAGGAATGGGGTAACTATCCAAAAAAGTCAGTAAGGACAAGAAAGCGTGCTCAACAACATTGGTCATCTGGGAAATGGAAATTCAAACCACCACGAAATGACACTACCCCACCAGCATGACTAAGACAGCACAACAAAACAAATAACTGGTAATATAAGTATTGGTAAGGATGTGGAGTAACAGGAACTTCATAGCCTACTGATGGGTGTGTAACTTGGCAGAGCCACAGTGGAGAATTGTTCAGTAACCTCCGAAGCTGAACAGCTTGCTCCATGACCCAGCAGTTCTACTCCTAGGTAAATGCCCACAGATAAGCACATATATTCCCCCAGAGACCTGTGAAATGGTGCTCATCACCGCACTATTCACATTAGCCCAGATTGGAGACAACCCACCCAAATGTCTCTTGGAAATGGAATGGGTAAATAGATTGTGGTGTGTTTCTTCTGCAGAATATTATACAGCAATGAAAAAGGACAAAGTACAGCTTCATAGAACAACATAGACAACTTTCATATACATAATGGGGAGGAAAGAAGGCAGACACGAAGGAGTGCATTCTGTAAAATTTCATTTATATGAAGTCCAAGACAGGGCTAAAGTAATCTGTGGTGGCAGAAATCAGAAAAGCAGTTGCCTATCAACTGGGAAGCATGCAGGCATTATCTGGGATGCTGGTGATGGGCTAGATCTTGATCTCAGTGGCGGCTAACGGGTGAGTTGACTTTGTAAAAATGTATCAAGCTGCACCCTCATGGTTTACACACTTTACTGTCTATATGTTGTACTTCAAAAGAGGTTTGCAGTGAGGATGGGAGGAACAGGAAGAGGAGAGTAAAGGAAATACAGACATGCTTCTAATTGTAAACAAGTTGGATTGTAGTGACTGTCTTTGAATTCATTTGTTCATTTGCCCAAAGGGACCATCACTCCCTCCACCTATTGGTGGCAGCAGAGTTAGTATACATTTTTTTTTTTTCTGGTGCTTAGCTTGCTTTCTTTTCCTTCCTTCCTTCCTTCCTTCCTTCCTTCCTTCCTTCCTTCCTTCCTTCCTCCTTCCTTCCCTTTCCCTTTTCCTTTCCTTTCCTTTCCTTCCTTCCTTTCTTCCTTCCTTCCTTCTTTACTTTCTTTTTCTTCAGAGATGAAGGTCTTGCTATGTTACCCAGGCTGGTCTTGAAATCCTGTGTTCAAGCGATCCTCCTGCCTCAGCCTCCTGAATAGCTGGTACTACAGGTGTGAACACACCACACCCAGCCAGTGTTTAGCTTTCTATCAAAGTCTGTGGCCCAAAATTTCATAAGCAGAGAAGCTTCTATTTAGAGTAAGGCCAAAGGCACTAGGGATACATGGCTTCATTCATTCACTCATTTATTCATTCATTCAACCATGAAAGACAGGAAGAATTACTATGTGATTCTGGAAGCCTTTGGCCAGAGCTAGATGTTCTGTTTCTAGTTGTCCTCTTATCAGCAACAAGACTTTTCAGTCCATCTGGGCTACAAGTCGGAGGTGAAGGTGGGAACAACCACTTCTGTAAAAACTGCTTCCCCTCCCTTTTTCCCTAGATGCCTTGAATGAGGGCTAATATCTGCTAGAGTGGAAAGCGACAAGGTAGTGGCAGCCTTGAAAAAGAGTGTATTAGTCTGCTCTGGCTGCAGTGACAACATACAATAAACTGGGTGGCATAAACATCAGAAATGTATTGTCTCACAGTTTTCTGGACGCTGGAAGTCCAAGGTCAAGGTGTTGGCAGGGTTGGTTTCTTCTAAGGACTGTGAGGAGAATCTGCTCCCTGTTTCTCTCCCAGTTTCTGGTAGTTTCCTGGCAATCTTTGGCATTCCTTGGCTTGTAGAAGCATCACCCTGATCTCTGCCTGCATCTTCATGTAGCATTCTCCCTCAGGACATGTCTGTCTCTCTGTCCAATTGTCCCCTTTTTCTAAGGACACCAGTCACACTGGATTCAGGACCACCCTAATGACCTCATTTTAACTTGATTACAGAGGTAATTAAGCCTCTGCTTCTAAATAAGGCCACATTCTGAGGTCCTGGGGATTAGGACTTCAACACAGTTTTTTTGGGGGGAGACAAAGTTCAGCCCATAACAGAGGTGAATGACTCCTGTATTAGTCTGTTCTCACACTGCTAATCAAGACAGGCCTGAGACTGGGTAATTTATAAAGAAAAGAGGTTTAATGGACTCACAGTTCCACATGGCTGGGGAGGCCTCACAATTATGGTGAAAGGCGAATGAGGAGCCAAGTCACATCTTACATGGCAGCAGGCAAGAGATTGTCTCCCCTTAATAAAACCATCAGATCTCGTGAGACTTATTCACTAGCACCAGAATAGCAAGGGAAAGACCCGCCCTCATGATTCAATTACCTCCCACTGGGTCCCCCCCACGACACATGGGAATTATGGGAGCTATAATTCAAGATGAGACTTGGATAGGGACACAGCCAAGCCAAATCAGCTCCACTCCCAGCACTGTTCCTCCACTGTGTCTGGGGCACATAGGTTGGAAAAGGCTGACAAGGGACCAGAGGCTCCTAAAACACATTTAGTACCCATTTCCATATGGGAAGGGGAAATCAGCCTGAGGAAGACTTCAAGGTTTCCCCAAGATAGAATGGGGAGAAGCTGTGGAAACAGATCATCATGGCTGCAGGCACAAGCTCAGGAGACAGATAGGTTTCGTTCAAATTCTGGCTCCACTCGTGGACCCACACTCCCATTATATGCCATTGAGCATGTTACATTATGTTCTCTAAGTGTCAGTTTCCTATCATCTCTAAAGTTGGGACTCTAGTTTCCACCTGGCAGGGCTGTCATGGAGCTCGGCTTTGACAGAGCATATAAACTGGATAGGGGCTGGGGATGGTTGGCTTATGCCTGTAATCCCAGCACTTTGGGAGGCCAAGAAAGGTGGATCACTTGAGGTCAAGAGTTCGAGACTAGCCTGGCCAACTTGGCAAAACCCTGTTGCTACTAAAAATACAAAACTTAGCTGGGTGTGGTGACACACGCCTGTAGTCCCAGCTACTTGGGAGGCTGAGGCATGAGAATTGCTTGAACCTGGGAGAGAGAGGTTGCAGTGAGCCAGGATGGCACCACTGCACTCTATCTAGCCTGGCCAACAGAGTGAGATTCCATCTCAATAAATAAATAAATAAATAAATAAATAAATAAATAAATAAAGTGGATAGGGCTGTACCCGGTGCTCAGACAGAACGTGATACATGCAAGGAATTACTGTTTGGTCCTGGGAGAGACTCAAGGTGGGCAGAACCATTAAGTTGGAGCTTTAGTAGCTGTAGAGAGAGCAGCTTTTAAGCTGACTAAACAGTTTTTTAATTATTTACATCATATATGGATTTTTTTTCTTTTTTTAGAGACAGAGTCTCATTCTGTCACCTAGGCTGGAGCGTAAAGGTGCGATCATAGCTCACTGAAACCTTGAACTCTTGAGCTAAAGCAATCTTCTTGCCTCAGCCTCCTGAGTAGCTGGGACTACAGGCATGCACCACAGTGCCCGGCTAATTTTTTTTTTTTTTTTTTTTTTTTTTTTGGTAGAGATGAGGTCTCGTTATGTTGCACGGCCTGGGTATAGTTTTTTTTAAAAAAAATGCAAACACAGTAGAAGGGTTCAAGGTGAAAAGCACCTCTCCTCACTATCCCCCAGTCCTCTAGGCCCACACCCCTAGAATTTTTCCAAACATATGTATAATATCTATGTATTTTTAAAAAACTTTTCAGATACAGAAATGGGATCACTGCAGACGGTGTAGTGCTCCATTCATATCCCCTGGATCACCCCCACCCTCCTCCAGAGGCGCCTGCAGACATTTCACTCAAAGCCTACCTCTTCCTGTATCTTTCTCTGCAGGAGGACGCTCTCTGGCCAAGGAGCATGATCGCTTGCACTTGGGGCTGGCTGGAAATGCCGGGGAATGGATGCCCCTCAACCACTGAGGGGCAGGAGTTGGTGGATAAATATCCCAGCTTCCTTGTCCCTTGGCGACATGATTCTGAGGTTTGTTCTGCCCCATGGGATGGAGCCCCAGTTGCCCACAGTGGTAACCGGCTCATTTTTCCCAGCCTTATTGGCTTTCCTCCCTGTGCTGTCACTTCCCCACTCCCTCACTGTGCTTCCTGAATCACCTCTCAAATAATGACTTGCACTGAAATCCTTGTCTCAAGGTCTGCTTTGGGGGAAACCCAACTAAGATAGGGACAATACAGTCACACACTTCTCTGCGTCTTTTTTTCAGCTGGCAGTATGGCTCACAGATCTTTTCCTATCAGCACATATTGAAGGACTGTTTATTATAATCTGGGTGTGCCAAATTAACTTAGCCAGTCCTCTTCTGATGGGCATGTAGGTTGCTCTCAATTTTTTGCTCTTATGAACAAGGTGGTAATGGGCAGGCTTGTGCATGGATCTTGCTGCATATGGGCAAGTATATCAGAAGAGTACCTTTCTAGAAGAATTGCTGGGTCAAAAGGTAAGAGAGGCCAGGTGCGGTGGCTCACACCTGTAATCCTAGCACTTCGGGAGGCCAAGGCGGGAGGATTGCTTGAGCTCGGGAGTTTGAGACCAGACTGAGTAACATAGTGAGATCCCATCCCTATTTTGACCAGGACCAAGGTGAAGGGCTCTGGAGCTCAGTGTGGAGGTGACCAAAGTAGAACAGAGGACAAGCCTGGGTGAGTGGCTCAAGCCAGGAGATCCTTTTTGCAGTGAGGGGCTGGCATACCTGAAAATCCTCTGAGATTCTCTCCAGAGGTCCCTGGACATTTTTGGGGGTGTGGGGGGATCTCTGTGTGCTCAGACTGACTATAGCAGAAGGACCTTACCCCCAGGTAGCTGTCTTCAAGAAGAGCTCCTCATGGGCCCATCCAACATGCTCGTGTCCTATTGCTATGTTTATGCCGTAGATGGTTGTTTTTCAAGCAAAAGTCCCCAGTTCGCAGATGAAAAACAACTTGTTTTGAGAGCACGCATTCCTGAGATCTTCAGGCTCTTCCTTTGGGCTGACTGTTGAGAAGAAATTAATTTTGAGGGTGGGAGGAATTGGTGAGGAGGTTGGGAACAGACCCATGGTGAGCGCAGGGAGTGTTTTCTCTAATTTGGTTTCTCTGCCCACTCATGAACGCTTACAGTGTTTACCTGATCATCAGTCTGCTCAGAAAACAAATTTTAAAAGCATACTTTTCTGTTCTCAAGTTATTTTCTGCTCACTGGCTGTCTACTGGATCTTGCCTTAAGATGCAGAGAAAGATGCCCCAGACCTTGCTCTGGGGGATTGAAATATCAGAGCAATGAGAAGAAAAGGTCTAGAAGCAGCAATGGCGGCAACCACCCAGAAAGTCAATGTTATTGGCAGAGAGTAGGGAAGGGATTCTTCTTTCGCTGTCTTTCCTTTTTTTTCCTCTTTCTTTTGCTTTCCCTTTTTATCTTCTTTGTTTTCGCTTGTCATTGGGGTTGGGGAGCAGAGGCAGAAACGCCACATGTGTCCTCAGTAAAACTTTCCAGAAGGAGAGAGATCTGTGAAGTTTCAAAAGAGAAGAATGAGCATTTTGTTGACTTTGTTTTTTGTGCAGGTGAGGTGTTGGTGCCACACCTACATACACGTACCTACACACACACACACACACACGCACGCACGCACGCACACAGAGCCCCAGTTTGAGATCTGAGCCCTGGTGGGATTCTCTGATGTCCACACCCCACCTGACTCAAACCCTAAGGCCCCCATGGGTGTTATGATGATGGGGGGTTGCTCTGGGGAGAGGACTGCCCTCCCTGCCCTAGGGGAGGCCCCAGGTCTCACCTGCCCTTGGGCTGTACAGGAACAATCCCACTCATAGAGGTGTGAGTTGTGGGATCTGGAGGGAGACTTGAGAAAAGGAGCTGGTCCTCCCAGGCACCCAGCAGAAGCAGGAAGTTGAATTTTTTTTTTTTTTTGAGACAGTCTCACTCTGTCGCCCAGGCTGGAGTGCAGTGGTGCAATCTCAGCTCACTGCAACCTCCACCTCCCGGGTTCAAGCCATTCTCCTGCCTCAGCCTCCTGAGTAGCTGGGATTACAGGCACGCCCCACTACGCCAGGCTAATTTTTGTATTTTTAGTAGAGACGGGGTTTCACCATGTTGGTCAGGCTGGTCTCGAACTCCTGACCTCGTGATCTGCCCACCTTAGCCTCCCAAAGTGCTAGGATTACAGGCATGAACCACCGCGCCCAGCCGGAAGTCTAATTTTGACCTTGTTGCAAAAGGTGTGCAATTCAAGGGAAGGATGCAGTCAGAACGGGTTAGGAGAGGATAAGGCTGTCCAGAGTTCTTATTCATCCAGCACTTACCCCATGGCAGGCCCGTGTCATCAAACAGCCCCAAGTTCTCTTCTGCAATATCCAAATAAGGCCTTTGTGCCCATAGGATGTGTCTAAGGATTCTCAGACATGCACAGTCTCCAGGTAGCTGCAAATCACCTCCCTTGCCCGGCTCCTATTGCCTCCCACCCCTCAGTACCTCCTGCCCATCCTTCATGCTCCCGCCTTACCCTGAGAAGCAGCAGAGCAGATGGTTGTGAATGGGGACTTGCAGTCAGATGGTCTAGTCTGGAATCCCAGCACTACTGCTACCAGTTCTGGGAGCTTGGACAAGTTACTTAATTGCCCTGTGCCTCAGTTTCCTCATCAGAAAGAATAGCATCTACTTCATTTGGTTGTTATGAGGGCCAATATTTGGGAAGTGATTCTAACAGTGCCTGCCTGGCATGTAGTAAGCACTGAATACATATTTGTTAAATTAAAATGATTGTACAACTTCCTTGCCCTTATGACAGCCCTGTTAGGGTAGGTACTATTGTTACCCATTTCACAGCTGAGTAGATAATGGCCTAAATAGATAAGCACAAAGCCAGTTGATGGTGGAGCTGTGATTTGAACACAGCTCTGTCTAACTTCTCCAAACCACTATTCCATACTGCCTTCATATACAACAAAGCTTTTTGTTTTGTTTTGTTTTGTTTTGTTTTTGAGACAGAGTCTCACTGTGTCACCCAGGCTGGAGTGCACTATCTCAGCTCACTGCAACATCCACCTCCCAGGTTCAAGTGATTCTCGTGCCTCAGCCTCCCGAGTAGCTGGGAATACAGGCATGCACCACCACACTTAGCTAATTTTTTGTATTTTTAGTAGAGATGAGGTTTTGCCATGTTGCCCAGGCTGGTCTCAAACTCCTGGGTTCAAGCAATCCACCTGCCTCGGCCTCCCAAAGTGCTGGGATTAGAGGCATGAGCCACCACGCCTGGCCAACAAAGCTATTTTAAAGGAGACCAGAGTGTCTGTACCTTACTCTATAAGTGACCCTGCTCTAGGTTCAGCAGAAAATACAGCTGCTTCTAACGCTGTGGAAAACAGCATGGAGGATCCTCAAAACATTTAAAATAATGATCCAGCAATCCCATTTCTGGCTATATACTCAAAGGAATTGAAAGCAAGATCTCAACAAGATATTTGCACACCCATATTCACGGCAACGGTATTCACAATAGTCAAGAGGCAAAAGCAACCAAAAGATCCATCAGTAGATGAATGGATAAACAAAATGTGGCATATACGTAGAATGGAATCTTGTTGAGCCCTAAAAACAAAGGAAATCCACAGTCCTGAGTGTGGTGGTGTTTACAACTAATTGATCACAACCAGTTACAGATTCCTTTGTTCTGTCTCCACTCTCACTGCTTCACTTGACTAGCTAAACATATAAAATAAATAGAAACAAAGGAAATCCTGTCATATGCAACAACATGGATGAACCCTGAGAACATTATGCTAGTGAAATAAGCCAGGCACAGAAACACAGATACTGCATGATTCCACTTATACGAGGGATATAAAGTATTCAAATAATTCATAGAAACAGAAAGTAGAATTGTAGTTTCTAGAGGCTTAGGGGGAAGGGAAATGGGTAGCTGTTGTTTAATGGGTAGACTTTCATTTTTGTAAGATGAAACAGTTCTGGAGATCTATTTCACAACAATGTGAATATACTTAACACTACATGAATATGGCTAAGATAGGCTGGGCATGGTGGCTCATGCCTGTAATCCCAGCTCTTTGGGAGGCCAAGGCGGGCGAATCACGAGGTCAGGAATAACATGGTGAAACCCCGTCTCTACTAAAAATACAAAAAAATTAGCCGGGCGTGGTGGCACGCGCCTGTAGTCCCAGCTACTCAGGAGGCTGAGGCAGGAGAATCACTTGAACCCGGGAGGCAGAGGTTGCAGTGAGCCCAGATCACGCCACTGCACTCCAGCCTGGGTGACAAAGTAAGACTCCATCTCAAAAAAAAAAAAAGAAAGGAAGAAAAAAGAAAATGACTAAGATAACGAATTTTATGGTTTTTATAATAATTTTGAAAATTTTAAAATAATTTTTAAAATACTATTGCTTCTGAAATGCTCAACTTAACACACTCTGACCTTCCATGATTTTTCTTTTTTTTTTTTGGAGACAGGGTCTCACTCTATAGCCCAGGCTGGAGTGCAGTGGCAAAATGTCAGCAAACTACAGGTGTGCACCACTACACCCTGCTAATTTTTAAAAATTTTTTGTACAGACAGGGCCTCACTATATTGCCCAGGTTGGTATTGAACACCCAGGCTCAAGCAATCTTCCCACCACGGCCTTCCAAACTGCTGGTATTACAGGTGTGAGCTACCATGCCCGGCCCCATAATTATCTTGAAATTTCCCTAGTAGAACACAAATCCTGGACCAGTATATCTGACTCTACCGGGAAGTTGCTAAACCTTCCCAAGGCTATTTCCAAGCAAGATGTTTCTTTTTATCTTCTTTCCCCAACCATGCCTAGTTCAGAGACTTTTAAATGCTTTTGAGTCTCCGGACCCTTTTGAGAATCTGAGAAAAGCTACCACACTCTCCCTACCTTCACACCCCAAATGCACATATGCATTGACACAACTAATTTTCCTTATGAGTCAGAGGACTCCTTGATAGCACGGGGCCTCTCCATGGTCCTCTGAGATCCTTACCTCCCTATGCACCACAGGGCTTCCCCTGATTGGCTCAAAGTTTTGTTAGTTACCTCTTTTCCCTCCCAGTGAAATCAAGGAAAGGGAGAACTTCTTAAAAGGCCACATGTAGCACCTCATCAAGCCCAGAATGGTATTATATTATCTGTGTGACAATTTACTCTAAAACACCTCTATATATGCAGAGTGGTGTGTGTGTGTGTGTGTGTGTGTGTGTGTGTGTGTGTGTGTGTGTGATTATACTTACCCTAGGGGTGGTTTGTTAGCATTTGAAAGACCCTAATAGGAATCTAAACTCCAGAAGTAATTACTCAGTGCTTCAAATATCCATATCTAAATCTACACCAGAGGGTTCCTTAATTGGCATAGAGATCTTAGAAGTATTAGGATATATGGCTTAAGACTGTGGGCTCCGTGCCCTGGCAGGAATGAGGCTAGAGCAACCACCTGGCACCTTCAGAGCAACACTTTAATCTGGAGTTCCATTTGGTCCTCTATCATCTCCCTATTTTCAGAGGATTGTGGTGCCTCATCCACCCAGAAGTTTGGCTGACCGTCAAGAGAATACCATCGCATCTGCCTCAGAGTAAATCCTGCATGCAAAGTGTCTATCAGAGGCCCTGAGGACAGAGTGGGGACATTTCCCAGCCTACAGGAACACATTATATCATCATCCTTGTATCTGCTTCCTAATAATCGTATGGCTAGTCAAATTCCATCTGAGGGTTGCTTTCATTCTAATTCACCACCTGGCAGTGAGTGGTAGGGAAGGACAGGTAGAGCCCCTACCTATGTTCCTGGCAATTACTGAGGTGACAGAATTGCCTTGGGGATGCCTATGGGTCATCCACATCTGATGAGGCTTTGCTGTATTCAGGGAATAAACTGTTTCATCCAGACTCAGTTTCCCCCTCTCTCTCCTCCTGGGTCTGGCTCTCTTCCATTGCTGGCTTCATTCTTGGACTCTTCTGGTGATGCTAAGAGGCAACATCTCCTCATATTTGCTCTGGTTCAAGTTTGGCATAGAAAGTAAACAGCGTATTTTCCTGAAATCTCTTACAAAAGTCCCCAAAGCCTGACTTGGATTGTGTGACTGTCCCTGGTCCAATCACTATTGCTGGAGAAAAGATATTCTGGTGGGTCACATACCACTTCAGATAGGGGTGTCAGCTCCACCAAAACCACATGGCTTGAGAGTAGTTAGGGATGAGCAGTGGATTAAAGCTGGCCACAAAATCTTTGACACTAGTTCCATTGAGAGATAAGAATCCGTTTCCCTTCCCCTTTAATAAAGGCCAGCCCTGTGTCTTGTTTTGGACAATAAAACATGGCAGACATGACACTGTACATTTCAAAGCTGGGCCTTAAGAAATCTATGGATTTCACTTTCCCATGGTTAGAACACAGCATCATGGAACACTGTGAGGAAGCCCAAGCAGCCATGTGGGGAGGCCCATGTGAGGGAGAATTGAGGTGCCCGGCCAATTTCCCCAGCTGATCTTCCAGCCAGCAGCATCCAGGACTATCTGTCAGCCATGTAGGTGGGGCCATCTTGAGCAGTCAAAAGCAGCTGAACCTTCAGATGCCAGCAGCACCAGCAGACACCACATGGAGCAGAAGAATCACCCAGCTGAGCCTGGTCAACTCACAGAACCATGAGAAACAATGAATTGTGATTGTTTGAAGTCACCAAGTTGTGGGTTCATTTGTTCCATAGTTATAGATAGCTGATACAAGGTGGTTCCCTGCTATGGTTTGAATGTTTGCCTCCCCTTCAAAATTAATGTTGAACCTTAATTCCAATGCAACAGTATTAACAGGTGGGGCCTTTTAGGAGGTCATTAGTCCCTGGGGACTCTGCCCTCATGGAAGGGATTAGTGTCTTATAAAAGGGCTTAAGGGGGGCCGGGCGTGGTGGCTCACACCTGTAATCCCAGCACTTTGGGAGGCTGAGGTGGGTGGATCATGAGGTCAGGAGTTCAAGACCAGCCTTGCCAAGATGGTGAAACCCTGTCTCTACTAAAAATACAAAAATTAGCCAGGTATGGTGGTGGGCACCTATAATCCCAGCTACTCAGGAGGTTGAGGCAGAGAATTGCTTGAACCCTGGAGGCAGAGGTTGCAGTGAGCCAAGATTGCACCACAGCACTCCAGCCTGGGCGACAGAGCAAGACTCTGTCTCAAAAAAAAAAAAAAAAGGGCTTGAGGGAGCGAGTTTGCCCCTTCTGTCCCTTCCACCATGTGAGGACACAGGCGTCCCTCCCCTCCAGAGGATGCAGCAACAAGGTGCCATCCACGAAGCAGAGAGCAGCCCTCACCAGACACTGAACCTGCCGACACCTTGATCTTCAATTTCCCAGCCTCCAGAACTGTGAGTAATACATTTTTGCTATTTATAAATTACCCAGTCTGTGGTATTTTGTGATAGCGGCGCATTAAATGTGCTAGATGATAGGCAACAAACAAGAGTCCACCACAATCACCTCCTCTGTGTAGTCAACCCTGCCTGGCAACTGATGGGCTCAAGAAGACATGGAATTTTCTGCAGCAGCATTCTGGTGTCCACTCATCAGTTTTGTCAGTATCCAGACAGTTGCTGTGGCAGCAGCGGCTGTACCCTGATTTGGAGCTCACAGCTCCGGCAGTGGGTTTTTAAGCACAGCTGTTTCTATTGATGGTTTCCTGGCTCCAGGCCTTCCTGCATGTAGCAAAGATAGCAGCTCCCCTAGTGGGTCAATCCTGCAGGTTCTGAGAGTCCTTGGAAACCCAGCCTAGGGTTTTCATAACAGCCCTCTGTAGTGGGTTACCATGGGGGCCTCTCCAAAGCTATGTCCCTGTCCTAACCTCCAAAACCTGTGCATGTGGCCCTATTCGACAAAAGAGTCTTTGTAATGTAATTAAGTATCTTGAGATTAGACCAGCTTGGATTACCCAGGTGGGCCCTAAATCCTTATAACAGGCAGAAAAGGGGGAAACACAGAGAGGAGAAGGCCTTGTAAAGATGAGAGGCAGAAATTGAAGTGATGCTGCCACAAGGAAGGCCAGTAGCCCCCAGAAGCCGGAAGAGGCAAGGAAGGATTCTCCCCTAGAGCCTCCAGATGGAGTGTGGCCTTGCTGACATTTTGATTTTGGACTGCTGGCCTCTAGAACTGTAAGGGAATCGAGTTGTTTTTAAGCCATCCAGTTAATGGTCATTTGCGGCCTCGGGAGACTAATACACCTTCCAATGATTCTGTAAGCAATGATTTCCTTGTTTTAAATCCCTTTCTGCTTAAAATGTCTGGAGCAGTTTCTATTTCTCGCACTAAACCCTGAGCGGTACAACTCCCTTCCCATTCTGGAAATGCAGGACTAGGCAAGCCAGAATACATTTTGTGAGTAGGAACTGGGGCCGAGGCTGGACAGACTCAGATTCGAGGCTCGTAAAATGGTACCATCCCTCGCTCTGCTGTCAGCCTCACAGGCAGATGCACTTCTCCCGGTTCAGCAGAAGCATTGGTCTTGATGGTCTTTTTACTGCTACTGTGGCAGCAACCATTTATTTTTACTTTAAATCACTCTGCAGCCAGCACCCCGGCTCGCTTCTGCCAAGAGTCCCACTGCCTCCTCAGTCCGAGAACACAGAGCCAGGCGGGGCCTCTGTGATGCCCATCTCTCTTTTCTTTACCCCTTGGAGCCCGATAAAGAGCTGGAAAGCACCAGAACATGATTGAGTCTTTATTCCGATACCAGTGTCATCACTTCCTAGAGGGCAGCTTGTCTTGGTCTTCATCCTTTTCCCAAACCAGGGCTCTATATGTTCAAGGAAATGCAGTGGTATGTGTGCCTGAGTGTCCATGAACTTGTGTGCCCGTGGGTGTCTCTGAGCCCATGTACCTGTTCCTGTGTGTGTATGTGCCTTTCTGGGAGTTTGCCTTTGTGTCTGGTGTCTGGATGTGTGCATCTAGTGGCTGTGGAGAGAGAGTGGCAGGAGAGGAAGTGAAGTGGCTGTGGTTACTGTTAATACCATAAACTTGAGCTATTGTTTTCATAAATAGGAGGCTGGAGATCGCCTCTTGCTGCTCTTACCACTGTGCTGTTGAAATTATATTACCGTGGAAGAATCCTTTCTTCATTCTGCAAGCGTAACTGCTTAAACCAGGACAGAGAATTCTGCTCCGTGGAAACTCAGGTGGGATTGGCTTTATCCGTGGAATTTCTAAGCCAGGGCACTATAGTACCTCATGGGCTTTGTCTTCGGAATCAAAATAGAAACCATAGAATTCTCTGCTACTAAAGTTGAGGTCACCTCAGTGCTTCCCAATAAATCCCCTGTGGTGCCCGTGTTGATGGTTATGTGTTAAGGACACATTCTGCATCGGGAGCTATTCCAGGCACTGACTTTCCTGAGAGGAGCTGGGCCCCAGTTGGGACCTCCGGGGCTCTTGATGATCTGATATGGTGCCATCAATGCAAAGAATGATATGAACCAGCATAGAGCTGGGCGACATTGAGTGCAATGACATGAGGCCTTTACCCTAGCCTTGGAGGAGGGAGTATAATCGGGGGAATCTTCCCAGAAGAAGTAGCGCTGATGGGATGTCTGAAGGAATAAGTAGGGATTAGCAGGAGCCCTTAGAGCTCCCCATGATCAAAGGAGGTGCCTCAGCTCAGGCCAGGATCAGGCAGCAGCCGCCTTGTATAGAGAGGAGGTGGCAACTCTGCTTACTTGGGGCAGACTCATCCCATTGTGAGCCACATAGTGCCACTTGCAACATGAAGGAAGGGCTCTTGGCTGGGCACAGTGGCTCACACCTGTAATCCGAGAACTCTGGGAGGCCAAGACAGGTGGATCATCTAATGTCAGGAGTTCGAGACTAGCCTGGCCAACATGGTGAAACTCCGTCTCTACTAAAAATACAAAAATTAGCTGGACGTGGTGGCCTGCATCTGTAATCCCAGCTACTCGGGAGGCTGAGGCAGAATCATTTGAACCTGGGAGGTGGAGGTTGTAGTGAGCCGAGATCATGCCACTGCACTGTAGCCTGGGTGACAGAGCGAGACTCCATCTCAAAAAGAAAAAAAAAAAAGAAAAGAAAGAAAGGTTCTTTCTCCTCGACTCCCTCCCCAGCCCAATCTGAAAATCACACACCTCTCTCCCAGACACTGCTGGCATAAAGAGTGACCAGGCTTTCCACCCTCACCACTCCTCCAGAGCTCACCCTGGGGTCAGCCACTGTGTCGGTGGCTCCTCTTGGCCCCTCCACATCTCTGCCCACCGTCCTGTGCAGGTTCTGCACCCCAGGAGGCTGATCTGTCCTCCAGCTTCAGGAGACCCAGGCAGAAGCCCTAAGAGCAGGAGGATTTGTCTCCCCAAACTCCTCCCGCTCAGGCCCCTGCGTTCTGCTGCCAAAGGCTACCGCTCCTGTGGGGCTACCCTTCTCCTACCCTGTAATTACTCTCTCTGGATTCTGGAAGCCAACCCTTCTCCTTATTCCTTCAGGGGCGGGGTGGTAGTGGCTTCCTGCCATCGCTGGTCTCCGCTGGCTTCACTCCCCATTCTGGGCTTTCCCCCACCGGCTCTCACCTCTGTAAATAGTCCTTTCATTAAACTCTCCTCATATCTCCTGGCTGGAAAGTGGCATCTTTTTCCCACCAGGACCCTGGCCAGCACTCTCACCTCCCAACAGAGGGCACTGCCCTCTCCCAGGGTTTGGGCCCCTTCGATTTCCTGGAGGGCAAGGTGGTGGCCAAGGAGCCATGAAGCCACTGGTGGCTCAGGTCAGCTCTGGTCCCTCCCACTTTGGGCCCAGGTTGCAGGAAATGGGTTGTCACTTGGTCTTCATAACCAACCCCTGACCTTGGGCGTAGGCTCCTGAAGGGGATCCCGCTTTTGTGTTTAATTCCCTGGCTAGTTCCAAAGGGACAGGAGGGCCACCTGGATCCCCTCGTGCCTTCAGAATCCTGACTCTGAATTGCCCCCATCAGGCCTGGGGACCTGCTCCTGCTGTGGCCCACCCTCTCCCACCCCCAGTGGTACATCCCTCCAACAGCCAGGCCACATCCAGCCCCTGATACCTGCCCTGCTGATCACTCCGGTACTCACTGCTGCAGCGGCTGCTGGAAGCGGTCTGGAGCTTGGGGCCTGCCATGCTCACCTCCCCATCTGGATATTCCCCAGCCCTTATTCCGGCAGCTGCCTTGGCAGAAGGTTCATATCAAACCTCAGCCTTCCAACCCCTTCAGACTCCTGCCTGTCAGCCATAAGTGCTCCCAAAATGGCGGTGTTAGCTGGAAGACCAGTCTCCACCATGCGGAGCATCGCCTGGGGCTGAGTGAGCGCCATGACCCTGGGCTCAGCCAGAGGACTGCACCAAAGGCAGCATTTCCAAGTTGATTCAGAGGAGTGAGAGGAAAGGAATAGAAGCCAAGGAGCAGAGCGGGGCTGAGGAAGGTGGGAGGAGGACAACCAGAGCACCTTCAACAACCTCACCTCCTGCAGGAGAGCAGCGTGCACTGTGGGCCAAGCGCTCAATACTTATTTGCATCAGGCGTCGTCACAACCCAAATGATCCCTGCCTTTTAAGGGAGGAAACTGAGAAATGACAGCTTGAGTGGCTTGCCCACAGTGAGGAAATGCAGTCTGATTCCCAAGTGCACCCTCTATGTCCTTGGCCTTCACGTGCTAACCAGGTCCTGCTACAGATTTCTCAGACCACTGACCAGATTTGCCATTTGCCTTGATCCTGAGTTTCAACTAACAGACAAGCACGAACGGGTCCATCCCTCCTCCACCCTCAGCTCTGTCTCCCCTTAGTGGCACCTGTGCTCCAGCCCTGTCCTCCCTCCCTCCCTCCTTGCAGCTCAGAGCATCATGGTCGCAGTCAGGGCCAAGGTCCCAGCAGCCTCTGTGCTGTCATCTCTTCCATCCATCATGGAGGTTCTCTTGCAGTGTCTGCGTTGAGAAACAAATGTTCTCCTCCTTTAGTAAATCATGTGAAACATCACACTCAGGGACAGCTGGTTAGAACACAAGCTACTACTTTCCTACAAGGTGAGGACATTGGAGGCACAAAATGTATGCAGAGCTGCACACGGGCAGTGCCCAGCTTGCCAGCTCAGCACAACCTGGCCTCCCTCCACGCGCCCCTCTGCCTCAGGCTCCAGGCCAGCTGGGCATGGTGTCTCCCTCCCCAGCCCTTAAGGAAACAAGGGTGTCTTTCTGGCTGGCTACCTGGGCACAAAGCAGGCTTGGCAGATACACTCCTCTAGGCACTTCCCAATCACCTCCCAATCACCTCAGTTTGACCTCTTCTCTCGGGGTTCTCAAAATCAGAAATCTATGCCAGGCCTGGTGGCTCACACTTGTAATCTCAGCACTTCGGGAGGCTGAGGTGGGAGGATTGCTTGAGCCCAGAAGTTCAGGACCAGCCTGGCCAATACAATGGGACCCTGTCTCTAAAAAAAAATAAAATAAAACAATTAGCCAGACATGGTGGTACATGCCTGTAGTCCCAGCTATTTGTGAGGCTGAGGTGGGAGGATTGCTTGCACCTGGGAGGTTGAGGTTGCAGTGAGCCTTGGTCACATCACTGCACTCCAGCCTGGATGACAGAGACCCTGTCTCAAAAAAAAAAAAAAAATCAGAATTCTTACCAACATGGATCCTTCCTTGGAGTTGGGGACAGTAGTGGGTAAAGCAACACTGGCTGTAGACTAATCGTGTTATTGGACTCTTTTATAGACTCTGCCCTTTGAGGTGCTGTTTCTTCTCTCTGTCTTCAGGCTCCCAGATCCAGGCCCCCATCCTTCAAAGTCTAGTCTTTGGAATAAATCTCATGTCAGTCATTTACATGTTAGTATGAATTTGCGTCAATGAAATAATTCTCTCTCCCAGGAGGATTTGCACTGAAATCTTTCTGGATGCAAATCATTCTGCAATGATAGATTTTTCCCCATTAGAGGGATTTCAACTTGTAATCTCATAAGGCAGAGAGGCATGGGAGCGGGTATGCTGCTCGCAGACTGTGAATCTCACAACTTCATCCACTTCTCCTGTTTCCAAATGGTCTAGCTTAGGTTGACTTCTTCTCTCTGTGTTGTCTTACTCTTTCCAGCTTTTGCTCCTGGGGTTTACAGGTTTTGTCGACTCACCTTTCTGATTCATCTAAGAATCACAAGATTTCAGGTCTGGTGGGACATTGGACATCAAATAATCCAGCCCCTTAGTTTCTCAATGAAGACACAGAAACCCAGAGAGAGAAAAGTGACATGCCCAAGATCCCACAGCAAGTTACAGCAGAGCCAAGGCCAGCCCCTAGGCTTCCTGGCTCCTAGCAATGTCCTTTGCACTTTGCCATGCAAAGACCCATAAATAACTTCCAACCAAATATGGGCAGTCTTTGCAGAGCAAAGCCCAGGCAGAATGACACAGGCCACTTTTCTGTGGCTTGAGAACATCACTCCTAGAAGCATTTTGTCTAGATAAAGAGGCCCACAGAACCCTCCTTGTGCCTACAGGGTCTGGAGAGTCCTGAACCAAGCTCACTGTTGTCACTGTCCAGGAAAACACCTCTCCTGAATTTTGCGACAGTGCCTTTAGTTTTGTTTTCCAAGCGGCCCCTCATCCTTCAAAAGCAGGACCACCCTTGACCATACGCATCAGCCAGCTTTCTTAGTGCTTCCTCACCAGACAGAAGAAGGGCCCTCACCTATTTGAGATCAGCCTTGGCCTGAATTGGATCTGGACTTATCCCAGAAGTACAGGCCAAAGGCAGAGGACCAGAATCAATATGTAGCCTAAAAAGGGACTAACAAGCCCTGGAACCAGACTGCCTGGGTTAAACGCTCACCTTTCCCACCTCCCAACTCCATGTCTTTGGGCTGTTTACTTAACTTTTCTGTGCCTCAGACCCCTCAACTCTCAGATAGGAGTAACTGGTACCTGCCTCCAGATTGTTTTGACAGTGAAATGGAGTCAATACGTGGAAAGCACTTGGAACAGTGCCTGCATATACTAAGCACTCAATTAAACTTACCCATAATGGAGCCTGGCACAGTGTCTCATGCCTGTAATCCCAGAGACTCAGGAGTCTGAGGCAGGAGGATTGCTTGAGGCCAGGAGTTTGAGATCAGCCTGGGCAACACAGTGATGAGACTTCATCTCTCTTTTATTTATTTATTTATTTTTTGAGATGGAGTCTCACTCTGTCACCCAGGCTTGAGTGCAATTGTGCGATCTTGGCTCACGGCAACCTCCACCTCCCAGGTTCAAGAGATTCTCCTGCCTCAGCCTCCTGAGTAGCTGGGATTACAGGTGCACACCACCACGCCTGGCTAATTTTTGCATTTTTAGTAGAGACGTGGTTTTGCCATGTTGGCCAGGTTGGTCTCAACTCCCGACCTCAGGTGATCCACCCGCCTCGGCCTCCCAAAGTACTGGGATTACAGGTGTGAGCTACCGAACCCAGCCCAATTTCATCTCTTAAAAAATACAAAAATTAGCTGGGGGTAGTGGTGCACAGCTGTAGTCCCAAGTACTCGGGAGGTTGACGCAGGAGGATCACTTGAGCCTGGGAAGTTGAGGCTATAGTGAGCTGTGATGGCACCACTGTACTCCAGCCTGGGTGACAGAGTGAGACCTTGTCTCAAAAAAAAAAAAAAAAAAAGTTACCCATAATGTCTTTGGTGCCTCCCTTCAGAACCTCCCAGAAGTCTCTCCACCTCTTCCCTTGAAACTAAGTACTACAAGTCTTGGTTTAAAAAGGTTGGTGTCAGGAGTGGAGGAACATTAAAAGGAATATGTGTAGAAATTTCTGAAATTTATCCAAAAAACAGATTTACTGGCCATACCCACTTCCACTTCATCCTGACATCAGGTTGAACCAAACCAAGAAAACTAATAAGATAAACAATGTTGCGCACGTGTGTGTGTGTGTGTGTGTGTGTGTGTGACACAGTTGTGGGAGTTTTTTTCCCCCTTGCTTGAAATTAGCATTATTCTAGATCAGGTTGTTATCCCATAATCTTTTATTTATTTTTGACATGTTCCTTGTTTCTCACACACAGTTTTGTTAGTGCTGAGAAATACAATAATGAGGAAAAGAAGGTAGGCTGCTCGAAGGGGGCCTGTGCTACATAAATATTTTAAGTTTCAAACAAACTTGAGTTCTGCACACGCGGCTCTCTTTAATCTCATGCTTTTACACTGTGGAGCAGTAAATCTGCGCAGCTCTGAGCTGGCCACCAGCATGGCCCAGAAACATCATTCCCTCCCGTCCTGCGTCGTCTGGGTACGGATTTTCAGTGGTGGTTGGGGAACCACGGTGCAGAAGCTGCTGTCCAAGCAGCTTGTAGAGCCCCAGTGGCCACAGTTTAGTGTTTATGGGTTCAGGGTAGACTGAACAGCCAGCTGTCTGCAGCAGGAAAGTCCCTTGGCCAAAAAATATATCCCCTACTGGTCTGTGGTAAATGCCTGAAATTCCACCATTAGCAATGCATTCCTTTGGTTATGCCCCACCATTTGAGCCACAATTTTAAAGTGAAAATGCTCCTCAGGGGACTAACACATGGAGACCCTGACACTTTCAATGAATAAGTGTTTCAGATCGGTTTCTGAGAGAGGAGGTGAGCCCTTGGCTGCCTCCCTGGTAGGAGTGTGGCTGCAGGCAGGGGGGAAGGAGTAGAGAAAGGAAGGGGTGGGGGCCTGGAGGGCTGTGGGCAAACTTGGGCAGCTGAGCCATTATGACGCTTTTAAAACAAGGCCTCAATTCTCTGACACTCCTTCCAATTGGAGGTGGGGTCTATATCCTCTCCCTTGAATCTGGGTGGGCTTGTGACTGCTTCAACTAATAGAGGATGGCCAAAGTGCCTCAATGTAACCTCCAAGGCTGAATCATAAACGCCAATGCAGCTTCCTCCTGGTTGGCTGGAGCCCCAGGTCACGGTGTGAGAAGTCCAGCTACTCTGAGAACTATATGCTGGAACGATCACTCTGGCAGATGACACTAGATTAGCCTAGCCTGCCAGCCATCCCTGCCTAGGTTCTAGATATGTAAGTGAAGCCTCCAGAACAAGCCATTCAATAGCTGAATACCACCGAGAGATCTCCCTCAATGCCTTTCGAAGCAGAAGAGTTGTGTAGTCAAACCTTGCCCGAATTCTTGACCTAAAAAATTGTAAAATATAATGAAATTATTGTTCTTTTTAGCCACCTGGGATTAGAGTAGTTTGATATGCAGAAATAGTAACTGGATCAGCCATAGCACCCAGAACTGGCTTGATAGAATCAGCTTCCCAGACAACTGATATAGATGCTTCTGGGAACTGGGGGTGGGGGACCTCAAGTCCCTGGGAGTAATCAAGCCCACACTTGGGGCTTGCACCTTCTGGCCCACAATGGGCCATTTATCGGCTACCCCATAGAACTCTCTGGACATCCAGGGTTGGGAGTGGAAGATCTGGGAGAATCCTACTAGTCTTCTTTTCCAGACAAGGGCACTGAGCTCTTGAAATGCAGGGCAATTTGCAGCCCACAGCCGCAGGACCAGGCATCCAGCTCTTGAGTCCTAGAGGGGAGGTGCAAGGTTTTGTGCAAAAAGCTTGGTGTAGGCTCAGAAACCAGAAAGACCTGGGCTCAAGAGGGGGCTTCTTCTGCTCTTGGCTTTGCTGGTTTTGATGAAGAGACTCAGTTTCCTCATCTGTGAAACAGGAACAACAGATCCCGTTCACAGGGTTAATGTGAGGGTTCCATGAGATGGCATACAAGACAGCTCTGGAACACACAGAGCCACCTTCGTCCCCATACCCTCCCTCCCATTCTGTGGCCCTTTCCACCTCACCTCACCACACAGGACTCCAGCCAGGAAGCATCGTCTTCCTGGGCTCCTTCTCACACCCTTCCTCACTTCCTGGACTTTGGTGGGGAGGCAGGATGACAATGCTTCTCTGGAACATCAAGAATGAAGCTGAGTTGCCCCAGACCACACTCTTCTGAGTGCTCCCCTGGGCTCCAGAGCCTCCCCTTGCTCATTCCCTAGCCCACATCAGTTCCCTCAAAGTGCCCTCTTATCAAGAGAGCGCTGTGGGGTGCAGGCCTCATCTTTACAGAATCAATAGGTTATGTTTTGGGCTTAGGGTTTTCCATTCCTTCCCTGGGCAACCTCTGAAACAGAGCTGTCATGTGGGGCTAGGACAAGAAATAAAGGAAAGCAAACACGAGTCCTCCAAACCGACTACAGCCAACCCCGGTGGTGGTCCCTTAAAATCTGTCCTCCAGATGGCCAAGGACCACGCATCGGGGGAGGGCCCCTCTTGCATAAGGAATCTGAGGATTCCAGATCCCTGACTTCATGGAGGGGGTGGAGGGAGAAAAGAAGGGCCTGAACCATACATAGAGAAAGCTCTGTCTCTGCTGCCTGCTGGGTGCCTACCCTGTCCCAGGCCCACCCTGGGGAGAGGGGAGTGTGGGGGCAGGAGGGCAGCCACACAAGGCAGCCAGAGACACTTGCTGAGCTGGGCTGGGTAGGGCTGGGCAGAGTTGGGTGAGTGGGTCCCACCCCGAGGCCTGCCATCGGGAAATCTTTACACTCACAGATGGGCAAGTTCTGTTAGCACATTGTTGCTGTTCTGGAAAAACAGAGGGTTCATTAGAGAGAGAGGGTGGATTTGGGAGTTTAAAAAAGAAGACAGCGACCAGGCATGGTGGCTCACGCCTGTATTCCCAACACTTTGGGATGCCGAGGCAGGCAGATCACTTGAGGTCAGGAGTTCAAGACCAGCCTGGCCAACATGGTGAAACCCCATCTGTACTAAAAATACAAAAATGACCCAGGCGTGGTGGCGCACACCTGTAGTCCCAGCTACTCGGGAGGCTGAGGCAGGAGAATCACTTGAACTCGGGAGGTGGAGGTTGCAGTGAGCTGAGATCGCACCATTGCACTCCAGCCTGGGGGACAGAGTGAGACCCTGTCTCTAAATAAATAAATAAATAAATAAGCCAGAGATTTTGATGGATGCCAGCAGAATACCTTTCTTCTGCGGAAGCAGTAGCCATGAGGCTGGTTTCCGCCCCTCAGAGTGTTTTCCATGCTTCCTTTTTCCTTGCTTCCCCAAATCCCTCCTTTCAACTCTGACCTCGTTTGGGCTCCCTCAGAAGCAGCCTCTGAGACCTAAATTTGAGCAGAACTGGTTTATTTGGGAGGAAACGGAGTGGAGTGGAGGAGGTGAGATGGGGAGGAGAAGGATGCCACACAAGGGGCTTCTCAAGAAAGTCACTCCGCTGTGGGCCACTGGGGCTTAATCCCTCCTGGGGGCGAGGGAGCTGAGGTGATATCTTCTAGCTCCTGTCTGATCTGTCCGGGGACTCCTCCCAGAGCCTGCAGGCCTCGAGCAAGCCCTCCAGCGGTCACCCAAGTACACATGGAAACAGTGAGCATGGGGGACATCTGTGCAGGGCCATGCCTGCGCCTGCTGCAAGTCCTCTCTCTTCAAACCTGTCTCTCGGCTCTTGATTCACACATGATCAGCTGAGCATTCAGTTGGGACAACTGCAAGACCTCAAACTGGGCAAAAGTAACCATAATGCCCTAGATCTCGTCTGAGCTGTGGAAAAGGAATGGGAGCCGTCAATCTACCTTGGAGAACAGTGAAAACAGCCTTGGAGACAGCCAGATTGCTCCCTCCTCTGTGTAACTAACAGATAAGACTCCTCTTTCTGTTGGGTGTGGTGGCTCACACTTGTAATCCCAGCACTTTCAGAGGCTGAGGCGGGTAGATCACTTGAAGTCAGGAGTTTGAGACCAGCCTGGCCAACATGCCGAAACCCCATCACTACTAAAAATACAAAAATTAGCTGGGCGTGGTGGCGCTCGCTTGAACCAGGGAGGTGGAGGTTGCAGTAAGCCGAGATTGCGCCACTGCACTCCAGCCTGGGCAACAGAGCAAGACTCTATCTCAAAAATAAATAAATAAATAAATACTCCTCTCTTCCCTGTGCCTGGCCCGGAGAGGAGAAGGCCAGGCCACAAGCTGCCCCTTGCTGTCTTTTACTCTTGCTGCCTCCCCACTCAGTCCCTGCTTGTCCCCGGGTGGGAGAGTGGGCTTGGCTTCCCCTCAGCCTTCTTTTTGGCAGGCCGCAGACCTCACCTAGCTTGCTAAGCCTCCACGTTTTGTTGAGTTGAGCCTGGCTGTCATTGTTGTGGCCAAGCCTTGCCACGAGTGGTGAGGTTTGTTTTTATTTTCCGTTGCCACGGCTTCTTCTCTCCCAGGAGCAAGAGGTGCTGGGGAAGCTGTAATTTGCTAAACAGGCATTAATCTTCACATCAATCCCGAGAGGCGGGTAGAATTGCTCAGTCAAAACACACAGTGTGATTAGATGATGCTGACAGGATAATGTGCAAGGATTTGCACCTCTCGGGCCAAGCCTTTCTTCCCCAGGGCAGAACCTGCTGACCTTGACCTTGCCCCTGGGCTGTGGCCCACAGAAAACGTTCTCTTTGCCAAAGGGCAGAAGAGCCAGGTGGACAGCATTGAGGGCTTCTCCACTGCTCTCCAGGCCACTGCAGTCTCTCTCCAGCCCTCCTATCTTCAACAGATCTAGAGAAAGTGGCACGGCCTGAGAGGAAGACAGACCTGGGTTTGAATCTTGCTGTCACATGTTTGCATTCAACAAATATTCATGAGTCCCCTATTCTGTCCTGGTACTTTGAGGTTCTGGGGATATAGTGATAAATGTCAGGGTTTTAGGAGAGTCAATTAATAATATTACTTTCTCCCCTTCTCTGAGCAATCAAGAAAGAGATATGGAAGTCCAAAAGATGGGGCTCAAAATGAATGTCCTTTGTTGCAGAAAAGGCTATATTGGCAGATGTGGCTTGAGATCTGTCACAACAATTGTCTTGCCAACACTCAATGCCGGAGTTGATCTAACCCACTCAGCTACGAGCAGGAGTGAAGACCACAGGGAGCTGAGACGTTGTGCTTTTCTGGGTGGGCTGCCTCCCAAAGGGGACCTAGAAAAGCTTGAGTTTCCTGGGCCTGGATTCTTTTCCCCGACTCATCAATCAGATAAGTTACTCTCTTTGTTTGGGTCCCTCCAAAATAGCTCCTGAGAGGAGGATGTGAGTAGAAGTGGGGTGTTTGGGAGAGACCTCAGGAAACACGGGGAGAGCCTATAGGGGTAGGCAGTCAATAAAGGAAACGTCTTGAGCAAGGTTCGACTGTGGGCAGCGGGAGCTCAATCCTGCAGGCACATTTAGGAGACACCAAAGACCTCGCATCTAGAGTTATCCCATTCAAGGGGTGCAGGAGCCAGCTAGTTATCTCCCAACCCCCTTCAGCCCTTGATTGAGGACTGCTCCTGGGGAGCAGTCACCCCTCCACTAGCCTAACCCAGGGAGGGCGGAGCAGGCTCCAGAAGCCAGAGAAAGCCCTCAGGCCAAGAGTCACAGAGCCTGGCATGCAATAGATGCTCAGGAAAGGATAATTCTCGCTCATTCCTCACTCTGCAGGTAGGTACAGGTGACCGCAGGATTTATCCACCCTGCCACCCTTAGGGGATGAGGGTGGAGAGAGGTGATATTAATGGCAGTGGCGATGCTGACATTGGAGCTTCCCCAACCTCCAACCAACGGTGACAGTAAAGATGAGGACAGGAAGGAAAAAGGTGAGGTGATCGGAAGGAAGGACCCCCTGCTTGTGACTGAGGGGGGACTAGAGATACTAAATGACTCTCAGGGATGCCACACTCCAGATTTCACCTCTAGTTCCTAGGCCTTGAGTTGTCTGACCATGGCCCAAAATAGATCTTCCCTTGACATTGGAGACATCATAGATGGGCACACACACATACACACAAGTATACACAAATGCAGACACGTGAATGTCCATGTTCACACACAACACTCTCACACACATATGCGTATAAATACATCTGCACACGACACACACAAATTATCCACATCCACACATACACAGCATGCTGGCACGCATATGCACACTCACACACATCCTCACACAAACATGAACACATATGCTCTCCCACACATGCTTTCATGCTTTATTCTGTTGGCTACTGGGATCCAACCAGGCACGTAGGGCCTTAAAGGGCAGTCCTAGGGATGTGATTTCTTCAACAGGAATCAGGCCTCTGTCCATATGAGGGTTCGTACCCTTCCTTCTACTCGTGCCTCTTGCCCTCATCACCCACCCACCCCAAGCCAATAACTAGTCAGGAGATAGTCCCTCCATGACTTTGGCTATTTCTCCCACAATCATGAGCACAGCTTGGGATGTGATATGGTTTGGTTGTGTTCCCACCCAAATCTTGTCTTGATTTGTAGCTCCCATAATTCCCATGTGTTGTGGGAGGGACCCGGTGGGAGATAATTGAATCATGGGAGCAGTTTCCCCCATATTGCTCTCATGGTAGTGAATAAATGTCACGAGATCTATTGATTTTATAAGGGGGTTTCCTTTTCACTTGGCTCTCTCATTCTCTCTCTTGCCTGCCGCCATGTAGGATGTTCCTTTTGCCTTCTACTATGATTGTGAGGCCTCCCCAGCCCCATGGAACTGTGAGTTCATTAAACCTCTTTTTCTTTATAAATTACCCAGTCTTGGGTATGTCTTTATTAGCAGTGTGAAAATGGACTAATACAGGATGCCTCCCAAGTGAGGGCCTGGAACATGACCTAGGGGCCTAGCGGTTGGGGCAACCCTCCTCCCTGGCTCAGGGGCTCTCCCTGTGCGAGGGAGAGGTGAGAACAAGACTCACGGCCAGGCGTCTCGTGGGCAGGGCTGGTGCTCCAGGCTCCAGGCCAATTCTTACTAACCAGGTCTACACTTCTCGTAGGAAAATAAGAGGTAAATGTGTCTGCCTGGGGCACTGTCCCGAACCTGTTACTGGACCATGGTAGTGGCCTCAACACCGGCAAATGGTGCGGGGCCTCTGAACATAGCCCGCCTCATCCAATGGGCTGGTCAGCCTTGCTCAGAAAGGACCTGCAGCCTCTTGTTGCCAATTTGGCTTCAGCCAAGAAATGGGCATTCTGAGGGCTGGCAATTCTGCTGACGGCCAAGGGTCAAAGGGAGAGGGACAGAGCCTGGTCATAAAGAGAGAGGGAGGCAAAGGAACTGTGGCTTTTAGGACCACAAATGCTGGTGTCCCATCTTATATTTATTTATTTATTTATCGAAACAAAGTTTTGCTCTTTCACCCATGCTGGAGTAAAGTGGCACGATCTTGGCTCACTGCAACCTCTGCCTCCCAGGTTCAAGCAATTCTCCTGCCTCAGCCTCCTGAGTAGCTGGGATTACAGGCGCCCGTCACCACACCTGGCTAATTTTTTGTATTTTTAGTAGAGACTGGGTTTCGACATGTTGGCCAGCCTGGTCTTGAACTCCTGACCTCAGGTGATCCACCCACTTCAGCTTCTCAAAGTGTTAAGATTACAGGCGTGAGCCACCGTGTCTGGCCTGGTGTCCCATCTTAAATGAGTATAGAAGAGGTCGTTTTTTTCTTAATCCAACTGTTCTAGGTTTACTTCTATGGGATGGCTGCAGTGGGCAGAGAGTAGAGGTGGAATCTAGAATGTGCCAAATTGGGCACCTCCAAGATAATGTCCATCAGCCTGGCAAAAGAGGAAGCCGCCCAGCCTGTGCACTGATCCCAGTGCTTGGATGCCTCCCAGGGAAGGGGGTTGCTCTAGCTGCTTGAATTAAACTCTACCCCCAGGGGATGCCTCCCTATCCATTCAAAGAAACTTACAATCTAAGAGCTGACCTCAAATTAAAAACAAGAAGATCAAAGCTTTTTAAGTTCCTTTCGTTAGTCTCATCATCAAAAACCCGTTACAGGATAGCTGAGCCTGGTGGCTCACGCCTGTGGTCCTAGCTACTCAGGAGGCTGAGGTGGGAGGATCACTTGAGCCCAGAAGGTCAAGGCTGCAGTGAGCCATGATCATACCACTGCACTCCAGCCTGGGTGACAGAGTGAGACCCCAACTCAAAAAAAAAAAAAGGTACTCAAAGGCAGGGGTTCCCAACCCCAGGGCTACAGACTGGTGCTGGTCTGTGGCCTGTTAGGAATCGTGCTGCACAGCAGTAGGTGAGTGGCTGGTGAACGAGCATTACCGCCTGTGCGGGTCCTCTCAGATCAGCCTAGGCATTAGATTCTCATAGCAGAGCGAACGCTACTGTGAACCGCACATGCCAGGGATCTAGGTTGCACGCTCCTCATGAGAATCTAACTAATGCTTGATGATCTGAGATGGAACAGTTTCACCCCGAAACTGTTCCCATCCCCCCGCCCAACCCTGTCTGTGGAAAAGCTGTCTTCCATGAAACTGGTCCCTGGTGACCAAAAGGTTGGGGACCGCTGCCCAAAGGGAGTGGAAAGTGAGTTTAATTTTGCTGGCCAAATGCTAGGGTTGAAATCAAGGGCTGAGGGAGTTGGGGGCTACCTACCTAGATCCTGCATCCCTCAGATGGGGTAACTCTCGGTGCAAGTGCCCACCGTCTAGTGCCGGGCCGAAGCATGGCCCACAGTCCACAATGGGAGCTGGCTCAATAACTTTGTTGACTGCCTTCCCATCCCTGGCCCAAGGGCCGTGGTGGGCCAGGAGGCTCTGCTTCTGCCGGTGGGAGCGAAGGGTTAACTGGGCCCTCATCCTCCAGCAGGCCAGCCTGAATTTGTTTGCATGGTGGCCAAAGATTCCAAGAGCAGCAAGTGGACAAACATCTATCACTGTGTGAGCTCTGTGGAACCCTCTGCTTACCTCACATTTGCACCTGGCCAAAGCAAGTCAATGACTAGGTCCAAGGTCAGCGTGGGAGGGCATAACCAAAGACTGGGGAAGAATTGGAGCCAATTTTGCAACCTTCACAGGCAGTGTGGGCTGGCATCACTCAGCCTAGCGAGGAAGAGCCACTGACACTCTTCCTGGGGGGAAATGCAGGCTGTGAGCCACGACTCTAACCAGGCTGTGGGCTTATGCAGGAGGGGCCTGTGCTAGACTCATATCCCCTGCCCCAGATCAAGCATTGGGTGGGCTTGTCAAAGAGGCTTGCGGAGGGTCTGGATGGATATTGAATGTGATATGGTGTCCCAGCATGTCACTGCCGACTGCAAGGTGAGCAGCAAAAGGACTGAAGCCTCATTCTGACTCTCCAGAACCCTCTGTGGCCTGCGGTCCTCAGTGGGTGTCCTTGTCCCAGACTGGGGACACCTAGGGCTTGTGCCAACAGATGATTACTTTCACCTCTCTCTTGAAAAATGGCCCATGTTTAAGGATTCATAAAACTCAGGGAATGCATCACTGAGCCTATAACGCCGCGAAAGCCCCATGTAGAGAACTACTTAAAAAGAAGATTCATCAAACTAATTACTTCTTCTCACACCCCCAGCCCCACCCCCGCCCCTCTTTCTGCTTGGCCTGCTCAGAAAAATGTACAGCCTCATCAGCTGGGCTGCTTTGAAGCCAAACTCCCCAGCCCGCTTGTGGAGGACGGGCAATGAAGCACCCCAGACCTCAAGATTTCTCCGGCTTTCTGGGCAGACAAGACACTTTTTTCTGCTGATTCATCTCTTCCGGGGGCTAAGGCAAGGCCAGGGTACCTCAGGGTGGAGTGAAGGAGGGAGGGGATGGGAATATTACGATGCAGTCAGGTTCCCTGTCACCAATCTCTCTGAGGCAAACTCTACACATCCTTGTGCAGTGCCCCACACCATGTTTCCTCGGCCTGCCTCTGAGTTCACCTGCAGCAGCAGGGGACAGTTCTTGAGCTAGAGTTTGACACTCCTGGGGGCAACCTCAGCCAGTGAGGGACAGAAGTCCATGGATAAACACTTCAGCTTCACATCTGTAGTGGGTTGAATGGTGGCCTCCAAAAGATATGTCCACGTGGAAGCTGCGAATGTGATCTTATTTGGAAAAAGAGTCTTTGCAGACATAATCAAGTATCTCAAGAAGAAATCATCCTGGATTGTCCAAGGAGGTCCTAAAGCCAATGGGAAGTGTCCTTAGAAGAGAAAAGGAGGAAGGTGCAGTTGTAGGTGGTGTGGAGCTGTGGTCCGCCCGCTCCTGCTCCTGACTCACTGCTGTTTGCTCTTGCAGAAGAACAAGTCGGTCAGGAAGCCAAGCTGCAGTGATGGCTTATAAAGATACCAGGCCAGGCACGGTGGCTCATGCCTGTTATCCCTGCACTTTGAGAGGCCAAGGCGGGAGGATCACGTGAGGTCAGGAGTTCGAGACCAGCCTGGTCAACATGGCGAAACCCCGTCTCTACTAAAAATACAAAAATTAGCAGGGCATGGTGGAGCAAGCTTGTAATCCCAGCTACTCAGGAGGCTGAGACACAAGAATTGCTCGAACCCAGAAGGCGGAGGTTGCAGTGAGCTGAGATCGCACCACTGCACTCCAGCATGGGTAACAGAGTGAGACTCTATCTCAAAAAAATTTTTTTTAATTTTTTAAAAATTAAAAAAAAAACAAGACTTTGAGAATCACTACAAGAAAAACTCCTTGTGGTAAAAGTTGTAAGACATGGCGTATTAGTCCATTCTTGCACTGCATAAAGAAATACCTGAGACTGGGTAATTTATAAAAAAAAGAGTTTTAATTGGCTCAGGTTCTGCAGGCTGTACAGGAAGCATGGCTGAGGAGGCCTCAGGAAACTTTCAATTATGATGGAAGGCAAATAGGAAGCAGGCATGTCTTATGTTGCCAGAGCAGGAGGAAGAGAAAAAAGGGGGAGGTGCCACACACTGTTAAACAGCCAGATCTCATGAGAACTCACTCAATATCATGAGGACAGCAAGGGGGTAATATGCCCCCATGATCCACTCACCTCTCACCAGGCCCATCTTCCAACATTGAGGATTACAATTCAACATGAGATTTGGGTGGGGACACAGAGCCAAACTATATTACCTGGGGTCCCTTCGAGATGAGAATCCACAAGCGACTCATTGGTTTGCACAGTCTTTCTGAGATTGTTGAGCAAATTACTTCTATCAGTATTGAGCCAGGAGTTGAGGTTGAAGTCACCATTGCAGATGCTTAAGTAAACTATTTTAATAAATTGATTGCCAGTTTTTAAAAAAATAAAAAATAAAAAAGAGGCCGGGCACGGTGGCTCACACCTGTAATCCCAGCACTTTGGGAGGCCGAAGCGGGCAGAACACCTGAGGTCAGGAGTTCAAGACCAGCCTGGCCAACATGGTGAAACCCCGTCTCTACTATAATACAAAAATTAGTTGGGCATGATGGCAGGTGCCTGTAATCCCAGCTACTCAGGAGGCTGTGGCGGGAGAATCCCATGAACCTGGGAGGAGGAGGTTGCAGTGAGCCCAGATCGCACCACTGCACTCTAACCCCGGGCGACAAGAGCAAAACTCCGTCTCAAAAAAATAAAGAATAAAAAAGAGAGAGAGAAGAGAAGGGGAGAAGACACATAGGAGAAGGTCATGTGAAAACGGAAGCCAAGATTGGAGTGATGCATCTACCAGGAACACCAAGGATGGCTGACAATCGCCGGAAGCTGAGAGCTGGGTGTGGAATGGATTCTTCCTCAGAGTCTCCGAAAGGAACCGACACTGCCGACACCTCGATGTCAGACTCCTGGACTCCAGAACTGTCCAGCAATACATTTCTGTTGTTGTAAAGCCCCCAGTCGGTGACACTTTGTTACAGCATTCCTCAGTGGGATGATTCGGAGGGATGCTTAAAATAGTTCCTCAGGGGGTCCCCAATGGGATAGAGCCCCCAGTTGCCCACAGGGACAACGAGCTCGTTTATACAAACTTGATGAGCTTTTCTCCCTTCCCTGTCTCACTTCCCTATGGTCCTACTGGGATTTCCTAAGATCACCTCAAGTAAACCACCTGAACCCAAGTTCTTGGGATTTTGTTTTGTTTTGTTTTGTTTTGAGACAGGGTCTCGCCCTGTCATCCAGGCTGGAGTGCAGTGGCACAGTCTTGGCTTGCTGCAACCTCAAACTCCTGGGCTCAAGCGATCCTCCCACCTCAGCCTCTTGAGCTGCTGGGACTACAGCTATGCACCACCATGCCCAGATAATTTTTACTTTTTGTAGAGATGGGCATCTCCCTATGTTGCCCAGGCTGGTCTCAAACTCCTGTACTCAAGCGATTATCCTGCCTCTTCCCCCCAAAGTGCTGGGATTACACCGCGCTCAGTCCCAAGTTATTGTCTGCTTTCGGGAGAACCCAAATTAAGGGCCCACTGTTCCATACCACTCATCCTTCATTAACCCAACCAATCACTATTTATAAAGGAGGCAGCACAGAGAGTGGCTGCAATAGCCCAAATAATAGGCCCAAAGACATCCACATCCTAATTCTCAGAACCTGTGAGTGTTATTTTACATGGCAAGAGAGACTTTGCAGATGTAATTAAGCAAAAGATTTTGAGATGGAGAGATCCTCCTGCCTTATCCACATGGGCCCAATATTATTACAAGGATCCTTTTAAGAGGAAGGTAGGAGATCAGAGTAGTGGGAGATCACATGACCTCAGAAGCAGAGGTTGAAGTAATGCAGCCACGAAGCAAGAAATACCAGCATCCTCTAGGAGCTGGAAGATGTAAAGGATGGGGCCAGGCGCAGTGGCTCACGCCTGTAATCCCAGCACTTTGGGAGGCTGAGGCAGGCAATCACCTGAGGTCAGGAGTTAAAGACCAGCCTGGCCAACATGGTGAAACCCCGTCTCTACTAAAAATACAAAAAATTAGCCAGGCATGGTGGCGCATGCCTGTGGTCCCAGCTACTTGGGAGGCTGAGGCAGGAGGATCACTTGAGCCCAGGAGTTTGAGGCTGCAGTGACCTGTGATTGTGCCACTGCACTCCGGCCTGGGCCACAGAGCAAGACCCTGTCTTTGTAAAAAAAAAAAAAAAAAAGGAAGGAAGGAAGAAAGGAAGGGAGAGAGGGAGGGAGGGAGGGAGGGAGGGAAAGAAGGAGTTGCTATAGCAGTAGTACTGGTAATACTACTAGTAATAATTGCTATGGTCATAGCTCTGCCATCACCAGTGCCCCTGCCTTGAGCTTCCATGTGCTGGTGGATGCTCGGCCTCCCATCTCAGAAGCCCTCCTCACGGCCCCAAAGTCACTGAGAATGGCAGCCATGCTGACTGAAAAGTCTGGGCTCCCTAGAGTCCTAGAAACCCTGCCTCAGCCCTGTGTGTAGTATAAGGGGATATAGAAGGTCCAAGATGGACTTGTGAACTGCTCCTTCTCTCTTCTCCTTCCTTCTCTGGTCAGACACTCACCTCCTCCCTGCCCAAGGAGTCTCAGATGGGAAACCCTTGGAGAGTTGGGCTTGGAAACTACACAGCAATTCTTGCCTTTGGTAAATGAAATGCAGTTGTCGTCTCAAGAGATATTTTGGGGCCAGGCGCGGTGGCTCACACCTGTAATTTCAGCACGTTGGGAGGCCGAGGTGAGTGGGTCACTTGAGGTCAGGAGTTGGAGACCAGCCTGGCCAACATGGCAAAATCCCCATCTCTACTAAAAATACAAAAGATTAGTTGGGCGTGGTGGCTCACACCTATAATTCTAGCTACTTGGGAGACTGAGGCAGGAGAATCGCTTGAAACTGGGAGGTGGAGATTGCAGTGAGCAGAGATTGTGCCACTGCACTCCAGCCTGGGTGACAGAGCGAGACTCTGTCTCAAAAAAAAAAAAAAAAAAATCTTGGCCAAGAAGCAGTGTGGAGACAAAAGTGACTCCACCTTGGATGCCAATTCGCCATGTTGACTTTTGATTGGCTCTAGTCCCATGAGTGCCTTTGATTCCTACTTTATTTACTGTCCCTGCTGTAAGAACATGTCAACCTTGATGCTATCACACAAATTATAGGCTCTGACGCACATAGCAGTCTCGCCTGCTCTGGAGGGCTGCCTCTCATCGTCTTGCACAGAGCACTTATACCCTTTCCCTGTGGTGTACAATCTGGGTCTAGGGGGGAACCGTGTGGAGATCTACCTGTCTTCCTGCTGCCCAAGACCATGCTTCTCTCTGTTAGTTCCCACAATAAAACATCCTTTACTGACAAACTGGATTTGTCTGCCTCATTCTTTGGTTTCTTGGCTCCTTTGGCATTTGAGGGCCACTTTGCATATATGACCCTTTCACAAACAAGCAGGAATAAGACAACCACACCAATGTCTCCATAAAAGGATTCCAAAGCTACAGGTGGGAGGGACTCCTTCTGTCTGGAATCAGGGAAGGCTCCGTGGAGGAAGTGGCATTCACACTGAGGGCATGAAGAGGACAGGATGGGGATTCTGGGAGGGTATCACAGGAATGGAGGCTAAAGTGGGAATAGATTTGCAGAGCCCCAGGAGGGACTGTCCCAGGTGACCTCCAGGTGACCTTCCATGTGTCTGGTGGAATAGGGTGGGGAGGGGAGCCTTGTGAGCACTGCCCGCAATCCTGGCTTCCCACCCCCGAAAGCCCTGGCCACGCTTCACCATGGCAGCGAGGACCCTTCACAGGCCAGCAGCTCAACAGGCAAGTGGCAGGGCTGGGTGTCAGGAGGCAGAGAGCACCCCGGATAGGCAGCTCCATTTCACCTGGAGCTGGTCTGGTTTGCAGGGGGCCAGCCATGGAGGTATTCAGGAAGGAGATGTACTGACTGGAGGAGGGAGAGGAGGGCTGAGAACATGCCCAGGGCCCAGGTTCTTCTTTACTTTAGTGGAACAATCGATCTGCACAAGCTTCCTGGAGAGCAATTCAGCCATGAGTCAAAGGCTTCCAAGGTGACCCAGCAATTGTAGAAAGTCATTGTAATGAAATAGCTGACACAGGTGAGTTCATCACAGTGTTGTTTGCATAATACTGAGCACCTTCCCTAAATGAACCATAGGGGGTACATTTAATAAGTTACAGTATATGCATACAACAGAACACTGGGCAGCCAGTCACAGATTCATGTGGATCCAATTTTATTTAGAAAAATACAAGTCATTGTTAAGTGAATGAAGCAATTTCTGAATTAGTTCACATGACATTTCTAATTTTGTTTAAATAAATATGTTGATATGTATATATCTGCATAGGTGAAAATCTGATCAGATGTATACCAACACGTGGCAAGGATGGTTAACTCTCAGTAGGTAGAACTTTCAATGGTTTCAATTATCACTATGTTGCTTATCACTGTTGTTGAGTTGGGGTGGGGTTTTTTTCCATTTAAAGAAATATAGTTGACTGGGCATGGTGGCTCATGCCGTAGTCCCAGCACTTTGGGAAGCCAAGGCAGGTGCATCGTTTGAATCCCGGAGTTCAAGACCAGCCTGGGCAAACATGGTGAAACCTTGTCTCTACAAAAAATACAAAAAAATTAGCCAGGTGTGGTGGCACGCACCTGTGGTTCCAGCTTACTCTCAAGGCTGAGGTGGGAGGATCACTTGAGTCTGGGAGGTGGAGGTTGCAGTGAACCAAGATCGCACCACTGCACCCCAGCCTGGGCAACAGAGCGAGAAAAGAAAAGAAATATAGTTAACATGTACCGCTTTCGTAATTTTAAAAGGCAAGGGTCAAGGCAGGAGGAGGGGGATCACTCAAGCCCAGGAGTTCAAGATGAGCCTGGACAACACAGGGTGACCCCATCTCTACAAAAAAAAAAAAAAAAAAATTAAAAAGTGGTGTTGTGGCGTGCACCTTTAATCCCAGCTACTTGGGAGGCTGAGCTGGGAGGATTGTTTGAGCCTGGAAAGTCGAGGCTGCAGTGAGGTATGATCACGTCACTGCACTCCAGCCTGGGCAATAGAGTGAGATCCTGTCTCTAAACATACATACATACATAAATACAAGCATACATACATACATACAAACATACATACATAAAAGCGAGGGTTTCTTTGCTCATATTTTCTCACCTATAATGGAACTTGGACTCTTTTATTTGGGCCTACATGAGGTTCCCTGGGAGAAACACCACCATATAGAATCCTGAGAGCACTGGCTTGACAGAGTGTCTGGTCAGGGCGGCCCACAGGAGCCATGAGACAGAATCCCAGTTGTAGTGAAGGAGGGTCATTGTAGTCACCATTGTCTGAGGGGCAAGGCCAGGCCAATAAACACAGAGGGAGGCCCAAGGGCAGAAGGCAGGGGATGGAAGGAATCAAAACCATTCAGGGAAGGGGCAGGGCAGGGCACCTCGGGCTGTGATTGTCTTCACCGAGAGGCCAGAGGTCTCCATTGTTGTGCCCAGGCAGCCTGGGGAGCTGGCACCTTAAAACAGCCACGCAGGCCTGGGCACAAAGAGATGCTCAGTGATATTTGAACTTGGCATTCTCTGTAACTCCAGAATACGAAAAAGAAGTTAACATCCGGAATCTTCCAGTGGAGGGAAGCTGTTCAGAACACAAAGCCACATTTGTGAAAAATGGGCTCGATTTGCTATTTGGAGAGCAATGAAACTGAAATCATTTCAGATTTTAAATGCCCAACATATTGGGACCTGCCCTCCGATAGATCCTCCAAATTAGTTTGAAAGCTCCCCATGCCTCACTTCAGGAGGAGATTCGCTTCTTTGCTAAAAATGTTCCTCTCCTGGGTTGGAAAACAAGAGCATCTGGGTTGGTAGGTGTCCCTGAGCCTGAGCCCTCGGTGTGCTACCAAGCAGCTTCTGCAGAGGGCTGGAGATGGAGTATGTTTTTCTTCCTCTCTTAGGTAATGAATTTGATCTAATGGGACTGTCTAAATGCCCAGATACCATGATGATAGGCACCCCATAAACACAGAGATAAACAGGTAGAGAGATATATGGAGGCAAGAGTAATTTGCTTCTAAGTGCCTTTTCACTCGTATAAATAAAGCAAGAAAATAAAGTTGTTGGGGGCATTTGCAATACTAATGTAAGGAGGAAATTAAGCGGTAATTACAGCGTTAAGGATAAATGAAAGGCCCACACGGTTTGTGTGCATGTGTGTGCAGGGAGCAAGAGTGGGAGAGGTGAGGGGAAAGCACCAGGTTTATAGTCCCTCATGGGTCCTGAGGCCAGTGTAAATGCAGCCGTCTCCCCAAACTCCACCCAGGAGGTGGGTCATCTGCAGACAGCCCCCTCGTAGCCCACGGCTTCCTGTGTTTCCCTTCCAGAAGGCCAAGGGCCATGCTTGGGTTGGGGAGTTGGGAGGTGGGAGGGGGGATAAGCTGTTAATGTCCCAGGAGCTCAAGAGCATGAGGAATTGGAGTTGGAGGACAAATAGCCCAACTTCCTGGCCTCTCAGTGGTACAATTCTGGGGTATGCTCTACACAGTCCTTAAGAACGTCCTCAACAGGATTGCACCCCAGTTGCTCCTAAGGGTAATCCACTCATTAACAATCCTTTATTGGCTTTCCCCACTTCCCTGTCTTAATTCCCCACCCCCTCACTGGACTTCCTGGGACTGCCTTTCAAATAACAACTTGCACCTACATCCTTGTCTCAGGGCCTGTCTGTTTTGGGGGGACTCAAACAAAGACAATTTTGCATCAGCTGACCAGTGAACTGGCCAGGAAGCACAGCCTGAAGCCTGCCCACAAGGTCAGCTTTGTGGGTGTGCAGCCTGTGCAATAAATAGCACAGGATCCCCTCTCAGAAGGGCCCTGTACTTGGCTTAATGCTCTACTGCCAACGATCTTGAAATCCTTGATAACGTTATCTTTGAACCTGTGTTTCCTCAGTAACATCTGATGGGTCGATGGAGCACGTGCGTGAGCAGCACAGATACATTGCGTGGCGCGGCAGGCACAGCCGACAGCACGGCCAAGAGATTGCCCTGGGAGCCCAGGACACACATGCATGCCTTGGGGCAGTTCAGGGTGTCGGGCAGTCCATGGCCCAGATTGGCAGTGGCAATGGCTGCAGCAGAAGCGGCAGCTGTGGTGCAGCAGAAGCGGCAGCTGTGGTACAGCAGAGAGGAGGGGCTCTGCATGGGGTGGGAAGCCAGCTTGCCCCTCAATCCCTGGAGCCGATCCCTGTGGTGTCTGCACAAATGTTAACTCTCCAGCCTGAGCACCAGGACAGAAATTGACAGAGTTCAAACAGTAGATTTTGTCAGTAAATTATTAAAAAATAAAAGCATGCACATGGTTGTTGCAATAAAGCATATCAGAGTTGTTAGAATTTTTCAGAGTTTAGAATCTCAGGTTTTAAAAGCCACTGCAATATTATATGAAAAATATCCAAAGATTTAGAAATAAAAATTAAATTTAAAGATTGCCAACTTGGACAGAAAAGAACACTATTTTCCTAGGAAGCTTCAGATGAACTGATTATTAACAAAGACAACTTTTAAATTAATTTTTCCTTGTAATTGAATATACAGTGATAGAATGCACCAACAGGCATTTTGAATTATATATAAATCATGAAGCCAGTTTCGATTTCTTCTATGACCTCCACAAGTTACAGGAAATGTCAGATAAAATATTCAAATGCCATTGTATAAATTTACATTTAAAATTAAATTCAGACTTGCACAAAGTTGATTTGTATAAAGAGTTAAATTTTTTTAGAAAAATTGTTTCATGAGAATTACCAGCTCTAGATGTACTGAAATATATATTTTGAAATAATTTATCAGAAATTTATCCCAATGTTGTCACAGCCTATAAAAATTCTCTTAACAGCTTTAATAACAGTTGCATCAGCAGAAAGATCTTTTTCAAAATTAAAAATTATCAGTTATCTGCAATCTCGCATTTGCCAAGAGTGACTGATGTCGCTTTCAATTTATATCGATTGAAGATGAAGTTGCTAAAAGTATAAATTTTGATGACATAGTAAATGAATTTTCAGAAAAGTGAGCCAGAAAAATATTATGATCAATCAAGATATCACATTAATAAAGTATTATTTATTGTATTACATAAAATTATGACACCCAAAATATTGTTTTGTAATTTATCAGTTTATGTTGTTATTTACATATCACTATTACCTCTATTATGTTTTATAAGTAGTGAAACATTTTTAAAAGAAAAAGCTTTATATTTTAATGCTTGTAAGAGCACTTTTTCCTGCTTTTTAAACAAAGGTCCCCACATTTTCACTTTGCAATGAGCCGCACAAATGTAGGTGACCCTGCCTGCTAAGTTTGCTCACCAAATTTTCCAGGACAAATAGGTTAGGTCTGTGGCCTTCAGGCCTGACCCTGTGACCTTCTTCTGGCTGCAACATCCCCTCCGTTCTTACTCTCGTGGTTAGCAATAGTAATAACAAGAAGTAAAGAGTGCAGAGAAAGGCATTCTTGGACCTGAGACCTTCCTTAACCTTTGTCTTCACAAACTAGGCTTTTATCCCACCTTATGGTGGATTCCCAGAAAACAGACTTTGAGATAAAGTTGCATGAACAAAGTTGATTAGGGAGCGTCTTGGGAATTGTATCTATAAGGGAATGAAGAAGGCAGAACTGAAACAAAGGAGAAGCTGACTTGCAGATTGGTTGCAACTGAGACCTCAGACAATCCTATAAGGAGCTCTGGAGCTGAGATGGCTCTTCAGAGTCCAATTTGAGGCAGGAGGTCCTTGGTCTTTGTATTCCTGCAGCACCCAGCCAGTCATTGGCAGCAGCGAAAAAGCATGACCTTGGGCAAGGAAGTTCACTGTAGCTGAGGACAGTTCCCACATTGGGGACATGGCTATGAGCCCTCAGCAGCTGGGGGCTGGGTAGTTTGGCCCTGCTATCAAGTGGACAATTGGTCTCCTTAGCCCGGAAGAGAGATCTGGATAGAGCACAACAGTATCTGCTATAGTCCACCCTTGCACCACTTCAGCCACTTGCTTCTTATGATGAGTTTACCCCATATGGGAAGAGCTTGTCCAAGTTTCTGGAGTCTTGTTTTCCGGGAAACTTCAAAGAAAAGGGTTAATGGCAGAACTGTAGCCTCTCCTGCTGCTGCTGCTGCTGTAGGTTTTGAAGCCATAATAGATCCTCCTCCTCCTCCACCTTTTATAGATTCCCCTTAACTAGCACCCCTGATATCTAGTTGCCTTTCCTGGTGAAGTGATAAATACCTGAAAGGGCTGAACTCTGGGTTACCATGGCCTTACTGGGCTGTGACTGCTGAACTTGTCCATTTACCATTAACATCAGGCATAAGAGTACCAAGAGATCCATCAGTGGATCATTTGGGAGCCATATTCCTCACAGTCCCAACTGTGTGGCAGCAGCTCTGTCTCCTCCTAGTGATCAGAGATGGTGACTCCTTTCCTGGTTTGCTGGGTACTTGGCCTAAAGAGCCCAAAGAGACTGGGAGGCCACAGATTCTTAAAGTTTAGTGAAAATCCTACTGTTTTCCCTAATATGAGCATTCCTCTTCTGAGAACCAAGACCTGTAGATCCATTATGGGGGCCAGAAGCACAAATCTCCCAAGTGGATCAATGGGATTGATAGTAAGTGGGGCCACTCCTACTTCTACCTCTTAGTTCCTGAATCCATATATCACACCTGTTGGGGCTATAGCACCATATGATCATTGTTGATGCAGAATAAGTACAATCCTCTGGAGGATAGCATCCCACCCTCACAGAATCTTACCTCCACATTGGTGTATCAGCTACATCATTAACAAACCATTTCTTTTCTCTATCATGCCAACAGCTTCTCGGTGGTACAGCATATGATAAACCAAATAGACAGTGGTCATGTGCCCACTGTTGTGTCTCATTTGCTGTAAAGAGGGTCCCTCTGTCTGAGGTGACATTATGTGAGATTCTAAATTACTGGATCGAACTCTCTATAAGCCCTCACTCAGGCAGTAGTGCTAGCTGAGCCTCAGTGGGCAGGAAAGAAAAACCTGTATTGTAACTATGTACTGATCTCAGTCAAAATGAATCATTGCCCTTTCCAGAGTGGAGATCAACTTGCTACCAAGTGGATGATTGGTCTACTTGAGGAATGGCGCCATATTGGGAGTTTAGCACTGATCTCTGTTAATGACAGGTTGGACATTCAACAGTGCCAATAGTTAGATCAGCCTTAGTGACAGAGAGCCCATGCCACTGGGTCCATGAATAACCCCTGTCACTGTCCCCATGGCTACTTCATTCATGCGCTTATTATGGCATTGTGCCATCACTGAGGTGGTCAATGATAGATAATGGCTGATGTCAACTGGCAGGGTCATTTTGTCCACTTAATTGTTTAGTGCCTCTTCTAAAATAGATGCTCTCTGGTGAATATTTATATGTGATACAAAGATGTTCACACTTTGTTTCCACCTTCATAGGTTCCCCCACATACCTCTTCCCCAGAACTCCTTTCTCTAATCTTCTAATCTTTCTCCTTCCAGGATCCTGACCAATCAGCCTGGCCATTTGTCACTGCCCATGAGTCTGTGTATTTTCTTACTTCAGACCCATTCTCTTTCTGCACTAGGTATATGACCAGGTGCATCACCCAGATCTATGCTGTATTAGTCTGTTCTCACACTGCTAATAAAGACATACCCAAGACTGGGTAATTTAGAAAGGAAAGAAGTTTAATGGACTCACAGTTCCACATGGCTGGGGAGGCCTCACAATCATGGCAGAAGGTGAAGGAGGAACAAAGGCACATCTTACATGGAGACAGACAAGAGAGCTTGTGCAGGGGAACTCCTCCTTTGATGATTATAAAACCATCAGGTCTTGTGAGACTTATTCACTATCATGAGAACAGCACAGGAAAAACCCACCCTCATGATTCAATTACCTCCCACTGGCTCCCTCCCACGACACATGGGGTTTATTACAATTCAAGGTGAGATTTGGGTGGGGACACAGAGCCAAACCATATTATGTGCCCACTGAGGGATGTTTCTTCACTTCTGTCTTTCAGGGCCATCCTTGAGTAGGGTATAGCATGGCAGTTGTCTATTTTTGGCTTGCACCAGCATACCAAGTTGACCCATCTGTGAATTAAGCTATTTCCCTTATACATCAGCTGATCATAAAGAACTTCCCAAACGTGGCTAGATGAGGTCAGCTAGGGACAGATGCTGGTGTAACAGTGGTAGATGGCATGGGCATCTACAGTACCTGTTTGTGTAGCTTACTTGTGCCTTCTGATCCTACATGTACTCAATCCAGGAGTACCATTCTCATCATACAAGGGATTGCTGCTGGGCCTGTTTGAACTTATGATTTGGTAAGTCTTACAGTCCCAGCTCATGACGGGCAGTTCTGATCACATGGTCACTTGATATTCTATATTTAGATGCTCCCTCTCTGCCAGGGTTCAGTAATACGCAAGGAGTTGCTTTCTGAAATGGCATGTTCTTATTCCAGAACCCTAGGCGTCTACATTTTGATTCTTCTATTGGTGCTTGCCATAAACTCCATCCAGCTTCTTTTCCCACAATACTTATCTTGAGTGCCAGGCCACATAGCCCAAGCCACAGGGTTGCTTGCATTGCAGCCTGGACATGCTGCAAAGCTCTTTCCCATTTGGGGCTCCACTCAAAACTGGCAGCCTTCTCTTTCACCTAGTCAATGGGTACTCACTCCCAAGTGCAGAACATGCTGCCTAGGCTGAGTGCAGTGGCTTATGCCTATAATCCCAGCACTTTGGGAGGCTGAGGTGAAAGGATCCAGCCCAGGAGTTTGAGACCAGCCTAGGCAACAAAGTGAGACCTCGTCTCTACAAAAAATCAAAAAATTAGCCAGGTGTGGTGGCATGTACCTGTGGTCCCAGCTGCCCAGAAGGCTGAAGTGGGAGGATTGCTTGAGCCCAGAGGTCAAGGCTGCAGTGAGCCATGATCACACCACTGCACTCCAGCCTGGGCGACAGAGCAAGACCCTGTCTCAATAAAAATAAAATTAGAAAAAAAAAATGCTACCTTAAGACTCTGAGGAGGCTTACCAAACATGGTGCTCCTTTCTTGGGGGTGGGATGTGTGAAATGCAATAAGTCGTTGTCCTTTACTTTGCAGGGGATAGCCCAGCATGCCCTAGTCCACCGGGTCCCCCAAACCTTCACTGATCTGATAGGTCTCTAATTTTCATAGGATCTATCTCCCACTCTCTGGAGCTCATGTGTTTTATCAAGATTTCCAAAGTACTTTCCACTTCTTGCTCATCTGGTTCAATTAATGTGTTGTCATCAACATGGTGCATCCATGTGGTATTTTGCAGAATGCTTAGATAGTCCTGAGCCCTCCGGATTATACTATAAGAGAGGTTGGCAAAGATAACATAGCTCTGGAGCAAGACCATCCATGTCTACCGCTGTCCATTCCACATGAATGAAAGCCACTACAGATAGAAAACAATGCATTTGCCAGATCCATGGACACACACCATATACCACGGACATATACCATCCATGGACACATACCATGGACATATAACCATATGCCGGAACAAAGATACCATGTCAGGCAAAGCAGTTGCAATTGGTATTACTTCTTGAGTAAGTGGTTCACTCACATCTACCTTGATCCATCCAGTTGTTTTAGGGGCCAGCTGGTGAATTAAATGAGGATATGTTGGAGACCACAAACCCTGCATTCTCTCTTTTTTTTGTTTTTTGAGACAGAGTCTCCCTCTGTCTCCCAGGCTGGAGTGCAGTGGTGCGATCTTGGCTCATTGCAATCTCCACCTCCCAGGTTCAAGTGATTATCCTGCCTCAGCCTCCTGAGTAGGTGGGATTCCAGGCATGTGCCACCACACCCAGCTAATTTTTTTGTATTTTTAGTAGAGACGGGGTTTCACAATGTTGGCCAGGATGGTCTTGATCTCCTGACCTCGTGATCCGCCCACCTCAGCCACCCAAAGTGCTGGACTACAGGCGTGAGCCACCACGCCTGGCCAAACCCTGCATTCTTTATGTCATTGAGTATGGCCCTTATCTCTGCTATCCTCCCAGGGTATGATATTGTTGATGATTTACTATCTTGGTTTGGTGTACAAGGGGACATTTCAGAGGCTTCCACTGTGTCTTTCCCTCTGTGGTCATCCTTACTCCTTACTCCATAGGCCAAGAAACCAATATGGATGAAGGTTCTGCTAACCTAACCACTAAGTATGTCCATTCCAGGGACCAGAGAAATGACCACTGGGTAGGTTCATGAATCCCATGGAACCACTGCCAGTCAAACCTGGGCCAGGACTCTATTTATTACCTGGCCTGCATGTGCTTCCCATTCCACTAGGGGCCCCATGTTGGAGTTTTGTGTCCCTGGCATCAACGTTCATACCAACAGTCCTTGAAAGGTCTGGGCAGTCTCTTTTTTTCAATGTTCTTTACCCAAGTCATTGACAATAGGACTCTTTGGAAAAGGAATGAGCCTCAACCAATAAGTTGATGGATAAGTACTCAGCTCCCATACTCATCTAGAACAGTTCTCCACACTGTCTCCCAGAGAGTCCCTAGTGGAATTGCGCCTCAGTTTCCCACAGAAGAACCCCACTGTTTAAGATGAATGGATAAAGAGAATGTGGTATATATTACATATACACAATGGAACACTATTCAGCCATTAAAAAAAATGAAATCCTTTAATTTGCAGCAACATGGATGAGCCTGGAGGACATTATGTTAAGTGAAATAAGCCAGGCACAGAAAAGTAAATACCACATGATCTCCCTCATATGTGGGAGCTAAAAAGTTGATCTCATGAAGCAGAGAATAGAATAGTGATGACCAGAGGCTGGAAAGGGTAGAGGGGAGATGGGATAGGGAAAGGCTGGTTAATAAATACAAAATTACAGCTAAATAGGAGAAATAAGTTCTGGCGTTGTATAGCAGGGGTCCCCAACCCCCAGGCCACGGATCGGTACTGGTCTATAGCCTGTTAGGAATTGAGCCACACAGCAGGAGGTGAGTGGCAGTGGCAGGCGAGTGAGCATTAATTACCGTCTGAGCTCTGCCTCCTGTCAGATCAGTGGCGGCATTAGATTCTCATAGGAGTGCGAACCCTACTGTGAACTGTGCATGCAAGGGATCTAAGTTGCGTGCTCCTTTTGAGAATCTAACTAATGCCTGATGATCTGAGGCGGAGAAGTTTCATCCCAAAACCATCCCCCACCACCTCCACCATCCGTGGAAAAACTGTCTTCCATGAAACCGGTCCCTGGTGCCAAAAAGGTTGGGGACCACTGTTCTATAGCATTGTAGAGTGACTATAGTTAACAATAACGTATAGTATATTTTCCTTTTTTTCTTTTTTTGAGACAGGATTTCACTCTGCCACCCAGGCTGGAGTGGCGTGATCATGGCTCACTGCAGCCTTGACTTCCCAGGCTCAAGTGATCCTCCTGCCTCAGCCTCCCGTGTAGCTGGGACTACAGGCACATACCACCACGCCCAACTAATTTTTGTATTTTCTTTAGGGAATGGGATTTTGCCATGTTGCCTAGGCTGGTCTCAAACTCCTGAGCTCAAGCGATCCACCCACCTCAGCTTCCCAAAGTGCTGGGATTACAGGCATGAGCCACTGCACTCAGCCTGTATTGCATATTTTCACATCGCTAGATGAGAGGATTTTGAATATTCCCAACACAAAGAAATGATAAAGGTTTGAGGTGCTAGATATGCTAATTACCCTGATTTGATCATTACACATTATGTTCATATATCAAAACATCGCACTGTACCCCATAAATATGTACAATTATGATGTGTCAATTAAAATTTTAAAAAGGTATGAGATCAAAAATAAAGCCTTTGTAAAGAAGTAAGGAGAAAAAGAAGTGATTAGGTTCTGTGGCCCATGCCTGTAATCCCAGCACTTTGGGAGGCCAAGGCGTGTGGATCACTTGAGGTGAGGAGTTCAAGACCAGCCTGGCCAACATGGTGAATCCCCGTCTTTAGTAAAAATACAAAAATTAGCTGGGTGTGGTGGTGGGTGCCTGTAATCCCAGCTACTCAGGAGGCTGAGGCAGGAGAATCACTTGAACCCGGGAGGTGCAAGCTGCAGTGAGCTGAGATTGTGCCACTGCACTCCAGCCTGGGTGACAGAGTGAGATCCTGTCTCAAAAAAAAAAAAAGAAAGAAAAAGAAAGAAAGAAAGAAAGAAGAAAGAAAGAAAAGAAAGAAAGAAAGAAAGAAAGAAAGAAAGAAAGAAAGAAAGAAAGAAAGAAAGAAGAAAGAAAGAAAGAAAGAAAGAAAGAAAGAAAGAAAGAGAAAGAAAGAAGTAACTCGCTGTTTAGGTCACCCTTTGTTGGCATCCCTCCCTGCCCTGTTTCACTTCCCCAGGCAGCCACTGTGCTTCTTGGGATCTTTTCCCAAGTGAGCCACTTGTACCCACACCCTCATCTCAGGGTCTGCTTCTGGGGCAGGCCACACTAAGACAACAGTGCAGTAATAAAGCGACCTGAGAAGCCATCCTGTGTTTTCTTGACCTTTGGGCACTTCCAGCCTCCAGACATCCAGACAGTGGAGAGTCTAGTCTGTTTGCACATCTCTGCAGAGAAGATTCCAGCAGCCTCTGTGGGAACCCAGTCTACAGTCCAATTCTCACTGTCGGACCTTTGCTTTTTTTGTTGTTTTCCATCCTTAATCCTTCCTGCTGGAATTTAAAACCACTTCCTCACTTGATGATTTTTTTTTCCTCTTTTTCCTAGAGCTGGAGAATAGCTGGCCACCAACTTCAGGGAAAGACCCCCTTATATATTTTTATATATTTGAGTGTAGGTATTCACGTTTATGTCTCCAGGCTCAATAATCCCCGTTCTTTTTGAGATTGCCCATCAGTCCTGTTTTCCAGGCATTCAATCAGCTTTGCGGCTGTAAGCTGTCACCCCCAGCTGCTCATTGTAGCTCAGCCTGCGGGCTCCTGGAGACCACCAGATGCAGGTTTAACCCGGAGAAGTTCACAGGAGGGAGGTTCCCTAGTGGCTGTAAATCACCCTCTCCCTTGCCTCCTCCCTGAAGCTGGAGAACAAGCCCCAGCTTGCTGTGAAGGCCATAAAACTTCTCTTCTTTAAAGGGGCCCTTTGTTGAGCATGTTCACTGTAGCAGGCGTGCAAGTCCACCAAGGGCCCATAAAACTTCTCCAGGCTTTGTGTGGGTGACCCCACAGGCCCGCGCATCAGCAATACCACCCTTACACCCGCAGTGGAACTGTTGCCGGGTTCACCCAGAAACTGACTGGCCTCAATTTGCCTTGTGATTTGTTTGTTAGCTTTACAAATGGCTTTTGCGGCCAGACAACCCCTCCTAACCCTGAATACTGCATCAGTGGGAGTTCAGGGACTGCCCGGGAACTGCTGGAGGAAGGGGAAGGGGGTTGGGTCACCACGGAGATTTTAAAACAATTCACCTTGGGCGTTCGCTGCCCTGAATGGTGAGCCAGGATTGGGATACGGCTGGGCTGTCCTTAGGGTGTTTTGTCTCTTGCCCTCGCCAGCCTCGGCCAGGGCCCTGATCCCTGAGAGGCCTCAGACGCCCTTGCCTGCTCCTGGATGCTGAATCCACTCCAGCAATTCTACCAGCCTTGGGAAAGTGAAGTCCAAGCAAAGCCAATCAGCGGGAGGTTAATATTATACTTATTTCATACATAGCTCAGTGGTTAACAGCACAGGCTTCAAATCACCCAAATGTCCATCAACAGAATGGATATTCATATGATGGGATATAACAGAATAAAGTGTGGATAGAGGCAGCCACATGGACGAGTCACACATACATTCTACTGAAAGAAGGAAGCCAGGCATGTGAGAGTCAATACTATCCACTTCCATTTGTATGAAGCTTAAAAAGAGGCAACATTTAATTCATGGTAGTAAAAGTCACAATGGTGGTTACCTCTGGGTGGCAAAAGGGGGATGGGTATTGACTGGAAAGGAGTATGAGAGAACTTTCTAGGGGGTGTTAGAAACGTTCCATATCTTGAACTGAGTGATGGTCACCTAGGTTTTTTAATATATGAAAAGTAATTCAGGCCGGGTGCGGTGGCTCATGCCTGTAATCCCAGCACTTTGGGAAGCCGAGGTAGGTGGATCACTTGAAATCAGGAGTTCAAGACCAGCCTGGCCAACATGGTGAAACCCTGTCACTACTAAAAATACAAAAAATTAGCCTGGCATGGTGGCACACACCTGTAGTCCCAGTTACTCTGGAGGCTAAGGTGGGAGAATTGTTTGAACCTGTGAGGCAGAGGTTGCAGTGAGCCACTGCAGTCTAGCCTGGGCAACAGAGCAAGACTCTGTCTCAAAAAAAAAAAAAAGAATGAATTAGTGGATTAAGAATTATGTTCTAAATAGACAACTCTCAAAAGAAGATATACAAACAGCCAAGAAACATATGAAAAAAATCACAACATCATTAATTATCAGGGAAACTCAAATTAAAACCACAATGAGATAATGAGATATCACCTTACTCCTGCTAGAATGGCCATAATTTTAAAAAATCAAAAAAATAATAGATGTTGATGTGGTTGTGGTGGAAAGGGAACACTTCTACACTGCTGGTGGGAATGTAACCTAGTACAACCACTGTGGAAAACAGTGCGGAGATTTCTTTTTTTTTTTTTGAGAAGGAGTCTCGCTCTGTCACCCAGGCTGGAGTACAGTGGCATGATCTCGGCTCACTGCAAGCTCTGCCTCCCAGATTCAGGCCATTATTCTGCCTCAGCCTCCCGAGTAGCTGGGACTACAGGCACCCGCCACCATGCCTGGCTAATTTTTTGTATTTTTGGTAGAGACGGAGTTTCACTGTGTTAGCCAGGATGGTCTCAGTCTCCTGACCTCGTGATCTGCCTGCTTCAGCCTCCCAAAGTGCTGGGATTACAGGCAGGAGCCACCGAGCGCAGCTGGAGATTTCTTAAAGAACTAAAAGTAGAACTACTTTTGATCCAGCAATCCCAGTACTGGGTGTCTACCCAAAGGAAAAGAAATCATTATGTGAAAAAGACACACGCACACATGTTTATAGCAGCACAATTCGAAATTGCAAAAATATGGAACCAGCCTAAATGCCCATCAACCAACAAGTGGATAAAGAAAATGTGGTATATATACACCACGGAATACTATTCAGCCATAAAAAGGAACAAAATAATGGCTTTTGCAGCAACTTGGATGCAGCTGGAGGCCATTCTAAGTGAAGTAACACAAAAATGGAAAACCAAATATCGTATGTTCTCACTTATAAGTGGGAGCTAAGCTACGAGGATGCAAAGCCGTAGAATGATATAATGGACTTTGGGGACTCGAGGGGAAGGATGGGAGGGGGGTGGGGATAAAAGACTACATACTGGGTACAGGGTACACTGCTTGGGTGATGGTTGCACCAAAATCTCAGAAATCACCACTAAAGAAATTATCCATGTAAACAAAAACCACCTGTACTCCAAAAAACTATTGAAACAAAACTAAATAAATTAATTAATAGTAAAATATTTTCCTAAAAAAAGAATTATGTTCTAATATCATCTAATATTAGAAATATATAATATTAGAAATATGTTCTAATATTATCAATATTAGATAAAATAGGCCGGGCGCAGTGGCTCATGCCTGTAATCCCAGCACTTTGGGAGGCCAAGGTGGGTGGATCCCTTGAGGTCAGGACTTTGAGACCAGCCTGGCCAACGTGGTGAAACCCCACCTCTACTAAAAATACAAAAATTATCTGGGCGTGGTGGCATGCACCTGTAGTCCCAGCTACTCAGGAGGCTGAGGCAGGAGAATCACTTGAATCCGGGAGGCAGAGGCTACAGTGAGCTGATTGCACCACTGCACTCCAGCCTGGGTGAAGGAGCGAGATTCCATCTCAAAAAAAAAAAAAATTTTTTGGCAGAATTCAGTTTCTTGCAGGTGTAGGATTGTAGTGCCTATTTTCTTTCTGGCAGTCAGTCAGGGGTCACTCTCAGCTTCTCGAGGCCTCTTTCAGGTAGGTCCAGCACCTTCAATGCCATTAACAGAATCTCCTTGACATCAAATGTCTCTCAACTGTTGAATCCCTCGCTTTAGGGGAGCCCAACCTCTTTTAAGGATTAGCTTGATTAGGTCAGAACTACCCAGGGTAACCAATCTTTCTTTCTTTCTCCCTTCCTTTCTTTCTTCCTCCCTTTCTTTCTTTCTCTCTCCCTTCCTTCCTCCCTTCCTTCCTTCCTTCCTTCCTTCCTTCCTTCCTTCCTTCTCTCTTTCTCTCTCTTTCCTTCTTTTTCTTGACAGGGTCTCACTGTTGCCCAGGCTGGAGTGCAGTGGCATGATCGGAGTTCACTGCAGCCTCTGCCTCCCAGGCTCAAGCGATCCTCCCACCTCAGCCCCCCAAGTAGCTGGGACTACAGGTGCACACCACCAGGCCCAGCTAATTTTTGTATTTTTTGTAGAGATGGGCTTTTGCCACATTGCCCAGGCTGGTCTGTAACTCTTGGGCTCAAGCGATTTGCCCACCTCAGATTCCCAAAATGCTGGATGTACAGATGTGCATCACAGAGCCTGGCCATAATCTCCCTTTCCTAAAGTCAAGCTGGCCCGGTGTGGTGGCTCACACCTGTAATCCCAGCACTTTGGGAGGCCGAGGCGGGTGGATCACCTGAGGTCAGGAATTCGAGACCAGCGTGGTCAACATGGTAAAACCCCGTCTCTACTACTAATAAAAAATTAGCCAGGTATGGCGGCATGTGCCTGTAATCCCAGCTACTCGGGAGGCTGAGGCAGGAGAATCTCTTGAACCCAGGAAATGGGGGTTGCAGTGAGCCAAGATTGTGCCACTGCACTCCAGCCTGCGTGATAGAAAGAGACTCCGTCTCAAAAAAAAAAAAAAAAAGTCAACCTGGCAATAAGGCATAACCTAATCACAGAAGTGATGTGCCATCATATTCATGAGTCCCACCCATACCCAAGCGGAGGGGAATCTATAGGGTGTGTGCTTCTGGGGGTGGGAATCTTGGGGGCCATCTCAGAATTCCACCTACCACACAGTGTATGCTGACCCCATGCTAGACATGCTATTCACTGAGACTGTAGCATTCTCCCGTCTATAGCAATGGCTTCCCGGACCACTCATTTTGAGAACTTCATGCTCATTCTTGGTTACAAAAAATATGTACATTATTATAAAATCTGCTTAAAGGGGTGCCTTTGGGCTGCTGCATTGTAGCTATGTTATTGACATTGTAGAATATTCCTGTTTCAGCTCATCACAGCAAAGATTTGTAATATAAGCTGGGTCCTATTTGTTCATTGCAAATTTTGATAGCCTGATTTAGGGGGAGATGGGGCTTTCCAGTAAAAACCGAAAAACCTGCTAGGCAAATCCTAAAAGAACTGTAATGCTAGCCTGATTCTTTTTAAAGAATCAATCACCAAAGAGAAACCAGTCACCAAAAAAACAGGACTGTATGATTCCACTTATATAAGATATGTAGAGTAGTCAAATTCACAGAAACAAAATGTAGAATGTTGTTTGTCAGGAGTTGGTTGGGGAAGTGGGGAGTTATTGTTTAAGGGGTATAGAGTTTCAGTTTTGCAAGATGAAAAAGTTTTGGAGATCCTATTTCATGACAACGTAAATATACTTAACACTACTAAATTATACACTTAACAATGTTTAAGGTAGTAAATATTATGTTATGTGGGTTTTCTTCAGCACAGTTAAAAATAAAAAGGGGCTGGACATGGTGGCTCACACCTGTAATCTTAACATTTTGGGAGGCTGAGCAGGTGGATTGCTTGAGTCCAGGAATTTGAAACCAGCCTGGGCAACATGTGAAACCCTGTCTCTATTAAAAATACAAAAAAAATTAGCCAGGTATGGTGGTGCATGCCCCTGGTCCCAACTACTCGGGAGGCTAAGGTGGGAGGATTGCTTAAGCCTGGGAGGCAGAGGTTGCAGTGAGCTGAGTTTGAACCACTGCGCCCCCGCCGGGGTGACAGAGCAAGACCCTGTCTCAAAAAAAGGTGGAGGTGGGGGCAGGGGGAGGGAAAAAAAGGAAAAGAAACATTCATGAAAGCTTTATGTGATCTGAAGTATGAAAGAGCTCTTCAGAGCAGCCTCAGGACCAGGAATAGTTAGTAGAGTTGTAGCAGATATGGTGGGTTTGCTCTCTTGACATCCATCCCCCCACTCTTTCTCTACACCTTCCTCTACTGCAGAGCCTGGAGAGCTAAAATCTGCACTTACCAGACCCTCTTGGAGCTAGGGTTCTGGTTGTGAATTCAAGTCTATCAACTAGATGCTCTTTCAGATGATTTGGAAGGTGGGGCAAGGCGGAGGCCATGTCCCATTGACAAGCATGATTGTAGGGCCAGTGAGTTTCTGCAGCAATCTTCCAGTGTCCAACACTAGCCTAATGAGTGTCAATTGGCAGCTGCAGCAACAGCATGAGTGTCTTCCTGATCCCTAGGTCCCCGCTAAAGCAGCATGCTCTTGAAGTCACCAGTCCCCATAGAGCCTTCTAATTCCCACCTTCCTGATTGAGGTAGAGGTAGAGTCGCTCCCCTAGCAGGCAAGTAGTCTGTGCTGTCACTCTGATAGTCATTATTAGGGGGCCATCCCAAAGCCTCATCTTCCCTTCTATACACCAATTTTGCAAATACTCAGTTGCAATAGACTGAACGTTTTTGTCCCTCAAAATTCTGATGTTGAAATCCTAGCCCCCAAGATGATTGTATTAGGAGGTAGGGCATTTGAGAGGTAACTAGGTCATGAGGGTGAAACCCTCATGAATGGGATTTGTGCCCCTATAAAAGGGAACCCAGAGGGCTACCTTGCCCTTTCTGCCATGTGAGGACAAAGTGAGAAGACACCATCTATGAACCAGGAAGTGGGCCCTCACCAGACACTGATTCTGCTGGAGCCTTGATCTTGGACTTCCCGGCCTCTGGAAGTGTGAGAAATCAATTTCTATTGTTTATAAGGTAACTTGTTTATGGTGTTTTGTTATAGCAGCCTGAACGGACTAAAACACGATCACCAGAATTAAATCCCTTTCTGCTTAAAATAACTGGAGTGATTTCTTTTTCCTGCACCTGGACCCCAAGTGTTGGTCATATATGATGAGACTCTATTTGCAATTTGATCATTCAATATTGCAGGGTTTTGGGGGCATCTGATAGAGATCGGCATTGCTGACTTTTTCCAGGGCTGTGCTGCGCCCCTTACATGGGGCCTCACCCCCCCAGCTGGACTTTACCATCGTTGGGCAATGATCTCTTTTTCTCCTTTCTCTTCCATGACTATTTGAAAATGATTTCCCTCTGCTCAAGCTCCCTATCTCATTGTAGCAGACCCTAGGGCTGTCTGCTCAAGATATACCTCCACCTCTTTTCAGCTAACAGAATCCAGTTTTGTTTGGGTATTAGGCAAAAATCTTTTAACTTCAGGTAATACTCTCTGTGATGGGATTGTGACCCAGTTCTGGCTAATAAGGGGAAGTCTCCTGGGAGTCTCCTGAAGAGAATTTTTCTTCCTTTATAATAAAAAGGAAAAATAAAAAGCAGTGAGGAGAAGTTTTTTCACCACCTGACTGTCCATGGCTTCCTATCCTAAACAGGCAATTGATGCCTAGAGCAGCAGCAGCCATCTTGACACCACGAGGTGACAAGCATAGGCAGAAATAGCTAAGGACGGCACAGCAAAGTGGCTGACAGAGCTGACGCCTCAATGCAACCAATGAACTGTGGACAAGCCCTGGAACTGTCTACCTCCAGACTTCTTGCTAGCTAAGCAGTAGAGATTTAAGCCACTGTTAGTTGGGTGTTTGGTTACCTGAAGTCAAAATCCCTCCTAAATAATACATCTAACCCATTCCTGATAACTCTCCAGATGCCCTTGCTTTTGACTCTACAAAGAAAATGGAGTCCCTTTCCTGTCCTCCACCCCACCAACACACAAGCTTTCTCCCTTCCCTCTTGTCTCATGGCAAGCCTCTGATCTGTGGTTAATCTCCTTTGCTCTGGATGCCACCTCCTCCGTGATGCAGGGACATCAGCCCAGCAGTCAGCTCCTTTCTCTCCCACATCTTCCATCTCAGATTCTCCAGCAGCATCTTCTCAACTGTGGTCTTGAGTCAGCACCCCAGGCTATGTGTACAGGATTGAATGAACATGTCACCTCCTCATCACTGGATAACTGCTTCTAAAGGGCCCCTTTCGAGTGCCCTGGATGAGCCTCTAGGAGATGAAAGAAGCAAGAGTCTAAGGGTTTTGAACTGTCCTCTGTCTCCAGAGTAAGCGGTTGCCGGGACCATGTGTGTTCACTATGGGTGCTCAGGCCACAATCAACGCCTGCCTTCCACTGCGAGGGCTGTGTCCCTTCTGCTTTTTCTCCTCATTTTTATTGAGGGCATATTTTCTTTATCTTTAAAGCTTTTATAGCTTTGTCTCTCTGCCTCGTTTTAGTACATTCTGTTGTTATGATTTATGCTGCTTTTACTGGCTCTTTACCCTCAGCACATAAACATGTTTAAGTTTTCCACATCTTAAAAAAATAAAATAAAATAAAAAACCCTTCCTTGACCCTGTGTTCTCATCTAGTTTCTGCATTCTCTCCCTCTCTCCCCGCCCCTCTCTCTCTCTGCCCTCTTCATTGTCAGCTCTTTAGAAGTCATCTGAACTCGCAATATTTTCTTCCATCCCACTCATTCCTTAACTCTACCGGCCAACTCACCTCTCCAAGAACCAGAAACTCAGCCCAGCTTTGCTTAGCACAATGAGGGGTTTTATTGACAGGATGCTGGGAATACCTCAGGGCTGTGGGAAGAGAAGACGGGAAGAGGTGCAGCTGGGCCACCAGGATCCCCTAAGACTCTTTTCTTTTGGCCCCCCCACTCTCTCTTCTCTGAGCTTCTCTGTTTGGAGTGATGGCATTCTTTCCTCCATGCGACTCCTAGCTTCTCCAGAGCCTTCTATCTTGTGGCTCCCACCCCCAGGGAAGGTTCAACTTGTTTGCCTTCATTAGTTGCAGTTTGAAAATCCCAGGGAAGAGTTCTGATTGGCCCACTGTGGGTCCGGTGTCTTCTCATGGATCAATCAGCCATGGCCACAGGAGTGAAAGTCGCACAGCAGAGACAAAACCACAGCTGGCTTCCTCCCTACCAGCAGTGCTTCACTGAAACTACTTTTATCCACCTGGGGGCGCCCCACCCACACGGCTCAGGCCTGACCTCTTCGTGTGCCCCTGATGCTTCCGATTGCTGCTATCTGCGTGAAGCCAAGCCGTGGAGCGCTACTGCTTGTGTGTACAACAGAGCAGCAGGGCCAACTTCAACTGATGATTCTCAGGTGTATAAATACCGCAGCTTCCTCAACCTCCGAAGTAGGCTAATGTGGTGGGCACAGAGATGAGCCCGCCAGGTTCCCCTCCAAGGAGGGATTCGTTGCCCCAGTTGAGCAGACAGTCTCCATCCAGCTGCCAAGAACCATCTCGCCCATAGGCACTTCCTCCCCCCGGGGTAGCCCACAGCCAATGACTAGTCATTTCATCCCACTCCAAGACAGCACTGGCAGGCCAGACGCACTTCAGCGTTCCCCACGATGACTCCAGGCTTCAACAGGCCAGTTTTGCAATTCAACCCCTCCCTCTGCCCAACCCCACTTCCTCCTCCTCCTTCTACAGACGTTCCTAATGACGATCTTGCATGCCAAACTCCATTTCAGTTTCTGCCTGTTGAGAACCTAGCCTGTGACAGAACTGAGCTCTGTGTTCCACACTGTCTCTCAGAGGTCCCCCTTGGGACTGAGCGCCAGTTGCCTGCAGTGGGAACTGGCTTGGTGACACTCCCTTTATTGCTGGCTTCTCTCTCCTGTCTCACACCCCCATTCCCAAACCCATATTCTCTGAATCTCCTAAAATCTAAATCTGTTTGCTCTCAAGCCCTTCTCTTGAGATCTGCTTCTGGAACAACTCAGACTCAGACACCAGGACTTTCTTGCTGTTAAATCCAGATGACCCAAACTTTATCTGCACAGTGTACCACTGTGACCATGAGCGCTTTTTGAAACACTTTCCTCCCTCAACTCCCTGAAACACTTTTCTGCTTCCCCTCTGGCCATTCCTTCTTCCCTTGCCCACTTCTAGGGTTGACAGCCTGGCTTGTTCTTGCAGCCAACACAGCTGAGAAGACCTGTCATTCCTCTGGAGCTGACTGCCACTACACAGGAATGACCCACACTGTCCATTTCCCATCCAGATCTCTCTCTCTATCTCTGTGTTGAACTCTGGACTCATATATCCAACTATCTCCCACCATCTCTGTGTAAATGTCCCACAGACACTTCAAATCATCATGGCAGGACTGAGCTCCTCACCATTTTCCTAAGCCAGCTTCTCCTGCTATACTCCTTTCTGTATTCTCCTACATTCCCCATCTCAGCAAATGGCATCACTGTCCCTAAAGCCAGCTATTCTGAGAGTCACCCAGCCTCCTACAAGTAAGTCTCCCTGATCCCAGGCTGTGCCATCCGCTAGCCACGTAACCTTGAATAACTCATGAAACCTCTCTCAGCCTCAGTTTCTGCATCTGTAAAATGGTCTGTTAATAATAGTACCAGGCTGGGCGAGGGGCTCATGCCTATAACTCCAGCACTTTGAGAGGCCAAGGCAGGTGGATCACTTGAAGTTAGGAGTTCGAGACCAGCCTGGCCAACATGGTGAAACCCTGTCTCTATTAAAATACAAAAATTAGCCGGGCATGGTGGCGAGCACCTGTAATCCCAGCTACTCGGGAGGCTGAGGCAAGAGAATCATTTGAACCTGAGAGGTGGAGGTTGCAGTGAGCTAAGATTGTGCCACTGCACTCCAGCCTGGGCAACAAAGCGAGACTCCTTCTCGAAAACATAAAAAATAATACTACCTACTCGGTAGAGTTGCTCTGAGGTTTAAAAGAAACTATAGGTGTAAAATGCTTAGAAAATGATATGGCACACAGTAAGTGTCTTAGTCCCCTTTGTGCTGCTATAAAAGAATGTCACAGACTGGGTAATTTATGAGGAACAGACATTGATTTCTTGCAGTTCTGGAGGCTGGGACATCCGAGATCAAGGTGCTGGCAGGTTTGGTCTCTGGTCCAAGATGGTGCCATGTTGCTGTGTCTTCCAGAGAGGAGGAATACTGTGTCTTCACATGGCAGAAAGTGGAAAGACAAAAAAGAATGAACTCTGTGGAACTCTGTGTCCTCATGTGGCAGAAGAGCAGAAGAGAGTGAACCAACTCCCACTAACCCTTTTTATAGTGGCATTAATTCACTCACGAAGGCAGAACCCTCATGACCTAAATATTTCCCCAAAGGCCCCACCTCCCAACACTCTTGCATAGGGATTAAACTTCTAACAAGTGAATTCTGGGGGACACATTCAGACCACAACAGTAAGCATTCAATGATTGGTAGTTTTTCATTATTGTTTCTGCTTTTGTTTATCTTTATCCTTTCTAAGGCTCTCCTCACTTTCTGTCTTGTACCATAGGTATTTACATGCCATCTTTAAATGCTCAACTGGTCTGCAAACTTCTTTCTTTTTCCTTTCTTTTTTCTTTTCTTTTTTTTTCTTTGAGACAGGGTCTCACTCTGCTGTTCAGGCTGGAGTGCAGTGGTGTGATCACGGTTCACTGGAGCCTCGACCTCCCAGGCTCAAGCAATCCTCCTGACTCAGCCTCCTGAGTAGCTGGAACCATAGGAACACACCGCCACACCTGGCTAATTTTTTTTTTTTAATTTTGTAATAGAGGCAGGGTCTCCCTATGTCGCCCAGGCTGGTCTTGAACTCCTGGGCTCAACTGATCCTCCTCCCTCAGCTTCTCAAAGTGCTGAGATTACAGGTGCAAGCCACCATGCCCAGCCATGTCTGCAAGATTCTTGAAGGAAGAAGGTAGCTTATCTATCTAGCTACCTATCTATTTATCTACCCATTCATCTATCATCTATCTGTCTATCTAGATGTCTATCTGTCTGTGACCACTGTTGCCTTTTACTCCTACTTCCTGGTGGCCATACTCACCCTCAGATCAGGTTGCATTGGAGTGACTGGGGGATTTTTTTAATACATATCCAGCTAAGGGGAAGTTGAGTTGAGGATATATTTAAGTTAGGTTTAGTGGAATATTTTGTGTGTACTGTTTTGTTGTTGTTGTTGTTGTTGTTGTTGTTTTGAGGCAGATTCTCGCTCTGGCACCCACAGTAGAGTGCAATGGCGCCATCTGGGCTCACTGCAACCTCCGCCTCCCATGTTCAAGCAATTCTCCTGCTTCAGCTTCCCGAGTAGCTGGGATTACAGGCTTGTGCCACCACACCGGGCTAATTTTTATATTGTTAGTAGCGACAGGGTTCCAACGTGTTGGCCAGGCTGGTGTCGAACTCCCGGCCTCAGGTGATCCGCCTGCCTCAGCCTCCCAAAGTGCTGGGATTACAAGTGTGAGCCACCGTGCCTGGCCTTTTATGTGTACTTTTAAGACATTACTAGCTATCCCAGTGTCAGAATGGCTTCTGGGAAACTCTCACCACCCACTGGATCGACTTTCCAGTTGGTTCAGGCCCAGAGGTTAGATCTCAGTGTAAATCCATCTTATGGTGTCCAGAACCAGAAGTATAGTGGAAGAGAAACAAGGTTTGAAAAGTATGGAGTCAGAAACTACTCTGTGGAAAATTCAGACATGAAAACTTGTAAGCAGAGGATTCAGTTGCCATCCAAGCCTAGACAAAACGGAAATACTCCCCTGTCTGAAATATATTCAGTGATGCAATGTATACAATTATGAACTTACCATACATTTTTCTTTTCTGATGGAATGTATGTGAAATAGAATGGATCAGAATTCCTGGTTTATAGGGCACAAACCTACATCAGTACAAAAAACAGAAAGCAGGTCTGTGTGTGAAGTCACAGGTTTTATCCAGCCCAGTGAATTGGACTGCATCTTGGAGTACCTGATGTCCCTTGTCCTGATGAAGTCTGGCAGTTCCAGATAAAACGGCAGGCCAAATTGCCACTGACACAGCAAAATGCCCTAAAGAAACATATTTATCAACGAGTCAATTTTTATCCCATAAGAGTAATTCGATTACATAATTACGTAGCCCTGCACAATGTAGAGGAAATTTAAGAAGGCATTTGAATTGCCCTTATATGCCCTAATTTCAGATGAACTATATAATATATATATTAAATGTATTAAATGTGTGTGTATATATACATATATATACACACACACACACATTTTTGGAATCATTGATCCCACTGAAAATTGATCAACCAGTATGCAGCCAAAAATGGCAAGATTAAAAACTGCTATAGAGGTGTGTTAGGCAGTTAATTAATAAAAACATGTTGTCATATTGTCTGAATTTTGTGAGGTTTAGGGTACTTGTCAACTGTTCAAAATTCAGAATTTCTTGTGATTTCTTTTCATACTCAAGTGTGTACCTGGAATCCTATATACTGTTACTTAAAGTGGAATTTCAAAATTGTGTAAGTTCCTGGCCCCACTTTGCCTGGGTCCTCATCAAGTGTCACCCCTGACATGTGTGGTACACACCACACAGCACACACATTTCCACAGGCGGTCATGCTGGGAGGTGTATCTCTTGGTGGGGGGAAGAAAGGGCCAAGGGCCTTGATGGAGGTAAAAAAGGCTATGGTTCTATCATGTAATAGAGCTGGGACTTGGAATCCACAGAGGTGAAACGGTGGGGCAAATCCAATCACTCGGCTTCCACTTTGGGGACTGAGGCACAAGAATGGCAAATAGAAAAAGAGGAGGGGGGTTAGCAGCATCCATGGTCTCTTTAAAAAAAAAAAAAAGAAAAGAAAAGAAAAAGAGGAAGGGGAGAAAAAGACCCAAGTAGGTTGCAGTTCTGTATTTGGCCACAAGATGGTGGTAAAAGAGTGTGCTCTACATTCAGTCAAAAACTCATTAAGAGCTAATCAAAGCAAAGCGGGTTTTTCCTGTTTCCTGCCAGTGCTTTCTCCCCTTTTCCAAGCCTCAGTGCATTTACTATTGTTCCATTCTTTTTGGTTAAAGTCATCACAAATCTACGTTTTTGTTTGTTAACTCAGCTGTAACCTGCAGTTCGTCTTCTAGACAACTTTCCCTGCTTCTTATAGTTAAGGATTATGTTCTTATTAACTATTATTAGAAGAATTTTCTGACCCAGAAGTTTCAGGACTTAAAGCTATAGTCTTAGTTCAATAATTGTCTGATTACGTGCTGCTCTGCTTGGAGCTTTCATTACTCGGCTTCTATTTTGCGTGTGTTTCTCCATACCCCCTCCCTCAGGGCTCTGTACAGAGTTTTATCTGAAAAACCAGCTTCGACCCCCATCTGTCCAGGAGAGACATGGTTCCATCTGGTTTTGCTGGGGCCCTGCGAAGGCTGAATTACTCCTATGTTAACCATAACAAAAACGGGCAACTTGCCTAAGAAAAACAATGACAGAAATAGAAGAGTCAGCCTTGCTGGATCCAATCCTTCATTTTCCAAGCTGGTTTTGGACACCATTGCCCCCTTCTCTCCCACCTGCCTCCCAAGATTTTGACAGCCCTGTAGGCCAACACTATTTGCTCAGAACACACCCCCCAGAAAGCACGGGGCAGCCACCACAACTGATCACCTTCCTAACCCCTTTTGAGAGTTTTGCCATCACTGAGGGCCCTTGACCTGAACATGTACTTGGTATATGAGCGGGGGCCTCTTGCTGGGAAACCATGCCAAAAATGAGAGGCAAAGGACACAGCTCAAGAGCAACCACGCTGCTCTCCTGAGTGTACAGGTACAGGAGCTCCTGCCTCTCCAGCAGTTGAGATGACCATGTTTATTTTGATGAGTCGTGTTTGCCTTCTTAGATTGATGACACTGCTGGCTGAGGTTAGAGAGCCATCTGTGTAAGAGGACACAGCAAAGTTCACTGGCCCACACTCACAGCAGATCTTGGCTGCATCCTTAGTAAGCCTCCCATGATCCTTGACTGCTCCAGGATTGACACGTCCCGTGAGACAATGGGCACTTTTGCAAAGAGGAGCAGAATTAGAAATCTCAGTCTGTTTCCTCTGCAAAGTGCCTTTCTGGCTCCAGATCCTGATTATTCTGGTTTGGCCTTGTATAAATGTCCTGCTCTGAACAACAGCTTGGATCCTCTGGTTGGGTAGAATGGGAGAATCAGTGCTGGACAAGGAGTTAGGGGACCCAGATTCAGACGCCAGCTGTGTCCCTTTTTTTGGAATGAAGGACTTCTTCCCCTAGCTTCAAAGAATGCCACCAGCAGACACCCTTCCCCCATCCCCATCAGGCCCTTAGCTATGGCCAGGGCCGCATCTTTTCCCAGGATAGCCCACATCTGATGACTGATTGACAAGGGGGAATTAAGGCTCGGCCCTCTTATTCCATCTTGGGACAGCTCCAAGGGTCATTCAATCTTTCAACCTCCTTATAGAGTGGGCTAAGACTTCCCTAAAGACTGCATCATAGCTCGACTTCTCCTTCTGCCCACTCTTGCTTTCTTCTCTTCCCTTCCTCAGTCATGGATCCCACAGGCTCTCCCTAATAAACCTCCCGCACACTAAAGTCCACTTCAGAGTCCTACTTCCCGGAAAGCCCAGCATGCAACAGGGACCCTGAGAAAGTTCAGTACCTTTTCTGAACTGTCAGGAGGTTGTCCAAGAGCCACAGAACTGTGTTTTGTGCTACCTCTCTTTTTGGTCATTTTCTCTCAGCTGCTCACTATAGATTCCACCAGCTCTTGGCAACTAGACCCACCAAGGAACCCAAAAAGGCCCGAGAACCCAGTCACAAAGATGTATTCATGCTGGAAGTGGCTGCTCACCATGGCAGGCTAGCAGGCGGTGCTGGGACACGGTCTATAGCTCTCGACTCCAATCCAAAGAGCATGGCTGTATTTGGTTTTCAAGCCCATTTGCTGCTTAATTCTAAGGAATAATTTCCCCACTCAGTTCCTTCAACCTGGAGACAGGCCTGGAAGGTTGTCCACTGGACTGCTTTATCCCACCATTGACCTTTTCTACCTCTCTTCCTATAGAGCAGCCCTGCCCAATAGGCATAGAATTCAAGCCACATATGTAATCTCTAATACTAACAGCTATATATACAAAAGTAAAAAAGAAACAGGTGAAATTGACCAAAACAATATACTTTACTTAACCCAATGTGTCCAAAATAGGATCATTTCAATATGTGATCAGCATGAAAATAAGGTATTTTAAATTCTTCTTGTTCATACTGTCTTTAACATCTGGTGTATCTGACATAGTACATCTCAGATTGGACTAGCCCCATTGCCCATTCTATTGGACTAATCACAATACAGTTTAGGCAACCGTATTGGACAGAGCTGGCATAGATTATACATCAAGAGAGTTGCAGAACAAGGCATATGAGAATCTAGGATTTTGTAGCAGAGCGCTTCGGTTTCTAAGGCCGATGAGTTTGAAGCCTCAACTCATAGGTTTTTGCTGGCCCTTGTATCTCATTTTTCCATAAATTAAGGATAGGCCAGGCTCAGTGACTCAGCCCTGTAATCCCAGCACTTTGGGAGGCCAAGGCAGGCAGATCACTTGAGCCCAGGAGTTCGAGACCAGCCTGGGCAACCTGGCAAAACCCCGTCTCTACAAAAAATTCAAAAATTAGCCAAGTGTGGTGGTGCATGCCTGTAGTCCCAGCTGCTAGGGAGGCTGAGGTGGGAGGATCGCTTGAGCCCAAGAGGTCAAGGCTGCAGAGTTGTGATTGTGCTACTGCACTCCAGCCTAGGCAACAGAGCAAGACCCTATCTCAAAAAAAAAAAAAAAAAAAAAAGGATAATGTAAGGATAATATTCTACCTGCCTCATAATATAGGTGTGAGCCTCTAACAAGATAATGCCCCTAAAGCAACAATGACATCATAGGTTATCCCAAAACAATGGCTTTCGAACTGACTTCCCCCAACCCCAAGGCCTACCAGCAGCTAGCAACATTAGCCAGGACTGAGGCTTGTAATGTTTGAAAGCAATACCAAAGACATGTTTATTTAGAGTTGCATTTGTGTGCCTCTTACAAAGTCTTGACCAATTTTCTAATCTCAATCAGGAAAGGAAGCGTTTGGAGTGAGGTATAATGCTACGTGTTCCTTTAGAATGTAAAACGTTTAATTAGATGCCAAGAATTGAAAATCTTGATTCAGAGCCCGAAATGGCTAATAAGGTTTTATTGTTGCTATCACTTAGAGTTTTTATAGAACTTTAGGCTTGCAAAGTGCTTTTCAATCACTTGAGAGAATCTAAGTTTGTTAACAGTGAGATGAAAAAATGTTCCATTCATCAGGAGAGACAACATACATAATATTTTAAGTATTTAAGAATTACGACCCTGCTGTGAGAACTACTACAATTACTTCTATGTGGATACAAGAGATTCTAGTTATAGACATAGGACATTAATGCAGATACCAGTGTTATTACCCTGCTGAGTCTGCAAGGGCGAACTTTTGCAAGTCAGGAAATAGGAAAGTTTCTAAAACAAACATTAGCTGGCTCTAGTTACATATACGGAGCTTTTTGCCCACATGTGATTTTTGAACATTTTTATAAAGGGGCCCTTAAGGTTTTGTAGGTGATCATATTATAAAGTCATACATAGTTCCAAAATGGCATAATCTGTGGCCCTGGGTCCCTGAAATCTCCAGGATTCTGCTGTTGGGCCTCCTGCAATGGGAGACAAATTTGTACCAATTCCTCTACACATATTATCAGTGGGGCAGCGTTGGCTGGAAAGCATGTGAAAAGCCAATTTCTCCTTCCCATGTATACCCAAGGTGAATTCAGGGCCTCTAGCCTGTTGGATGTATCAATTAGCTTCTGCTACAACTCAGCTCAGAGCATACAACAGTGAGTGTTGGTGGATCTGGATGGTTGGTTAGGTGACTCTGCTGATCTCACCTGAACTTGCTCACATGTTTGGGAGGCAGCTGGATGATGGCTGATCAAGCTTCAACTCAGCTTTGCCCTAAATGTTTCTCATCATCCAGCAGGCTAGCCAGGACATACTCTCATGGAGATGGAGCCTGGTATGGTGGTGCACGCCTGTAGTCCCACCTACTCCAGAAGCTGAGGCAGGAGGATCCTTGAGGCCAGGATGTTGAGGCTGCAGTGAGCTGTGATTCTGCCACTGCACTCCAGCCCTGGGAGACAGAGCAAGATCCTGTCTCTTTAAATCAATAGATAAAAAATTTAAAAATATCATGGAGATGGCAGAGGCCTAAGAGAGAGCAAGCTCCAATGCATGAGCCACTTCGAGCCTCTGGGTCATGCCTGCTAATAGCCCATTGGCCAAAGCAAAACACGTGCCTGAGACAATGTCCAGAGCAGGGTTAGATCAACGTACCTGCTATGGGAAGGCACTGCAGAGTCACATGACAAAGGGCACAGATGAAAGGAGGGGTGAGACTCGTGGCCATCCACACGTACTGCCATGGGTCGGGATGGATTAGAATCATTTTCACCAGGCACAGTGGCTCACGCCTGTAATCCCAGCATTTTGGAAGAAGAGAATGGGTAGACTGTTTGAGTCCAGGAGTTCAAGACCAGCCTGGGCAACACAGCAAAACCCCCGTCTCTACAAAAAATTACAAAAATTAGCCAGTCATGGTGTTGCGTGCCTGTAGTCCCAGCTACTGGGGAGGCTGAAGCAGGAGGATCACTGCTCTTGGGACGTCGAGGGTGAGTGAGCCATGGTTGTGCGACTGCACTCTAGCCTGGGTGACAGAGTGAGACCCCGTCTCAAAAAAAAAAATCATTTTCTTGAAAAGGAAGATGCATTATTGACATATGCATCCATTTTGACTGAGAGAAAAGGTTCACTGGAAACACCAAGCTAATGCCAAGCCACTACTTTCTGCCCTCACCTCTCAAAACAGTTAATAGGCCAAAGATCAAGAGAAATATTCCCCCAGCTTTATCAAAGTATGATTGACAAATAAACCTTGTATTTATTTAAGGTGTACAACATGATGGGGTTTTTTTGTTTCTTTTTTTTTTTTTTTTTTTTGAGACAGAGTCTTGCTCTGTCACCCAGGCTGGAGTGCAGTGGCGTGATCTCGGCTTGCTGCAAGCTCCGCCTCCCAGGATCATGCCATTATCCTGCCTCAGCCTCCCGAGTAGCTGGGACTACAGGCGCCCGCCACCACACCCGGCTACTTTTTTGTATTTTTAGTAGAGACAGGGTTTCACCGTGTTAGCCAGGATGGTCTCGATCTCCTGACCTCCCAAAGTTCTGGGATTACAGGTGTGAGCCACTGCGCCCAGCCAACATGATGTTTTGATATAAGTATACATTGTGAAATGATCTTCCTAATCAAGCCCTATTCATCACCTCACATATTTACCCTTTTTTGTGAAAACACTTAAAAGATGTCTATTAGTGGCCGGGCACAGTGGCTCATGCCTGTAATCCCAGCACTTTGGGAGGCTGAGGCGGGTAGATCGCCTGAGGTCAGAAGTTCGAGACCATTCTGGCTAACATGGCGAAACCCCGTCTCTACTAAAAATACAAAAATTAGCCAGGCATGGTGGCACGTACCTGTAATCCCAGCTAGTCAGGAGGCTGAGGCAGGAGAATCACTTGAACCTGGGAGGTGGAGGTTGCAGTGAGCCAAGATCACACCACTGCACTCCAGCCTGAGCAACAGAGCAAGACTCCGTCTCAAAAAAAAAAAAAGATTTATAGAGACAGGGGTCTCACTGTGTTGCCCAGGTTGGTCTCAAACTCCTGGCTTCAAGTGATCCGCTTGCCTCAGCCTCCCAAAGTGCTAGGATTATAGGTGTGAGCCACCATGCCTGACCAAGAATGCTTTTCAAGTGAACCCCTTCCTAAACAACACTAGCCCTCCTCCTGCCTGCCTCCTTTGAGTGGCCTCCACTTAACGCCCTAAGCACCCTGCAGAATTCAGCCTCAGAAAGCAGGAGGTCAGGAGTTGCAGGCCTCAATAGCCATGCCTTGGCTGTGTTTGGGCGGCTGCCACACATGCTGGGGAGAGATTCTGCTCTCTGCCATTTGGCCGTGCATCAGTTGGCCCCGCGCCAGGCCCACACTCAGGCCCGTCTGTCAGGGTGGCACCTGGCCCTCTCGCAGAAGCAGATGGTTTCCATTGATCTTTCCTTGCTAGTCTTTTCTGCATTAACACTCCAAACCAGCCCAGCTTAATCCTGGAACTTAATGGAATCCTCACATGTTCTAGTTTCCTGTATGTTTTCCCCAGTAGCCAAATTGTTTTTCTTTCTTCCTTTTTTTTTAAAGTTTTAACTTTTCTGCAATAGTAGGATTATAAATGGATTTGTATATACAGAGGGAAAAATCAATAGCTTGTATTTTCGAGGACAAAATGTAACCTCACAGCAAAGCAAAGACAATTATGAAAAAATCATTTGTTTTTCCATTTCATAGGTCTCCACATACAGCTCACCTCACATCCCTAGACCAAACCGATCTTCACCTCCCTGGAGGCAGGAGACTCGGCCTAACAAAACCTTTCAGGGTGAGAGAGAAATAGGAAGGCTCATCCTTTCCTTTGCAGTGGCCCAGAGAACAACATGGATTGAAAAGTTTTGTTTTTAAAGAAAAGGCATGGAGCTGGGCGCAGTGGCTCACGCCTGTAATCCCAGCACTTTCGAAGGCTGAGGTGGGCGGATTACCTGAGGTCGAGAGTTCGAGATCAGCCCGACCAACATGGAGAAACCCCGTCTCTACTAAAAATACAAGAAATTAACCAGGTGTGGTGGCGCATGCCTGTAATCCCAGCTGCTCGGGAGGCTGAGGCAGGAGAATCACTTGAACCCGAGAGGTGGAGGTTGCGGTGAGCCCAGATTGCACCATTGTACTCCAGCCTGGACAACAAGAGTGAAACTCCATCGCAAAAAAAGAAAAAGAAAAAGAAAAGGCATGATGTTTTCCAATGTTACAGATGTTCCAAAGGCAAAACAGCACGGCCGCCCTGAGGCTCCAGCTTGGGAAGAGACAAGTAGCTCTGGTGACCTGGCCCGGGGAGAGCAGGGCAATTTCCCTGGTGCCTGGGCCGGCTGATCTCTGCCTGCAACCCAGCTTCGTGCAGGTTTAGCTTTGGCTAGCGAGGCTGCCCAGCAGCACCTAACAATGTGCAAATCACAGCCTTGGTTGGGCGCTCCTTCTGCTGTGTGCCCGAGATGCCAGCGTTAGAGTAAATAAAAGGGGAGGAAGAGCTGGGCACGGTGGCTCACACCTGTAATCCCAGCACTTTGGGAGGCCGAGGGAGGCAGATCACCTGAGGTCAGTACCAGCCTGGCCAACATGGTGAAACCCCATCTTTAATAAAAATACAAAAATTAGCTGGGCGTGGTGGTGCACACCTGTAATCCCAGTTGCTCAGGAGGCTGAGGCAGGAAAATCACTTGAACCCGGGAGGCAGAGGTTGCAGTGAGCTGAGATCACACCACTGCACTCCAGCCTGGGCAACAGAATGAGACTTCGTCTCAAAAAAAGGTGGCGAGGGGGTGTTGGTGGGGAAGACCTAGGAGCAAATACTTCAATATGCACAGACTAGCTCTGGCCAATAGAAATATACTGCAAGCCACAGGTGTGATTCAAAATTTTCTAGTAGCCTTTTTTTTTTTTGGATACAGGGTCTCTCTCTGTCACCCAGACTGGAGTGCAGTGATCAAGGCTCACTGCAGCCTCGACCCCCCAGGTTCAAGCAACCCTCCCACCTCAGCCTCCCAAATAGCTGGAACTACAGGCTCATGCCACCATGGCTGACTAGTTTTAATATTTTTTGTAGAGACAGGGTTTCACTATGTTGTCCAGGCTGGTCTTGAATTCCTGGGCTCAAGCAATCCTCCCCGCCTAGGCCTTCCAAAGTGCTGGAATTACAGGCGTGAGCCACCATGCCTGGCGTAGTTTTTTAAAGTAAAAAGGAACAGGTGAAAATAATTTTAATAACATATTTTATTTAACTCAGTACATCCAAAATATTATCATTTGAACATGTAATCCATATGAACTGTTATTAATGAAACATTTTACATTCTGGTTTTTGTACTAAGTCTTTGAAATCCAGTGTGTATTTTATACTTACAGTACATCTCAATTTGGAAGAGCTGAAAGCTTGATAGCCACATGTGGCTAGTGGCTGCTCTATTGGACAGCATGTGCCTGGGGTTTTTTTGGAAGGGGACTCAAGAAACAGTTTTAACAGGGGTTGCCTCTCAGGAAGAAAATTAAGAGAGACTAGGGGAGAAGAGATGACAAGGTTACTTTTAACCATAAAGGCTTTTATAGCGCTTGAATTATGTGCCAAGTATATGGGTTGCATATTAAAAAAAACACACACCCTGATTTTTTTTGAATGATATATTCAGTGTTGGCAAGGAATAGGAAAATAGGCACGGTCCTACACTCTTGGCAAGAATGTATGCCGATCCCATCATTCTGGAGGGGGAATTGGCACAATTCTATGTCTAGAAACGTAGTCTAAAGACAGGAATCAGCTGGGCACAGTGGCTCATGCCTGTAATTCCAGCACTTTGGGAGGCTGATGTGAGCAGATCACTTGAGCCCTGTTCGAGACCAGCCTGGGCAATATAGTGAGACCTCATCCCTAAAAAAGAAAAGAAAAGAAAAGAAAAAGAAATGACTCAACAAGAGAAGCCAGTATGTTATGAAAAAGGATGCTCACCTCAGCATCTTAGTTCCTACTGGAACATTGAAAACATCCTAAGTGTCATAAACCGATGTGCAGTGAAACTGCACCCTCTGGAGGGGGTGCCTTCTAAAGACAAGTGATCAGAGATTGAAATCACCAATAGTCAAAACTGCCTCTGAAAATAACACAAGACAGCGACATAGCAGAGACTCAACACTAAATTCTACACAGCAAGGTCACTGTTTCTCAGAGTGAGTCCCAGATGCAGTAATTTGCTCACATGTAGGGGCCATACTGTGTGAGAAATATGTACCCTAGACACTAGTGTCTCCTGGCAAGATTGGAGAGAGACATTTGAATTGAAAGCAGCGGAGGAAATAGAAGACTTGTGGCTTCCACGTCATGTTCATTCCTTGAGTGAACTGGTGGGCAAAATCACCCCTATCATTTCAGCTGTTTCTCTTGCTCTGCAAAGTGTATACAGTGCAATTGACATATTTTAAAGGGTCAGATGATGTGACTCTGCTGCATATTGACATGTGACTATAAAGAAAACAGATGGAAAGGAATGCCCCCAAACATTGTTTTTTAACAAATTATTTTTTCTTTTACCTTTTTGTTTTCATGTGCATTTATCTGTATTTTTACATTTTTCTCCAATGAACAGCCTGAGAATGAATTTTGTATTACTTCTGGAATATAAAAAGAATTGTTTTAAGTCAGTGCTTACCCACCACAAAGTAGCCCACCAAGGCCAGAAGAGTTACAAGTTCCTCTGGATCCCCCAGGGCCTCCTAAAAAGGGAAAATGGTGTGTTCTCTCCTTCAAGCCCAGAGTACATTCTATTTGCCACCAAAGCCAAAGGGACTTGGGAGGCATTAGAGATGGTGCTGGTGCTTTCAGAAACTGCGGTCCTGCTGTGGCCCCCTGAAGACAGCAGCTCCCCTGCCCTAACACGATGCTACTGCCCCTGGGGTTCAAAAATATGAGAAACATCTCCTGCAGGGATGGCTCCCCATTCTGGGGACCCAGCTACCTCATCCCTTCCCCTGAGGGCTTCTGTCACCATCCCATTGATTGCCATGCCACACAGGGAGCTAGCGCAGCTGAACTACAGCTGAACTACACAGCAGGATAGACTTCGGTAAACACAGGACACCTTTCAGAGGAACAAGCAGAGCCTCAAAACACTCAATTAGGTGCAGGTTGAAAGCGTGAAACAATCTCTTGCAGCAACTTGCTGCCATTTCCAGTCAGCAAGCTCCCGCCTCTGAACATGCTAATAAGCATCACTCCCAGGTACCCGCGGCTCACCTGGAGCATACAGCATCTCACTGAATGTGCAGAGCGAGCCTCCAGCGGGCCGTCATCACTCCTACTCAACAGGTGAAGGAAGCCAGGCTCCGGGAGACAAATGAACTCACTTAAGTGTCTCAAGGTGCGCTCCCTGGGAAGGAGACTCCTGAGGCAGAGTTGAGCCTGTAGGATGTTAAGTACTCTTGGAAAGAAGGAGAAAGAATTGGGGGAGCAGAAGGGAGGGAGGGTGGATGGTGGAGTGAGCTGTGATGCAGGCTCTGAGACAGCCTCAGCCATCCCCACGGGAAGCTGTGGAGCAAGACTGGCTTTTCGGAGTTGTCCTGAGTTGGGCCAACACATGGTTGGATTTTTAAGCTCTAGCTGGTCATCGAATGGGGATTTCCCCAAAAAGCGATGACCTTGATGAGGCACTTTCTGGAGCTGCTAAGGGCTGAGGGTGTCCGCAACAGCCCTGCCGATAGCAGAGGGAGCAACGGATCCTTCCTTGAAGGGGATCACTGTGACCACCACACCAAGGTCACCCAACTAATGAGTGACAGAGCCGCCATTGAGAGCAAGCAACTTATCAGTGCTTTCTGCTCTGCTACTGAGTTAAGCTGCCTCCTCTGAGCTCCAATTTTCACAGCAGCTCTGGCCCTCCACCTAGACTGGGTCCTCTCTCTCAGACCTTCTAGAAAAGAGCTAGCCCCTTTTGGAATCTAGATAACAATGCCGTTCCAGCTGCATGCAACCTGGGCCAAGTCTCAGGAGTTCCCTGACCAGCTATTCTAGTTTCTGAGGCTTTGGGATCCTTTACTTTTGCCCCAGTTAAGCCAAACATGGCAACTTCTTCCTCTTTAGCCCAAGGGTGAGCCATTCTGCCCCCCAGCCCCCATCACCGCCATCACCTCTACAACCTCCTTCAGCCCCACCTCATTCTTTAGCAGTTTTAAGAAAGGCTGTTCCTAAGTGAATCAGCGCAGGAACAGAAAGGCAAATACTAGCCAGGGGTGGTGGCTCGTGCCTGTAATCTCAGCACTTTGGGAGGCTGAGGCAGGTGGATCACCTGAGGTCGGGAGTTCGAGACCAGCCAGGCCAACATGGCAAAACCCTGTCTCTAGTAAAAATACAAAAATTAACTGGGCATTGATGGCAGGCACCTGTAATCCCAGCTACTCGGGAGGCCGAGGCAGGAGAATCGCATGAACCCCGGAAGGCAGAGGTTGCAGTGAGCCAAAATCATACCAGACGGAGACTCTGTCTCAACAAAAAAAAAAAAAAAGAAAAAAAAAAAAAGAAAGGCTGCTCCTAAGTGAATAAACAAAGGAACAGAAAGCCAAGTACCGCATGTTGTCACTTATAAATGGGAGCTAAACATTGAGTACACATGGTCACAAAGAAGGGGACAACAGACACCAGGGCCTACTCGAGGGTGGAGGGTGAGAGGAGGGAGAGGATTGAAAAACTACTTACGGGTGCTAATGCTCATTACCTGGGTGACAAGATAATCTGTACACCAAATCCCCATGAGAAACAATTTACCCTTCTAACAAACCTACACATGCACCCCCTGAACCTAAAATAAAAGTTGGAAAGAAAAAAAAAGGCTGTAATTATCTGAAGGAGTTTTACCAAAACCTAAGGAAATTCACAAGGGAAACAAAGAACATTGGCAGTGCATAGTGGCAATTCCTAAGTATAGTTTTCTCATCCTGTGGTAGCTTACCAGGCATCAGTGAGCTGAATCAAAATCCTGATTCAGAGGTGCCCTTTTTCTTTTTCTTTTCTTTTTTTTTTAATTTTTAATTTTTTTTTTTAATTTTTAATTTTTTTGAGAATGAGTCTCCCTCTGTCGCCTAGGCTGGAGTGCAGTGGCGTGATCTCAGCTCACTGTAACCTCTGCCTCCTGGGTTCAAGCGATTCTCATGTCTCAGCCTCCTGAGTAGCTGGGACTACAGGCTCCCACCACCATGCCTGGCTAATTTTTGTATTTTTAGTAGATATGGGGGTTTCACCATGTTGGCCAGGATGGTCTCGAACTCCTGACCTCCAAGTGATCCACGTGCCTTGGCCTCCCAAAGTGCTGGGATTACAGGTGTGAGCCACCGTGCCTGGCTCCCTTTTCTCTTTCTTCTTTTCTTTCTTTCTCTTTCTTTCTTTTTTTTCTTTTTCTTCCTTTCTCTCTCTCTCTTTTTCTTTCTTCTTTCTTCTTTTTTTGCGTGTGTGTGTGTGTGTGTGTGTGAGACAAGGTCTCACTCTGTCACCCAAGCTGGATTGCAGTGGCCCAGTTATGGCTTACTGCAGCCTCCACCTCCTGGGCTCAAGGGATCCTCCCACTTCAGTCTCCCGGTAGCTGGGACTATAGACCTCAGCATCTCAAACAGCTGGGATTACAGGTGTGTGCCACCACACCCAGCTAACTTTTTAAAAAATATATTTTGTAGAGATGGGGGTCTCACTATGTTGCCCAGGCTGGTCTCAAACTCCTGGGCTCAAGTGATCCTCCCACCTCAGCCTCCCAAAGTGTTGGTATTACAGGCGTGAGCCACCGCACCCAGCTGAGATGCCCCTTTTCACTTCTCAGGTGTGTGTGTGTGTGTGTGTTTTAAGGCAGGGTCTCACTCTGTCACCCAGGCTGCAGTGCAGTGGCACAATCACAGCTCATTGCAGCCTTGACCTCCTGGGCTCAAGTGATCCTCCCACTTCAGCCCCCCAGTAGCAAGGACTATAGGCATGCACCACCACACCCAGGCCACACCCAGGTAATTTTTGCATTTTTTGTATAGACAGAGTTTTACCATGTTGCCCAGGCTGCACTTCTCGGGTTTTTATGCCCCCTCTTCACCCCCCACCAGCCACACAGGGCAGGAGTTAGTGGGCCACTCATTCTTGTAGCCCATCCAGAGGTGAGTGACATGGAAGACAACCCACACAGGCAAACAGCAGGCCAAATCATACCCCTCACCCTTCCTTAGGGGAGGGTTCTTTCTTCCTTTCTTTTCTTTCTTTCTTTCTTTCTTTCTTTTTCTTTCTTTCCTTCCTTCCTTCCTTCCTTCCTTCCTTTCTTTCTTTCGTTCCCTCCCTCCCTCTCTCCCTTCTTTCTTTCTTTCTTTCTCTCTCTCTCTCTTTCTTTCTTTCTTTCTCTTTTTTTCGATGGAGTTTCACTCTTGTTACCCAGGCTCCAGTGCAATGGCACTGTGATCTCGGCTCACTGCAACCTCCACCTCCCGGGGTCAAGCCATTCTCCTGCCTCAGACTCCCAAGTAGCTGGGACTACGGGCATGTGCCACCATGCCCAACTACTTTTTGTATTTTTAGTAGACACGGGGTTTCACCATGTTGGCCAGGCTGGTTTCGAACTCCTGACTTCAGGTGATCCACCCGCCTCAGCCTCCAAAAGTGCTGGGATTACAGGTGTGAGCCACTGTGCCCGGCCCTGAGGACTGTTATTTCATTTGGAGAGAGTAGGATTCTGGGATCTAAATGCACACAGCAGTGGCTTGGGAACAGCGATCTTGCTGGCTGGAGATTGGACAGAAATGAGTGGGTTGGGGGAAGGGCATTGATGTAGGAGCTGAGGGACAAAGGAAACAGGAGAAGAGGCAGAAATGGGTTAGTGATGGACAGGGACGGTAGCAGCCTTTGTCAGAATCCCACTTGTCCAGCCAAGTGTATTAGTCCGTTGGAACAAAGGACCACACACTGTCTGGCTTCACCATCAGAAGTGTATTATCTCAGTTCCGGAGGCTGGGAGTCAAGCTCGAGGTGTTGGCAGGGTTGGTTCCTCCTGAGGGCTATGAGGGGAATCTGTTCCATGCCTCTCCCCCAGCTTCTGGTGGTTTGCTGGCAATCTTGGGGGTTCCTCACCTTGCAGAAGCATCACCCCATCTCTACCTGCACCTTCTCATGGCATTGTCCCTATATGCATGCCTGTGTCCACATTTCTCCTTCTTATAAGGACACCAGTCACATTCGGGGGTACTGGGGATTAGAGTGCTAACACAGTAGGTTGGTGCAAAAGTAATTGTGGTTTTTGCCACTGAAAGTAATGGCAAAAACCGCAATTAATTTTGCACCTTTGCACCAACCTAATATATTTTGGTGGGAGGAGGGACACAGTTCAACCCCTAACACCTACTGATTCCAAACTTAGAGTGTGGGTGTCCCTGGCTTTTGTCTATACCGCATGCCTGGCTATCTTCTTCTGGTAACAGCACTCCTCTTCCTTTAGAATGAATCCTTCAGGCTGGGCACAGTGGCTCACCCCTGTAATCCCAACAGAAGGCGGTAAGGGCGGGAGGATACTTTACGCTCAGGAGCTTGAGGCTTGCCTGGGCAACATAGTAAGACCCCGTTCTTCAACAAAAAGGAAAAACAAAAACAAAAAACAAGAAACAAATTTAGAATGAATCTTTTCTTTCCATACTGCTGCCAATAACATGACCCCATCTTCCCATTATACGGATGGGCACGTGACCCAAGCTGGCCAATCAAACTCTCTCTCAGCCTCTCTAGGTTCTTCAATTATTTAAATACTTCTAATGTGTGGATGGGGAAGGAGACTAGGCCTGTTTCTGAAAATTGACCCAGGCTCAGTCTGCTCCCAGTGTTTGCTCTTAGGGAAGTCCTCTACAATTACATGCCTGGATTGTTAGAAGTCCAGGGTTACTATGGCTGGGGAAACAGCATGGCTTTGAAGTTTGAACCCCAACCTCCTCACTAACTGGCTGATTCAGTTTTCCATGTTGCAGTTTTCTCATCTATAAAATGTAATAACAACAGTGATATTTCTCTCAGCGCATTCTTACAAGGATCACATATGTGAGAATATGTAGGAATATTCTATACACATATTTATCATTATTAGAAAGGACAAATTTAGGAATAGGGGAGCCAAAGAGTAAGAATTTGTCCATATCAGGCCAGGTGCAGTGGCTCATGCCTGTAATCCCAGCACTTTGGGAGGCCAAGGCAGGTGGATCACCTGTGGTCAGGAGTTCGAGACCAGCCTGGCCAACATGGTGAAACTCTGTCTCTACTAAAAATACAAAAATTAGCTGAGTGTGGTGGCGCACACCTGTAATCCCACCTACTCAGGAGACTGAGGCAGGAGAATCATTTGAACCCGTGAGGCCGAGGTTGCAGTGAGCTGAGATCACGCCACTGCACTCCAGCCTGTGACAGAATGAGAGTCTGTCTCAAAAAACAAAAAACAAAACACACACAAAAAAACAAAAAACAAAAACAAAAACACAGAACTTGTCCATATCTAAGCAGTCCTGGCGTAGAGATCTTGCATCATGCATCACCATGGAAGAGTGGGCCTCTCTCCTTTCTCCAAGCTGCCATTGTGCTTCTTATTTTATTTATAAGAGACAAGGTCTCTGCCGGGCATGGTGGCTCATGCCTGTAATCCCAGCACTTTGCAAGGCCAAGGTGGGTAAATCACCTGAGGTCGGAGTTCGAGACCAGCCTGACCAACATGGAGAAACCCCGTCTCCACTAAAAATACAAAATTATCCGGGTGTGGTGGCGCACAGGCAAACCTGGAAGGCAGAGGTTGTGATGAGCCGAGATCGCACCACTGCACTCCAGCCCGGGCAACAAGAGTGAAACTCCGTCTAAAAAACAAATCAAAACAAAACAACACCACATCTACTCTAATTGCTCATAAACGTATTCAGTTACTTTTCCAAACTATTTTCTCACTCACTCTGTCACCCAGGCTGGAGTGCAGTTGTGCGATCTCGGCTCATTGCAACCCTCCACCTCCCCGGTTCAAGCGATTCTCCTGCCTCAGCCTCCTGAGTAACTGGGATTACAGGCATGCACCACCACGCCCAGCTAATTTTATTTCTTGTAGAGATGGGGTTCCAGATTGGCAGGAGTATTGAACTCCTGGCCACAAGTGATCAGCCCGCCTTGGCCTCCCAAAGTGCTGGGATTACAGGCGTGAGCCAAGGTGCCCGGTGGCTTCAAAGGTCTTTAGACCTAGGCAGGAAGATACGTACATACTTTTTAAAATTTTATTTTATTTATTTATTTTGAGACGGGGTCTCGCTCTGTCACCCAGTCTGGAGTGCAGTGGTGCAATCTCGGCTCACTGCAACCTCTGCCTCCTGGGTTCAAGCGATTCTCCTGCCTCAGCTTCCAGAGTAGCTGGGACTACAGGCGCACACCACTACACCCGGCTAATGTTTGTATTTTTAGTAGAGATGGGCTTTCACCATGTTGGCCAGGCTGGTCTCGAACTCCTGACCTCAGGTGATATGCCCGCCTCGGCCTCCCAAAGTGCTGGGATTACAGGCATAAGCCACCATGCCCAGCCTATGTACACACTTTTTAAGAGTCAAAGAAATGCAAAATCTGTTGAAGTGCTCAGCCTAGGTGGGGCTTATAGATTTAAGTGAGGAGACTAAAGAGGTAGTTAATGTGGGCTTTGAACACCCCTTGGAGTTATAGAATCATTGATTTAGCAACTTTCAATGTCAATGTATTCTTTTTGCCACTTCAAGCATGCTGATAAACCATTAGTTTCCTCGTGGGCAGGAGAGGAATTCCCCCGCCCAGCTCTCTCTAGTTCCAGAGCTTATGTGTGGCCAAAATTTCTGGTCAAAAGTAACTTCATTTCCCTGGAGTGATAACCATGTTCCTTAGTGGGTAACATCTTTCAACCCAGGTAAGATTTCTAATTAAGTTTAGAGATGTTTTAGAGTGGCCTATATTTTCTTATAAAGAATCTGAGGTGGCTGGGCACTGCGGCTCATGCCTGTAGTCCCAGCGCTTTGGGAGGCTGAGGCAGGACGATTGCTTGAGTCCAGGAGATCAAGGGTGCAGTGAGCCATGATTGTGCCACTGCACTCCAGCTTGGGTGACAGAGTGAGACTTTGTCTTTAAAAGAAAAAAAAAAGGCCAGGCATGGTGGCTCATGCCTGTAATCCTAGCACTCTGGGAGGCCGAGGTGGGTGGATCACCTGAGGTCAGGAGCTGGAGACCAGCCTGGCCAACATGGTGAAACCCCGTCTCTACTAAAAACACAAAAAATTAGCTGGGCATTGTGGTGGATGCCTGTAATTCCAGCTACTCGGGAAGCTGGGGCAGGAGAATGTCTTGAACCCAGGAGGTGAAGGTTGCAGTGAGCTGAGATCGTGCCATTGCACTCCAGCCTGGGCAACAAGAGTGAAACTCCGTCTCAAAAAAAAAAGAAAAAAGAAAAAAAATACAAAAACAAAGAAGAAAATTATTCTCAGCAAATTGGGCATGATATGTACTTGTAATGTTTAACAAATTTAGCCAGTTGGAGAAACAGCCATGTGACTCTAAACGTCAAATATGTGACTGATTATAGTTTTAGGATTTAAAGTTTAGTTTGTACTATTGAATTGTACCAGAATATTCAGGAGAACTTTAAGTTCACTGGATTTAAAAGGTTAACTTGTTAGATCAATGTTATTTAATATTTGAGAAAGTTTTGTTCATTCAGACTGAAGTATTTTCTTTTTGTATTTTGGTTGGGTTTTTTTTGTTTTGTTTTTTGTTTTTTTAAACAGGGTCTCACTCTGTTGCCCAGGCTGGAATGCAGTGGTGCAATCACCGCAGCCTCAACCTCCTGGGCTCAAGCGGCCCTCCCACATCAGCCTTCCACGTAGCTGGAACTACAGGTGAGCACCACCATGCCTGGCTAATTTTTGTTTTTTGTAGTGATCCTTCTGGTCTCCCAAAGTGCTGGCATCACACTCGTGAGCCACCACACCTGGCCCAAGTGAAGAATTTTGTTTTTCTTTTCTTTCTTTCTTTCCTTCTTTCTTTCTTTTTCTTTTTTCAGAGTCTCGCCCTGTCACCCAGACTGGAGTGCAGTGGCACAATCTCGGCTCACTGCAACCTCCACCTCCTGGGTTCAAGTGATTCTCCTGCCTCAGCCTCCCGAGTAGCTGGGATTACAGGTGTGCTCCCCCATGCCCAGCTAATGTTGTATTTTTAGTAGAGATGGTGTTTCACCATGCTAGCCAGGCTGGTCTCGAACTCCTGACCTCAAATGGCCCACCCACCTCAGCCTCCCAAAGTGCTGGGATTACAGGCGTGAGCCAGCGCGCTCGGCCTCTTTGGTCATCATTAATCTTTCATTCTCCCTTTCCTAGATAAAACATTGTTTATTCTTGTTGTGTTTTTAAAAATGTTTTATTTATATAATAGAGACAGGGTCTTGCTCTGTTGTCCTGGCTGGTCTCCAACTCCTGGGCTCAAGTGATCCACCTGCCTTGACCTCCTAAAGTACTGGGATTACAGCCACTGTGCCCAGCCTTATTCTTGTTGATTTGTATGAGGGAAAGGATATTTTCAAATTTCCAAAAGGATAGAGTTATTTGGGTTATTCATTCTTGTTACACTCTAATTTTGTTGTATTAAGGTCTGATAATTGGCTTATATGATACCTCTTTTGGAATATATTCAGAGTTTCTTTGAAGGCTAAGACTTGGTTAATTTTTATAAATTTTCCACAACTGAATAGAATATGTATTCTCTGTTAAGCACAGCGTTTTATATATTTCCACTGAATTCTGGGCCTAGAGTCATCTCGAAGGCTTGCTCCCTTTATGTGTAGTGCCTGGGCTAGGAAGACTCAGCACAGCTGGGAGCTGATATAGCTGGGGCTCCTCCAGTTTCTGCTATCCCTCTGTGGTTTCTCTGCATGGTGGCATCAGGGAAACCAGACTTCTTATATTGTGGCTCAAAGCTCTGAAGACATTCCAAAAGGGATAGTGCCAGGCAGAAGTCATATTGTTTGTAATGCCTTTTGTGGCCTAGCCTTGAAAATCACACGGCTTCACTTCCACTGTGTTCTATTAGAGGCGAAACTTTTTTTTTTTTTTTTTTTTTAATCTTGCTCTGTCACCCAAGCTGGAGTGCAGTGGTGCGATCTGGGCTCACTGCAACCTCCGCCTCCTGGGTTCAAGTTATTCTCGTGCCTCGGCCTCCCAAGTGGCTAGGATTACAGGTGTGTGCCATCATGCCTGCCTATTTTTTTGTATTTTTAGCAGAGATGGGGTTTTGCCATGTTGCCCAGGCTGGTCTCAAACTCCTGGCTTCAAGCGATCATCCACCTGCCTTGGCCTCCCAAAGTGCTGGGATTACAAGCGTGAGCCACCTCACCCAGTCGCATTTTTTTTTTTTTTTGAGACAGAGTCTCACTCTGTTGCCCAGGTTGGAGTGCAGTGGCACCATCAAAGCTCACTGCAACCTCAACCTTCTGGGCTCAAGGGATCCACCCACCTCAGCCTCCTGAGTAGCTGGGACTACAGGCATGCTATTATGCCCAGTTAATTTTTTTATTTGTTGAAGAGACAAGGTCTCGCTATGTTGCCCAGGCTGGTCTTGAACTCCTGACCTCAAGCAATCCTCCTGCCTTGGCCTCCCAAAGTGCTGGGATTACAGGCCTGAGCCACAGCACCTGGACTGCCCCTGAGTTTTGTTGGTATTGATAAAAACCAGTAGTCTTTTTCTGTCCAACCATCCTAATTCACTGCAGCCCAGCACCTGTCCAGGCCCCAAAGGCTCTCCAAGGAAGGCTGACCCCTCCCTCGTGGGACCCCTGGGATGAGGCACCAACAGCTGGGATCCCAAGTGTATGGCTCCTTGCTTTTCCCTGAAACACTCAGCTCTTGTTTCCACAACACGTCTGAGGTGTTGCAGCAGCAGCCCCAACCGCACCCTCGATAAGAATCTGCCTTTCCTGGCCGGGAGCAGTGGCTCACGCCTGTGATACCAACACTTTGGGAGGCCGAGGTGGGCGGATCATCTGAGGACAGAAGTTTGAGACCACCCTGGCCAACAACGTGAAACCCCGTCTCCACTAAAAATACAAAATTGGCCAGGCATGGTGGCGTATGTCTGTAGTCCCAGCTACTGGGGAGGCTGAGGCAGGAGAATCACCTGAACCCGGGAGGTGGAGGTTGCAGTGAGCTGAGATCGCACCATTGCACTCCACTCCAGCCTGGGTGGCAAGAGCGAAACTCTGTCTCAAAAAAATCTGCTTTTCCCAACAACAATCCGTACCCCGATGTTGAGCTTCATCCAGCTTCTTTCTGCTTGATGAGTTCCCCAAGGGTTCCCACGTCCCCCGTCTGGCAGCCGAGCCCACCAAGAGCTCTCTCCACCCATCAGACAGGGACAGACCCTGAATTCTCTAATCTCAGGAATCTCTTTGACCCCTCACAAAAACTTGCTCTGGGATAGTCTTTGTGTACCAAGGGTTACTGGGAGAAACAGGTTATATTGAGACACAAAGAAAGATCTTGCTCTACCCGTCCCTGGGGCCAATGGTTATCTGTTGCCAATAAGATTTATAGCAGTAAGAGGGGTGGACCAAGGTCAGCTCCAAGGTGATCTGTTACCTCCTCCTAGACAGGCTGTGTTGTTGTTTTGCCTTCCTTTTGTTTGCTACTTAGTCTCACTCTATTGCCCAGGCTAGAGTGCAGTGGCACAATCTCGGCTCACTATAACCTCTGCCTCCCGGGTTCAAGCGATTCTCCTGCCTCAGCCTCCAGAATAGCTGGGACTACAGGTACGTGCCACCATGCCCAACTAATTTTTGTATTTTTGGTAGAGACAGGATTTCACCATGTTGCCCAGGCTGGTCTCAAACTCCTGGCCTCGAGTGATCCACCCACCTTGGCCTCCCAAAGTGCTGGGATTACAGGCGTGAGCCACCGCGCCCAGCCATGTTCCTTTATTTTTTGAACTGGTAGTACATTTGCATGGTTCAAAATTCACAAAGTAACAAAAGATATATAGTCTCCCCACTCCTGCCCTCAGCCACCCATATCTTCTCCCCAAAAGCAACCAATTTGATCAGTTTTTTGTGTGTTTCCTTCAGAGTTATTTTATGTATATACTAGCAAATATACATATATCTCTATATATTCCACTCCTTTTTACATAAATGGTGGTATGCAACACAAAATGTTCTGCTACCTTTTTTTTTCACTTAACAATATATCTACAATTGATCCATAGAGCTTTCTGTTCTTATTACAGCTTCAGAGTACAGTGTATTCTGAAGTATAAATGTATTCTAAGCTATTTAACTGAAAGTATTTTGCTGGTGGACTCTGGTTGGTTTACATGCCACTTACAAATACAGTCATGCCTCACATAACAACAGGGATACTTTCTGAGAAATGCATGGTTAGGCGATTTTATCATTGTGCGAAATCACGGAGTGTGCTTACACAAACCTAGATAGCCTACTACAGACCTAGACTGTATGGTGTAGCCTATTGCTTCGAGGCTACTAACCTATACAGCTTGTGACTGTCCTGAATATTGTAGGCAATTGTAACACAATGGTAAGTATTTGTGTATTTAAACATAGAAAAGACACAGTAAATGGTATGATTTTATGGGACCAGCTTCATATATGCGGTCTGGACTGTTGATTAAAACATCATTATATGGTGCATAACTGTAACTGTACTGAATAAACTTATAAACAGGACCCAGACAGCTTTTAACAAGTAAATTCTTTTGCTTAGAAATAAATTAAAATTCCAGCTAAAGGAGGCATCCTGCTGTGTAAGATAAAGAATGATAAAATATCCCAGAGGATCAGAAAAGATACAACTTACTTTTGGCTGGCTCGGGACGAGGGAGACGATATGTGTGGAGTGAAAAGACTGAGTCTGGCCGGGCTCGGTGGCTCACACCTGTAATCCCAGCACTTTGGGAGGCCGAGGCAGGTGGATCACCTGAGGTCAGGAGTTCAAGACCAGCCTGGCCAACATGGTAAAACCCCTTCTCTACTTAAAATACAAAACATTAGCTGGGCTTGGTGGTGGATGCCTGTAATCCTGGCTGCTAGGGAGGCTGAGGCAGGAGAATTACTTGAACCCAGGAGGCAGAGGTTGCAGTGAGCCAAGATTGCGCCATGGCACTTCAGCCTGGGCAACAAGAGCGAAACTCTGTCTCAAAACAAAAAAGAAAAGAAAAGAAAAAGACTGAGTCTGCAAGAGGGGAAATCACAGATGGATTCATTTAGAAAAAAATTCAGTTACATTGAACTATGTATAGAATGCACGGTATTGGGGGGTGCATTTAATTGAGTTGTTAGCTCAATTAAAAAAAAACTCTAACTTAAAAACTCCAATATTAAAATGGCATTATATATACTGCTTGCCTAGGAATGTAAGTATCAGGCTGTTTGAATAAATCACAGACCTACTGCAAAATCTGACCCAGTTCTTAGGAACACAGACTATAAAACACTGTAATGGAGGCAAAAATCCACATCAAAATCTCCATTGTCTCGGAAGATTGGATTTAAAGCAGCCCTTCTCTATTCAGTGACACTATAACTGGTAAATTAGAATAATACTATTCTTGCCTTTTGTCATTAATATATGCTTGCCACTTCTTGGCAAATGTCTCTGGTTTCTTTTTGGTTGGTGGGTAGAAGGTGAGTGTAATGCAGTTAAGGTAGCAAATTTTCCCACAAACAGGCACTGCAGACATGACATCTTCCCACAATGCACTTGACGCTCTGAATTATTAATTAGGGCGTTATATGTATTGCTCAGGGCATGAGGTTATATTTAACTCCATGTACTGAACAATCTAAGCTTTCTACCTTCCTGGGTTTGAAAATTAATTTGTAACAAGATTTCTTGTGTGTTTGTTCAGAAAAACATTCTTGTAACAAGGGTGGGAAATCATTTTAAGCTGACCCAGAGAGGTGAAAAGTCAGTTGAGGTCTGGGATAGAATCCCCAAATAGGAACATCCATAATTAACTCCTGGCACCCCCAGGTTCAATCTTCCAGAAAATTCTGTCTAGAAGTATTGGGAAAGACATCAATCAGATCTGAGTTCAAATCTACATTCTGCCAAAATTTAAAATACGGCCAGGTGCAGTGCCTCATGCCTGTAATCCCAGCACTTTGGGAGGCAGAGGTGGGTGGATCATTTGAGGTCAGGAGTTCGAGACCAGTCTGACAAATATGGGGAATTCCTGCCTCTACTAAAAATACAAAAATCAGCCGGGCGTGGTGGCAGGCACCTGTAGTCCCAGCTACTCGAGAGGCTGAGGCAGGAGAATCACTTGAACCTGGGAGGCAGAGGTTGCAGTGAGCCGAGATTGTGCCACTGCACTCCAGCCTGGTGACAGAGCGAGACTCCATTTCAAAAAAAAAAAATAAATAAATAAATAAAAATACAAAAATATTTTGCAATTATTAAAAAGATTTTTGCAGACATTTTGTGAAACAGATGGTACTGCAGCATTTTATGTAAAGACAAAACACTGGAAGCAATTTAAATGTCTGTTGGAATGGGTTTGGAAAAATAAGTTATGATACGCTGATTATGTTGTGAAGTGACTTAGGCCAATTTGGTCAGGCACACATGGAAGCTCTCTGTAGCCACCATTAGTCCAAACTAAGTGGAGCCTACTTATTCCCCACCTTGCTACTGGGTTAGAACAAAAGCAGGTCTCAGGTCCAAATTGGCCAAATATATTAACAAGCAGGCACAACAATTGTATAACCTCTTCGATGGACTCAAACCCAGCTCTTGGTCGTTCGTGCAAGGTTCATTTGCTGCAAAGGCTACAGTGTCCTGAAAACAGGATTCCTTTAGCCTTGTAGGTGGAATCAGGCAACAAGAATGTTCAAATTCATGGCTGGACAAAGGGCTTATTGGACATCTAGCCTTAGGTGCTACTGAGCATGGGCCACATGCCCATCTAGATTCAATCACCTTGGTTGTGCAAGGGTGAGGAGGATCTCTAGCATAGCTCACAGCCAATCCATATACCTTGAATACTTCTTAATTCAACAATAAGAGCCTATTTCTAATAGCCATTGTGCAGATTGACTTGAACACTCATTATGCTCATTAGCAACATATCTGGCAACACCTGTAAAGGGCAACTGACTGTTCCAAGAGGGTAGCTTAAGGTAACTACAGTAACACACATTGCTAACACACTATCTGTATATTACAGACACCATAACACAGACAATAGAATACTATGCACCTATATACTTCCTGAAATGGCATGGTAGCTGAGATATTTTATCTTTTTTTTTAGAGAGAGACAGGAGCTCACTATGTTGTCCAGGGTGGTCTTGAACTCCTGGCCTCAAGCAGTCTTCCTGCCCTAGCCTCCCGAAGTGCTGGGATTACAGGCATGAGCCACCTTACCCAGTTGCTGAGACATTTTAAAGTAAAATAAGCAAGAATGTGTAATGTGATATTTTTCTAAGAAAAAATTAAAAATTATATATATGATTGAATAGGTATAGCAGAAAGTCTAGACCAATATAGAACTTACTTTTACCTCTAGAGAGGGAAGAGATGACAGAATCCCTCCATGTTTTTCTTTTTTCTTTCTTTCTTTCTTTTTTTTTTTGAGATGGAGTCTTGCTCTGCCACCCAGGCTGGAGTGCAGTGGCATGATATCGGCTCACTGCCACCTCTGCCCACCTCCCAGGTTCAAGCAATTCTCCTGCCTCAGCCTCCTGAGTAGGTGGGATTACAAGCGCTTACCACCACGCCTGGCTAATTTTTGTATTCTTAGTAGAGACAGGGTTTCACCATGTTGGCCAGGCTGTTCTTGAACTCCTGACCTCAAGAGAGCCGCCCACCTTGGGCTCCCAAAGTTCTGGGATTACAGGCATGAACCACTGCACCTGGCCCATGTTTTACTTTATGCATTTCTGTATTTTGAGGTTTTTTTCACAAGTATGCATTACTTTGGTAACATAAATTTTAAAAATTAAACTTTTTATAAAGTGATGTTGCATAATAATTATGTGATGAGATGCTGATAATATATTGTTGGGTAAAATGGTATTCCATTAGCTATGACAGCCATTGTCTCCTTACCTATATGCAAACCCGTATGGCAGATTGTATTTTCCGAAGATGGCCACACCAATAAATATCCGAATCCACAGGCTCTTCTTACAATGTGACTTTGACTTTGACAAGCCTCTACTGATGGGTGGAGGGTCCATGTTCCCTCCTCTTGAACCTGGGCAGCCCCTTATATCTGCCTTGACCAGTAGAATAGAGAGGAAGTGATGCTCAGTGACTTTCTAAAGCTAGGTCATAAAAGGTGCTATGGCTTCCACCTGGTTTTCTCCTTTTGGGGACACACACCTTAGCCTTTGGAATCCAGAGTTTCCACGGAATCCATCTGGTTACCCTGAAGCCACCTCCTAGAATGTCCATGTGTGGAGAGGTCATGTAGAAATAGAGAGAGAGTTGCCCAATATGCCCCAACACTTCCAGCCCCCAGATGTTTGAGTCTTTCCAGCACAGGTGCCAGGCATGTGAGTGAAGAAACCTTAAAGATGACACCACCTCCAGCCACTGTCTGACTGCAGTGGCACTGAGAGACCCCAAGCCAGATGCCACCCAGCCAAGCTGCTCCCAAATTCCTGATCACAGAGACGTGATCCTGCCTCTACTAAAAATACAAAAATCAGCTGGGCATGGTGACAGGCACTTGTAATCCCAGCTACTCAGGAGGCTGAGGTGGGAGGATCTCTGGAACCCAGGAGGTGGAGGTTGCAGTGAGCCAAGATCGGGCCACACTCCAGCCTGGGAGACAGAGCGAGACTCCATCTCAATAAAATAAATAAATAAAGTATGGACTTTATTATTAATACATTAATATTGGTTCTGACAAATATACCACACTAATATATCATGGTAACAATAGGGGAAAGTTGGATGTAGAGTATATGAGAATTCTCTGCACTATCTTTGTAGCTTGTCTATAAATTGAGACCTATTCTAAAATAAAAAGCTCATTCAAACAAATTCTAACTGGAAAGTTGAACCGGGCACCAAGTGGAAAGCTGAACTGTGGATGAAGGAGAGAGCAAATGCCGGACGAGAAGTCTGAACACCACGAGAGTTAGGAACATGGGGCTGTAAGCTCCTCCAGGGTGAAGTCTCAGTCTGAGGCACCCTTCTCTCCCCATCCCCAGTGCCACACCTAGTGCAAACAGAACTCAACTTCTGTGCAGAAGAAATGGGTGAGGACAATGACAATGCAAAGCCAGGCTTCCATGCTCCTCTGTAGGCTCTCCCTAATACCCAAGAGCGGGTCAGTGCAAGGTGCTCCCGCAGGCCACTAGGTGCAGGTTTCCTGGAATGGCCCTGCTGGGGATGAGGAAGGGTATCTAGAGACTGAAGATTTTTCATTAATAAGTCATCGCATTCATAAAGAAGGGGAAGTAGCTACCAGAGGTGATGAGAGAAGAGGGAGTACAGTTGTTTTCCTGAGGCTGGTAATGGATCCTTAATGACCAATTCACACTCCCGAGTCTAGACTCTTTCCCCTATGGTCAGCAGGACGATGCTCAATAACTGGGGGAAGCTGGAGTGTGATCTCCCTAGAGGAGGGAGGGGCTTGAAGACTGCTGGAAGCTTTAAACAGCTGCAGGGATAGGCAGGAAGGGAGGAAGCAGTGAGTGGGGCAGGAGAAAGGGTGGTCAGGCAGGTTTGAGGGCCCACATGACAGCCACTTCCCAGGGGTAGGGGAATTTCCACAGCAGCAATCAGCAGCCCATTATAGAAAAAGAAGGTGGGCAGCCACATGCTGGGAGGAAAGGGAATCAGGCTGTGGTTTTTTGAATCATGGGTTAAAAGCGGAACGGGGAAGGCAGAAGAGACAGAAGCGGAGCTGGTGGGAGGAAATAGAGGACCTGCTCACGACATCAAGCACCCCAACCAGCTCCTGTCAGCTCCAGAGATTCTGTCTTAAAAAGAGTTGTAGCAGAGATGAAATCTTGCCCTGTTTTTGCTTTTGTAATTATCTGTGCTACCGGAAAGGGGTCCAGATCCAGACCCCAAGAGGGAGTTCTTAGATCTCGAGCAAGAAAGACTTTGGGGCGAGTCCATAAAGTGAAAGCGAGTTTGTTAAGAAAGTAAAGAAATAAAGAATGGCTACTCCATAGGCAGAGCAGCAGCTTAGGGTGCCCAACTGATAGTACTTATAGTTATTTCTTGATTATATGCTAAACAAGGGGTGGATTATTCATGAGTTTTCCGGGAAAGAGGTGGGCAATTCCTGGAACTGAGGGTTCCTCCCCCTCTTAGACCATATAGGGTAACTTCCTGACATTGCCATGGCATCTGTAAACTGTCATGGTGCTGGTGGGGGTGTCTTTTAGCATGCTAATGCATTATAATTAACATGTAATGAACAGTGAGGATGACCAGAGTTCACTTTCATGGCCATCTTGGTTTTGGCAGCCTTCTTTACCGCATGCTTTATCAGCAAGGTCTTTATGACCCGTATCTTGTGTGGACCTCCTATCTCATCCTGTAACTGAGAATGCCTAGTCCTCTGGGAAGGCAGCCCAGTAGGTCTCAGGCTCATTTCACCCAGCCCCATTCAAGATGGAGTCACTCTGGTTCAAATGCCTCTGACATCTGGAAATTGAATTTACTGTGATCCCTTTACTCCCAGAAAATTCCCTCCATTTCATACTTATGGATAATAGAAACCATCATTTGTTAATTTATTCATTCACTCATTCATTCATTCATTCCTTCATCCATTGCTGTGTGCTTACAATGTGCTCTGTGCACATTGGGCACTGCTAACTTGGAGCTGAACCACGTGGAAATAAGCTTTTTCTTCTTTACCCCTTCAGATGGGACATAAATTCTCAGTTTATTTCCCTAAGATTTAGCTCTGAAGTTATCAGGGCCCAGTGTTCACACAGTGCATTATAAACACACAATATTAAATAAAGGGATGAATGAATAGTGAATGAACAAATTCACAAATAATGTTTCCTATTCATGTGAGTTTAAATATACTCATCCACTAGGTGCAAACTGAGAATACCCTACTTTTGAAAGTTTTTAGATACAATTTGATATGGTTACATGCTTACATCTTTTTTCTCCCTTTCACACAGCTACGAACTCTAACTTGCATGAGTCTTAAGTGGACAACTTATTGCATTTTCACCTATGTATATCCCTCATGTAACCACCACCTAGATCAAGACACAGAACATTTCCAGAACCCCAGACAGTTCCCTTATGCCCTTCAAGTCGGCCTCCCTCACCTTCAGAGATAATTAATATTCTGACTTCTATTATCATAGATTCAGAAGACACTCTGCATTTGATTAGGTTTTTTCAGGGGAGTTGGGAAGAACTATCCCAAAGTCACTGAAGTCAGTATCCAGTGGCTCAATGAGATGAAGTGCCCACTAAAACTTGGAAATAGGTTTGTCCTCTGCCTCAGTTGGGGTTTAGTCAGGAAAACAAGATATATCAAGTAAGGCCAGGCTCGGTGGCTCACACCTGTAATACCAGCACTTTAGGAGGCCAAGGAGGGTGGATTGCTAGAGCCCAAGAGTTTGAGACCAGCCTGGGCAACAAAGTGAGACCCCCCATCTCTAATTTTAAAAAAATCTCTGGCCAGGCGCGGTGGCTCACACCTGTAATCCCAGCACTTTGGGAGGCTGAGGCAGGTAGATCACCTGAGGTCAGAAGTTCAAGACCAGCCTGATCAACATGGTGAAACCCCGCCTCTACTAAAAATACAAAAATTAGCCCATCAGCTGAGGCAGGAGAACCGCTTGAACCTGGGAGGTGGAGGTTGTAGTGAGCCGAGATCGCACCATTGCACTTCAGCCTGGGCAACAAGAGTGAAACTCTGTCTTAAAAAAAAAAAATTCAAGCCAGGCGCAGTGGCTAACACCTGTAATCCCAGCACTTTGGGAAGCCAAGGCAGGTAGACCACTTGAGGCCAAGAGTTTCAGACCAGCCTGGCCAACATGGCAGAAACCCTGTCTCTACTAAAACATACAAAAATTAGCTGGGCGTGGTGGCACACACCTGTAATCCCAGCTACTGGGGAGGCAGAGGCTGCAGTGAGCCGGGATCATGCCACTGCACACCAGCCTGGGTGACAGAGTGAGCCAGGCTGACAGATCTTAAGAAAAAAAATGCTGACAGATCTTAAGAAAAGGATGTACTCATCAGAAGGTGAGGTTTGTCAGTGGAAGTATATAAGGAGCCTGAGAAAAGAATAAGGATAAGAATAAGAATAAGAATAAGCAAGCAGTGTCCAGATGACAACATGCTCATTTTAGCCAAAAATATTTTGGTTACAAGTCCCCAGACACCCAATCAAACCAGCTGATGCAAAAGAGAAGGTTGACATCACATCCATTAGGATGGCTACTATCAAAATAAAAAAAAAAAAAAAAGGAAAGAAAAGAAAAGAAAACAAAAAAACTCAGGAAATAGCAAGTGTTGCTGAGGATGTGACAAAATGAAAACCCTTGTGCACTGCTGATGGGATTGTAAAATGGTGCAGCCTCTAAGGAAAATAATATGGCAGTTCCTCAAACAATTAAAAACAGACTTACCACATGCTATTGTTTAAATGCGTCCCCTAAAGTTGATGCCTTGGAAACTTAATCCCCAATGCAACAGTGTTGAGAGCTGGGACCTTTAAGAGGTGATTAGGTCATGAGAACTCTGCCTTCATGAATGGATTAATGTTGTTATTGAGAGAGTGAGTTAATTATTTCAAGAGTGGGCTTGTTTTAAAAAGCGAGTTTGGACCTCTTTTGCTCTCTTGCTCTCTGTCTCCCTCTTGCCTTCTGCCATGGGATAGCACAGCAAAAAGGCCCTCGCCAGATGGCAGCACCTTGATATTAGACTTCCCAGCCTCCAGCACTGTAAGAAAGAAATACTTTTCTTCATAAATTACCCAGTTGGTGGTATTCTATTATAGCCACATATGACCCAGCAATTCCACTCCTGGGTATGTACTCAAAATAATTGAAGCAGGAGCTCAGAGATTTCTTTTTTTTTTTTTTTTTTGGAGACAGGATCTCGCTCTGTCACCCAGGCTGGAGTGCAATGGTGCAATCTCGGCTCACTGCAACCTCCGCCTCCCAGGTTCAAACGATTCTCCCACCTCAGCCTCCCAAGTAGCTGAGACTACAGGTGCCCGCCACCATGCTCAGCTAATTTTTTTTTTTTGTATTTTTGGTAGAAACAGGGTTTTACCATGTTGCCCAGGCTGGTCTCGAGCTCCTGGGTCCAAGTGATCTGCCCACCTCGGCTTTTCAAAGTGCTGGGATTACAGGTGTAAGCCACCACGCCCAGCCTCAAAGAGATATTCGCACACCCATGTTCATAGCAGCATTATTCACAATAGCAAAAAGGTGGAGGGTGTCCATCCATGGATGAACGGATAAACAAAATGTGTTGTATCCCTACAACAGAATACTATTCAGTCTGAAGAAGGAAGACGATTCTGACACATGCCACAACATGAATGAACCTTGAGGACATTATGCTAAGTGGAATAAGCCAGTCACACAAAGATAAATACTGTATGATTCCACTTACACAAAGTGTCTAGAGTAGTCAAATTCATAGAGACAGAAAGTAGATCAGTGGTTGCCAGGGTCTGGCGTAATGGGGGAATGGGGAATTATTGTTTAATGGGTACAGAGTTTCAGATTTGCAAGATGAAAGAGTTCTGGGGATGGACTGTGGTGATGGCTGCACAACAATGTGAATGTACTTAATGCCACTGAACTGTACAGTTAAAATGGTGAAGATGGTCAATTTTATGTTACCTGTATTTTATTACAATTAAAAATAATTTTTACGGAGGTGGTGGATCACCTGGGGTCAGGAATTCGAGACCAGTCTGGCCAACATGGCGAAACCCCGTCTCTACTAAAAATACAAAAATTAGTCAGGCATGGTGGCGCATGCCTATAATCCCAGCTACTCGGGAGGTTGAGGCAGGAGAATCGTTTGAACCCGGGAGGCAGATGTTGCAGTGAGCTGAGATTGCGCCATTGCACTCCAGCCTGGGCAACAGAGCGAAACTCCGTCTCAAAATATAATAACAATAATAATAATAACAATAATTTTTAAACAAGAGGAGGTTGAGTTATAAGAATTCTGGGCCACCACACATAGTTCTAAATCAGGGGATGCAGCTGAGTCTCCCCACGGATGAGAAAATAATTTTAGAGCTGGCAGGAATTGCAGGCACATTTGGTCTTTCCTGTCTACTTGTCTCTGGATGTTTGCTTTGCTCCTCTCTTTCTGCAGCCCAGCTTCTCCACCTCTGAGTATGTGGCAAAAGATGGTAATTCATAGGTCTCCCTGTTCAACTGTTATACAAGAATCACTAGCATCTTTTGGCCTCAATCCCAGAATTCTAGGATAGAGAAGCCCATTGGCCCAGTCTGGGTCATGTGACCACTCCTGCTTTAGTCTGCCAGGGATGTGGACTCATAAAGTACAGACAGGGCCGGGCACAGTGGCTCATGCCTTTAATCCCAGCACTTTGGGAGGCCAAGGCGAGTGGATCACTTGAGGCCAGGAGTTCGAGACCATCCTGGCCAACATGGTGAAACCCATCTCTACCAAAAGTACAAAAATTAGCTGGGTGTGGTGGCACGTGCCTGTAATCCTAGCTACTCAGGAGGCTGGGGCAGGAGAATCGCTTGAACCCGGGAGGCGGAGGTTGCAGTGAGCTGAGATTGCGCCACTGCACTCCAGCCTGGGCAACAGAGCAAGAGTCCGCCTCAAAAAAAAAAGGTACAGACAGGACCGTAGAGGTCATGGAAACGGTGGGAAGCTATCATAAATGGCAAGGTGTGGTCCTTGTAGTCATCCCCAATATATGGTTTATTACAGTGCCCTGTCAGTCTGAAACAAATATTCAGTCTGCTTGGTGTGTACGTTCCAGATGTGGACATGGATACAACAGAGCTTAATGCATTAAATATTTGCTCTGATTGTATACTCACCAAGTCTATTCTGACTAATTCAAAGAGTCCTATGTCACTCGCATTTTTGGAGAGAAAACACTAGCCAGGTTGACATGAATATGCAGACTACTACATACTTATATATCTCACTGTAAATGAACAAACTGCTGTTCGCAACATTAAGATCTTATGAGTTTATTATTTTGGGTTGATGTCACCCAGTTGGATTAACTCTCGGATGCTGATAGAACTGGGATTCTCAGGCTGGAAGGCCAAGGCCTGGCTTTTGCCTCATAGTGAATTCCCACAGGAGATAGCATCTCTACTATCTCTCGGAAGACAGCCATTAGCATGCCAACCACAACACTGGCCTTTCTTTGGAAACTTCCACACTCACTGAAGACATGTTTTGTAAACACAAGATTTTGCAAACATAATTTGAAACCACATACAAATAATTTCTACCAAGTCAAAAAGAAGTGCTCCTTCTCAAGACTCAAAAAAAGCAAACTAGATTTTTAAAACCTTTCTACTGGAAAATACAGCACACAAGTGAACATACAATATCAATGCTCAGAATATGGATAATCACAAAATGAACACTAGTGTGACAACCACCACCACCATTCAGAAATGACCAGCACCCCTAAATACTTCTCCATGTCTCTTTCAGACATATCTTTCTCCCCTCCACCCTGGAGGTAATCACTGTTCTAATTTTTTATGGTAACCATTTCCTTGCTTTTCTTTAAACTTTTGTCATCTATGCTGGATTCTTTAAAAATATAGTTTCTGGGTTTTTTTTTTTTTTTTTTTTTTGGAGATAGCGTTGCCCTCTGTCACCCAGGCTGGAGTGCAATGATGAGATCTTGACTTACTGCAGTCTCAACCTCCTGGGTTCAAGTGATCCTCCTGTCTCAGCCTCCCCAGTAGCTGGGACTACAGGTATGCGCTACCATGCCTGGCTAATTTTTTTTTCTTTTGAAACAGGGTCTCACTTTGTCGCCCAGGCTAAATTGCAGTGGCACAAGCTTGGCTCACTGCAACCTCCGCCTCCCAGGTTCAAGCGATTCTCCCGCCTTGGCCTCCCGAGTAGCTAGGACTACAGGCACATACCACCATACCTGGCTAATTTTTGTATTTTTTGGTAGTGATGGGGTTTCACCATGTTGACTAGGCTGGTCTTGAACTCCTGACCTCAAGTGATCCACTCGCCTAGGCCTCCCAAACTGCTGGGATTACAGGTGTGAGCCACCGCGCCCAGCCCAGACTTTCCTTGTTTTTGATGACTTCTGAGGAGCAGCAGTCAGATATTTTGTAGAATGCCCCTATATTGGCATTTATCTGATGTTTTTCTCATGATTACACTGGGGTTATGGGTATGGGGGAGGAAGATCATAGAGGTGAAGTGCCTGCCATTATCATTGTATCACATCAAGGGCACACACTGTCAACATGACCGATCACTGTTGGTGTTGACCTTGATCACATCGCCTAGATAGTATTTGTTGGGTTTTTACACTGCAAAGCTGCTCTCCCCTCCCCCACACCTTTCCATACTGTATATAGTACCTTTTGAAGAACAGAAATTCTTAATTTTAACTGCATGGTCTGGGAGAGGGGCATGATCTTCGCCTCCACAGGGCTCCTGGATGGGATGTCTCATTTGCAGGGATCAGCTCATGTTATCGCGCTCACTCTGGGATCACTCAGAACTCACTGCTGGACTTAATTGGGGGACGAGGGCGGGACTTAAGGAAGCAAATGGAATTATGTATTCTTTCAAATCTTGCATCTGGACCTCTAGTTTTGAAACTCAAGAGCCAAGAATTTGACATTTGTTTTCAGGTTCTCCTGAGAGTCCTCCCCTCAGGGCAACGGATGGCTGCAGTCTTGCCTATTTGGCCTGTGGGGAGGGTGGAGAAAGGCTTCTTTTAGGCTAACAAATGGGGTCATAACTTCAAATATTGTATTACCCTGCTACACACATATCCATCTCTAAATGCTTCAGTGGAAAAGTTAACCGCACATCACCAGTTGTTTACTGAGCGCTAAAGATTGAATCAGCAGGGCTGCATTCACGAAGCAGAACTGCTGACGATTCAGAATATGACCTTGAGTACATATGCCCTTCCCTAGGCTTCAATCTCTCAATCTATGAAACAAGGAGAGGGCTTCCGACAATGTTTATCTTGCTAAATTCCAAGGTTGTAGAGAACAACAATGCCCCTTTGCAACCTCAGGTGAAAAGGGCCCTTAGGTGTAAAGAATACACTATTCGCTGTTAGCTCAAAACGGGATGTTATTTCTCAAGACATAAATGGATTGTGAAAGATTGTGAGGTTTTCTGGGGGAATGGGGGGGGGGTGGAGACTTATTTTATATTCCAGTCTATTTACAAATTTTTTCATCTTCCTCAAATTCAAAGAAATAAGAATGTACTAGAAGTCTTAAGAACAGAAACATTCACTCCTTTCCCTGTTTCCTTAGGCTGGATGAAATGGCAGGAGGTCTGCTCCACTTTTAGCTGATTATGTCCCTAAATAAGGTTTAGATAAGTTCTTGCAGGGCCTGTGATTCAAAACCTGTTCTAAGACATGCAGGGAGATGGACAAAGAATTTTAGTTGGTGTGAAAAGATTGTGAATTTATCATGCTTAAAAATGAATTTTTTAAAATGATTAATTTTTTTCCGCCGGGAGCAGTGGCTCACACCTGTAATCTCAGCACTTTGGGAGGCTGAAGTGGGTGGATCGCCTGAGGTCAGGAGTTCGAGACCAGCCTGGCCAACATGGTGAAACCCCGTCTCTACTAAAAATACAAAAATTAACCGGGCGTGGTGGTTGGCGCCTGTAATCCCAACTACTTGGGAAGCTGAGGCAGGAGAATTGCTTGAACTCGGGAGTTGGAGGTTGCAGTGAGCTGAGATCGCACCACTGCACTCCAGCCTGGGCAACAAGACGGAAACTTCGTCTCAACAACAACAAAAACAGTGATTAATTTGTTTCGAGTCAGTCACATTAGAGTGTATGTTTTGGAGGGGTGCTTTAGACATTTTGGTTCTAATAATTTCACATGCCTAATGGAAAAATCTCTCTTCTCCCTTTCAGAGTTCTCTAAAGTCCCATTTGTACAAATTCTCCTCTAGAGGAAAAGCAAGTTTGAGAGTTTCCTGTTTCTTGACGTTAGGTGAGGAAATCGACTCTGTTCCCTAAATTGAGAGTGGCTTTGGTAAGCATAGTGTGTTCTAGAAAGTTCAAACTATTTAGTGAGTGTTTTTCTTTTTTTGCTTTCTTTCTTTTCTAATAATAAAGACAGGGCCTCACTATGTTATCCAGGCTGGTTTTCAACTCCTGGTGTCAAAGCATCTTCCCACCTCGGCCTCTCAAAGTGCTGGGATTACAGGTGTGAGCCACCACACCTGGCCTCGAGAGTGTCTTTCTGATTCAGTTTTCGGTTGGGCAAGGTTTTCCTAGGGTGGGTCTGCTACCTGGGGAACTCCTGGGGTCACTGTTTTTAACTCGCTCTCATTTTTTCGTCCTCAGGAAACTCCAGGAAGAAAATGGGACTGGAAACTGAAGAAACAGTAAGGCATTCCCCCCCTCCCCCCCCGCCAATAAGTCTGTCTTACATTTGTGCACTAAATCATGCTCAAACGCCTTCAATGGCTTAGTGAAGGTCTCTTATGTACAATTTAAAATCCTCAATAAATGTGCCTAACTGAAAGTTTTAGCTCTGTGCCTCCTCTCTCATATAATCTCTTATTTGATTACTGATGCTTAACCTGACGGGGCTTTCTCCCCACCTTAACTACAGTTTTCACTGGAACAATCTCCCCATCTCCTATCCTTGGATATGAAATCATTTCCACCTTTCAAGGTCATCAGCTGGGGCGTCATTTTCTACCTACAGACGCTATAGTGTGTCCCTTCTTGCCTCACATCATAGGCAAAAGACTATGAACTGCGGGAGGGGAGGAGCCTGGTCTAATTACTATGTCTAGCCTTCATACATCCTCATAGAACACCTTGCCCAGATTGGAAACTGAGTGAATGGACAAATTAAGTAATTAATTAACTTTCTGTCCCATGACTCCTTGTAGATTGGAAAGTCTTTGGAGGTAGAGTTGCCAGACTTAGCGAATCAAAATATAGGATACCCAGTTATATTTGAATTTCAGATAACCAGTAATACTTCTTTTAGTACAAGTATGTCCCATAAATTAATTGCGACATAATAACAAATAATCGTTGTTTACATGAAATTCAAATTTAACTGGGCGCCCTGTATTTTATCTAGCACCACTATGTGGAAGGCAGGGGTTCCCCGTTGCGCCTGGCTTCTTCCCAGTAGGTGCTCGGCGTCTGTATACTTGTTAGAGCGAAACCCCAACCAGCCCCGCCTTTCACAGCTGGCGTCCGTAGCCGGGCGGAGGCACACGACCAGGAAAGACAGACACCCTGGTTGGAGACCGTCGCTCGAGACTGGCAGAAAGATCTGCACTCGGGAGGCACCCTCACCCCGTGGGCTCCGGGACCCCTCGACTAGCTCCATCACCCATTCCGACTACCCCCATCACCCATTCCGACTACCCGCCCTACGCTCCACCTCTTGACCCGTCATCACCGACCGGGGGGCGGGACTGCCCGACTTTTCAATCCCTGCCTACCATTGGTAGAACTCTCCATCCGTTACTTTAAGTCCCGCCTATAAGGCTGTCGCTTCCCAGGTTACGTCCCTTCCGTAGGCCGCGGCGTAACTGGTGATTGGTGGAGAAAGCGGCAGCTGTCCCAGCGGAAGCGACGAAGGGACGGGACCCGGGAGCCTGGACGAGTCCGAGCGCGTCACCTCCTCACGCTGCGGCTGTCGCCCGTGTCCCGCCGGCCTGTTCCGTGTCGCCCCGCACTGCTGCGGCCGCCGCGGCACCATGGCTGTGTTTGTCGTGCTCCTGGCGTTGGTGGCGGGTGAGGAGCCGGGGGCCGGCAGGACGTGCCTGGGGAGGTCCTGCGCCGCGGGGCTTGGGGATCGGGGGCGGCCGCGGGCGAGTAGCTGCGAGGCAGGTGCCGCAGTGCGGTCCGTCAGCGGCGGCCTCGCCTCAGCTGCGTCCCCGTCAGCATCTTCTCCGGATCGGCCGTGGCGGCGCGGCCTCACGGGCCGCCGGGGCCGGGGCTGGGCTGCGTAGGGGGCCCCTGAGCCTGCCTCCACCCTCCACTTTGAGGGCGGCGCGTCCGGCCGGCTTCTTGCGCCTGAAAAGGCCCTTCAGAGTACGGAGATGCATTTGTCAGTGAACTGGGATTGAGTCGCAGCCCGCTGCGAAGAAGAGAAGGCAGACTTTTTAGCTGCCACTGGCTGCCACGATGTTTTTGCATTTGTATGGTGCCTACATTTCTAGTGGTTGTCATCAGTAATTGCTGAAATCCCTGCCCCTCCCTTCCCTTATGTATATTTCCGGATGCAAAAGTTGAGATGGAGTCATTATTTTTATATGACCTATATTTCTTAAGGCGAATACAAAGCACCTCTCAATAGTTTGTCACAGTTCCAAATTTTAAGGATTTGGAAACAGGATGTGAGTCGCATTTTTAGGGTCACATGTCAATAAATGGTAGCTTTCTGAGTAGAACCTAGATTCCTAAGCATTCAGCAAGAGGTGAAGAAATCAGCTAATACGTGGCCTCTTACTGCATATCATGTGGTAATGTATTTCATTTGACAGCAGTCCTTAGAAGAGGGCATCATCTTTGTTTTGCAGGGTGATCAACCTAAATAAATTACCCAACACTAAACAGGTAGTAGCAAAGCTGGATTTGATTTCAGATGAGGTGGTGCCAGCGCATCGGCCTTTTCCATTATGTATGTTGTGTTGCACAGGTAACGCTATTACTGTGTGAGAATGTGGGAGTGATGGGGACTGAGACTGGAGGCACAGACAGTAGTGAACAAGAGGCCAAGTTGAGAACGGCTTGGAGGAATGGGTGCTCTGATCTCAGTGTGTCAGTTTAAAACCTATGGGAGGCCGGGCGCCGTGGTTCACGCCTGTAATCCCGGCACTTTGGGAGGCCGAAGCAGGCAGATCACCTGAGGTCAGGAGTTTGAGACCAGCCTGGCCAACAAGGCAAAACGCCATCTCTACTGCAAATATAAAAATTAGCCGGGTGTGATGGGGCACACCTGTAATCCCAGCTACTCAGGAGGCTGAGGTACGAGAATCGCTTGAGCCCGGGAGGCGGAGGTTGCAGTGAGCCGAGATCGCGCCATTGCACTCCAGCCTGGGCGATAGAGCCAGACCTTGTCTCAGAAGCAAAAACAAACATACAAACAAACCAAAAACCTATGTGAGGTGTTGGGAGGTCCTGCTTGTGGAATGGCGATTTAATTCTGCACCAGTATGCTCTTGAAATCTGCGGATCTCTGTCCCTAGAGGTGCGGGGGTTTTGTGTGTTAATGATAGTTACGTTGTATCCATGCCCCAAACGTTTTCGAGTTCTTTGTTTCTTTCGTCTGTTTCTGGCTCTGGAAAGGTCTTTCTGATCTACTGAGATACTTTGAGGGAATTAATTTTAATTCAGTTTTTGAAATTTTAAAAATATTCCCTTTGATCCTGTGGTTTAACTGAACATCTATTGAGATTCCATGTTTTAATATTTTGACTGATATTATTTTGATTCAGTGAGGTATAGGCTTTTTTGTTTTGGGTCTGAGATAAAATAATTGCTTCTGCACATGGTTTGAACATGTTTTCCTTACTAGCATAGCCGAGTTCATACAGAACAAGAACCTGATCCTGTCAGCTTCTGAATTGCTCAGTCTTGTCAGATGAGGTTCAGTTATTATTTTCCACAATGACTAAATGTGATGTAATGGAAAACATCTTTAAGAGCTCTGACTTCTCTATTCCAGGCAGAAACAAAAATAGAAATCCTTTAAAACAGTGTTGCCAAACTAGAGAGAGAACTAGGGACCTAGAGAGAGAGGAAGGGAACTAGGATTTTGAATACCATATCATGAGGCGTATTTGATAAAATTCAGATATTTAGCCTGGAGAAGAAAGGCCAAGGGTGAACACATGGAATTTGAAGTGATGTCATGTAGAAGAAGAGGGAGATAGGATCCATTTTTTTTATTATTATTAATTGATTCCATCCACCATTCGTAGACGATAATAGCACAGTATAGTGGAGTTCCTAGAGGGAAGGACACTTAGCCCAGACTGGGGAGGCTGAGGAAAATTTCCCATGGGAGGTGCCTCCCAGGGCTAATGTGTTGAAAAGTTGGGGTGGGAAGAAAGGGTATTTGAAACAGAACAGCATGTGTAAAAGCATGGCGATGTGAGAGCAAAGGGGCAAGTAGTTTGGTGGGGCTGAAATGTACAGGATTAAGTTGGGGAGATACCAGAAATAAGGTTGATGAGGTTTCTTGGGTGTTAATGCTTTGGGTTTTGCCTCAGAGTCCCTGGGCAGTGAGAGAAGGCATTTAAGAAGAAGGGTGAATGATCAGATCTGTATTTTGAAGCAGTTATGGGAAAGGCTGGATTAGAGAGTGGCATGACAAGGGTCATAAGGCACCCAATTCTAGCAAACCTGGTGAGGGCCTGAAGAGTGTGCCCTGGACATAGAGGGGAAAGGATTTGTGAGATAAAAAAAAAAGATGAAATTCAGTGGCTAATTAGCTGTGTTGCTGAGGAAGATTTAAAGACGACTGATTCCAGCCACTGGGTGGAAGGTGGTATCATCCTTCAAGATAGAATACAGGAGAAGTGTGTGGAAAGATGGTGAATTGGGTGTGTTTTTGGTGTTTGCAGCCTTAGGAGTAGTTGGGCTCAGCCTGGGAGAGATGTAGGATAGGAAAGCAGTAAGAGTCAAGAATGGAGCCCTCAGATCTCCAAAGTGGAGTATGCTAGGTGATCCATTTGGATGCCAGATGAATGTACTAGAAATTCCATTTATATCCTTTTTGTTTTGTTTTTGAGACAGGGTCTCACTCCGTCACCCAGGCTGGAGTGCACTGGTGTGATCACAGCTCACTGCAGCCTCGACCACCCAGGCTCAAGCGATTCTCCCACCTCAGCCTCCCTAGTAGCTGGGACCACAGGCGCATGCCACCATACCCAGCTAATTTTTTGTTTGTTTTTGTAGAGATGAGGTCTCAAACTCTTGGGCTCAAGTGATCCTCCTCCTCAGCCTCCCAAAGTGCTGGGATTACACGCAGGTGTGAGCCATCGCACCCGGCCTCTATCTTTTTTTTTTTTTTTCCTTTTTTGAGACAGAGTCTTGCTCTGTCACCCAGGCTGAAGTGCAGTGGCACGATCTCGGCTCACTACAACCTCCGCCTCTGGGGTTCAAGTGATTCTTGTCCCTCAGCCTCCCAAGTAGCTGGGACTACTCTTGTTGCCCAGGCTGGAATGCAATGGCATGATCTTGGCTCACTGCAAGCTCCACCTCCCGGGTTCAAGTGATTCTCCTGCCTCAGTCTCCCGAGTAGCTAGGATTACAGGCATGCACCACCATGCCTGGCTAATTTTGTATTTTTTTAGTGGAGACGGGGTTTCTCCATGTTGGTCAGGCTGGTCTTGAACTCCCAACCTCAGGTGTTCTGCCTCTTGAGTAGCTGGGACTACAGGCATGCACCACCACATCTGGCTAACTTGTGTATTTTTTTGGTAGAGACGGGGTTTCACTATGTTCACCAGACTGGTCTCAAACTCCTGACCTCAAATGATCTGCCTGCCTCAGCCTCCGAAAGTGCTGGGATTACAGGCGTGAGCCACCACACCTGGCCTCATTTTTGTATTTTTAGTAGAGATGGGGTTTCGCCATTATGGCCAGGCTGGTCTTGAACTCTTGGCCTCAAGTGATCCGCCTGTCTTGGCCTCCCAAAGTGCTGGGATTACAGGTGTGAGCCATCATGCCTGGCCTATTTTTATCTTATCTCTTTTTGAATAATAATGGTCAGGTATTTTGTAGACTGTCCCTCAATTTGGGTTTATCTGATGTTTTCTCATTATTAGATTGGGAAAAATACTACACAGGTATCTCATCCTTTTTAAAATTTTTATTTTTGTATGCTTTGTAATATAGCACAAATCAAATACATAATCTATTACTATAGTAGAAGTATATACTTTACATGGAGAGGATGAGAGGGACAGAGAGAAGAAAGAAGGGCTACTTTCCAATTTTGGGCTGACAGGGTTGAAATCTAAAAAGTTTGGCTACCAGTGCTTTAAAGGACAGGAAGGGAAAGAAACAGAGGAGAAGCAGCCAAAGGGATTGCAAGGAAAACCAGGAGCCATGGCTGCATGAAGACCAAAGCAGGGGCTTTTCAAGGAGGGAGTTGCCAGTATCAAATGCTTTGGGAAGTTAGATAAAATTAAGGGATGGAAATTGCCTTTTGAGTTTGGGGAGTCGTTTCAGTGGCATGGTGGGCTTGGAAGGTGTGGGCGGCCAGGTGGGGTGGCTCACGCCTGTAATCCCAGCACTTTGGGAGGCCGAGGCAGGTGGATTGTTTGAGGTCAGGAGTTCGAGACCAGTCTGGCCAACGTAGTGAAACCCCGTCTCTACCAAAAAAATACACAAGTTAGCCAGACGTGGTGGTGCGTGCCTGTAGTCCCAGCCACTCAGGAGTCTGAGGCAGGAGAATCTCTTGAACCTGGGAGGTGGAGGTTGTGGTGAACTGAGATCCTTACCACTGCACTCCAACCTGGGTGACAGCAAGACCCTGTCTCAAAAAATAGAAATAAAAAAAAATTTAAAAATGTTGTGGGTTAAGTAGTAAACTTAAAATGAAGTATAGAAGCAAACGGTGGTTGACTGCTCTTCCTGGATTCTTCCTCTGAAGGGGAGCAAGGCTGGTAGCTGGTGGAGACTGGTAGGACCAAAGGAGGTTTTTTATGGTTTTAGTTATAGAATGGGAGTGCCTTGAGCGTATTTTTATGCTGAAGTGAAAGGGCCAGTGGAGAGGGAAAAAACTGGTGGTTTGAAGTGTGACTTCATTCATTCATTAACTCAACAAGTACTTATTGAGCACCAATGTGTCGGGCTCTGTTCTCAGCCCTGGGGATAGTGTGTGAACAAGACACACTGAAATCCCCGCCTTCATGGAGCTTGTATTCTATAGGGCCATCTTTTGATGGCTATTACCATATAGCCACCTCACTCCTGATGTGTTGTCTGTCCTAGAAGAGTGGCTTACTTAACAAACAGTGAAGGAACAAAGGTCCCTAAAAAGACTGAACACAGGATTGTCTCAGACTGGAGGAGGGACATCCCTGCCCTCATGTCTGGAGGGAGAGGAGTTACAGATAGGGGCTTATGCAGATAAATTTGTGGTGGGGAGAGGAAGCAGGTAGCTCAAGAAATTCCTCTGTTTTCTCTGTGAAGCTGGAGATGAGGTTATCTGGTGAGACTGAGTTGGGGAGTGATAGCATAGGAAGTTGAAAGTTAGGAAGCCCATTTCAGTTCAGTACAAGGAAAAGCTTTTCAAAGGACTAGAATGTTAGGAAAATGGAGCCAGTTGCTGGCAAATGTAGTTCATATATTGAGGTGGTGTCCCCATCACTGGTAGTATTGAAATAGAGGAGGGGTGACTTTCTGCCAGGTATCCCTGAGACATGCTTATACTTATAATAAGCAGAAGTTTGGACAAATGACCTTCCTCTGTATAGGAGTCCCTGACTCTAAGGTTTTCTAAAGCTCTGGGCTTCTGATGGACTGTTGTACAGGCATGGAAGTTGAAACTACGAAGCTGGGGCAAAGTTATTTGGTATAGGTTTGCCAGAATTGAATGAGTAGGGCCGTGTCTCAAAACAAGGGTATCTCCAAATCAAAATATGGTTTTTTAAATGTGTATGGTACCTGGGGCTGGGCGCGGTGGCTCACGCCTGTAATCCCAGCACATAGGGAGGCTGAGGCGGGCCGATCACTTGAGGTCAGGAGTTTGAGACCAGCCTGGCTAACATGGTGACACCCTGTCTCTACTGAAAATACAAAATTTAGCCAGGCATGGTGGCACACACCTGTAATCCCAGCTACTTGGGAGGCTGAGGCAGGAGAATCGCTTGAACCTGGCAGGCAGAGGTTGCAGTGAGCCAATATTGTGCCACTGCACTCCAGCCTAGGTGACAGTGTGAGACTCTGTCTCAAAACAAACAAACAAAATATGTGTATGGTTCTTGGGAAGCATAGGTCTCTTGGTTCCCCATTTTTCTTAGTGTTTGCAGTACTACTACTTTAGTGAACCAAGATATCTATCAGTTACAAAAGACCATTCCATTCTGCTAATTTTTTTGGTCTGTCTTCAGCTAGAGCAGTTTGGAAATTCCTGTTCTGACAGCTGTGCCGGATTGAAATTTGTAACTCCCGTGTATCAGCACCAACCTGAAGCCTTTTATTTACTGTCAATACTGCAACACCAAAACATTTACTGTTGCTTCCAACTTTATTTCCATCCCCTGTTAGTGGTACTTTCCTTAGGTCAAGAGAATAACACTGATTCTTTACTAAAGTCTAATTTTCCCATACTAGGTGTGGCTAACATTTGTTCTAGACTTGGAGCTCATTTTTTTAATAGGAACCCCAAATTAAAAAATCAGCCAGGCATGATGGCATGCATCTGTAGTCCTAGCTACTCAGAAGGCTGAGGCAGGAGGCTGAGGCAGGAAGATCACTTGGGCCCTGGAGTTTGAGGCTGCAGTGAGTCATGCAGACTCAAACTCAGCTTGGGTGACATAGCCAGACCCTGTCTCTAAAAAAATAACTAGGTACAAATTTCATCCTTAAATGTAAACAACCAATCGTGTTCACTTTGGTTGCCCAAAGACTACAAAAAGCTCAGGGGCTCTGCCCTTAGGCCTGGCAGTGAAGTAGTTCCCAAGCAGAGTTTCTGTTTTCAAGGGTGCTCAGGATTTGGAGAAAAGTTCCTTTCAGTAACTGAAATTAGCTACTTGTCCCTGTGTAAGCTAGACATCACTAGGTTAATAGATAATGGATGAAGAGGCCAAATACCTCATCCTTAGCTGTGGAGAGCTTATAAAATAGTCCCTTTATTCTCATCTTTATCTTTTAATCCCGAATCCTTAGACTAGTTGACTTTATCATTACAGAATACCTTTTCTTACCCTCTTGACATGTCAACTACAAATACTGTTTCCTGGACTTTGTTTCTAAAGTCTGAAGTGTTTTTATGTTTCTACTTGTGACATGTATGCCCCACCCCCCCAACATTTGACAGTCCTTATTTCACTAGGGTTGCCTATGGGACATAAGGAAAGATGTTACCTATCCTAAGACATAGTAACCTGGTAAAATCTTATAGTGAAATAATAGGAACTTTATGAATTTGCATTGTGTAGAAAGGATTGATGGTAGAAATAATTTAGAGATTTCAAGCTTCTTCCTTTTTAGTCTGTGCCTGGGCTTTGTTTTTTGTTTTTTAAATTTTGGAGCTATGCCACTGATTTCTAATTCCTGCCAAATTGCTACATGCCTCTTTAAGAGCCATCAGTAGGAAGGTGTCTATATCATTAGGAAACCCTGTTTTGTAGTTGTACCTTTGTTGATCTCTTTTTGAGACTTTTGTTTGTTTGTTTCTTGTTCTTATCAGGCAGACCCTGAACCAGAATAGGTTCAGAGAGGCTCTGATAGTTGTACTTTTGTTCCAGCAGAATGTGTGGACTTAAATTCTTAGAGTGATACTTTGAAAAAGAATTTGTTATTGTTTAGGACTCAGCATTTTGACCAGTCATAATTTAATATGCTAAGTCAGTGGTGAATGGGGAAACATGTATTATATTTAATAATTGTCAAGGTAAATGATTTATGATGTTGATAATTCATTTACTGATCTGTTTTCTTTTCAGGTGTTTTGGGGAACGAGTTTAGTATATTAAAATCACCAGGGTCTGTTGTTTTCCGAAATGGAAATTGGCCTATACCAGGAGAGCGGATCCCAGATGTGGCTGCATTGTCCATGGGCTTCTCTGTGAAAGAAGTATGTATATATTTTTTAAATGTTTGGAGCTGCTTTTAAGAACATTTTTACTGATTTCTGCTAATAGCCCAAAAAAGCATCAAACGAACGTAGGTACGTTTGGTACAGATTACAAAAGTTAAAAAGCTCATCTGGACCAGGCACAGTGGCTCACGCCTGTAATCCCGGCACTCTGGGAGGCCGAGGTGGGAGGCTCAGTTGAACCCAGGAATTTGAGACCAACCTGGGCAACATAGTGAGACTCCCATCTCAAAAATAAATGAATTAATTTTTTAAAAACCCATTTGTAGTTGGGAAGATTTTGGATGAGTGCTTCAAGCTTGGCTTCTGAAACAAATCATTAGAAATCATTAACTATATAATTATTTATTCATAGTAGTGAAATTCTTTGTATATTAGAGAATGCATCTGTCCTACTCTTAATAGGATATCTACTTTTTGGTTTTTTTTTTTAGTATAGGCGATAGATTCACTATGAATGATAAAATATATATGCATTATGCCTGAGGTTAGGAAAATAATGTGGTCAGTAGCCATGGGGCAGCCAAGGACCTTGGTTTCCTAGAATGAAGCTATGACCTGTTGTAGTAATTGGCTGCTTATGTGATTGTAGGGGGCAGGAGGGTCTAGATCCAGTCAATGTGAGAGATCGAAAGGTAAGGGCTCAGAAGAAAGGAAATACAGCTTGCTCGGTGCTATCATCTCCTTCTCTTTGTAAGTCTGGTGCTTTTGATGTGGTCTCTAGATTTATATCATCAGTCACTGAAAGGAACTTTTCTCCAAATCCTGAGCACCCTTGAAAACAGAAACTGTGCCTGGGAACTACTTCACTGCCAGGCCTAAGGGCAGAGCCCCTGAGCTTTTTGTAGTCTTTGGGCAACCAAAGTGAACACGATTGGTTGTTTACATTTAAGGATGAAATTTGTACCTAGTTATTTTTTTAGAGACAGGGTCTGGCTGTGTCACCCAAGCTGAGTTTGAGTCTGCATGACTCACTGCAGCCTCAAATTCCAGGGCCCAAGTGATCTTCCTGCCTCAGCCTCCTGCCTCAGCCTTCTGAGTAGCTAGGACTACAGATGCATGCCATCACGCCTAGCTGATTTTTTAATTTTTTGTAGAGACAGGGTCTCGCTATGTTGTCCAGGCTGGTAGGTCTTTAACTCCCGGCCTCAAGCAATCCTTTCTGCGTCAGCCTCCCAAAGTGCTGGGATTACAGGCACGAGCCACCACACCCAGCCTGTACCTAATTCTTTTTTTGTTTTGTTTTTTTTTTTTTTTTGCTACAGGGTCCCGCTCTATCACCCAAGCTAGAGTGCAGTGGCCTGATCTCGGCTTACTGCAACCTCCACCTCCCAGGTTCAAGAGATTCTCCCACCTCAGCCTCCCCGGTAGCTGGGACCACAGGCGTACAACACCATGCCCAGATCATTTTTATATTTTTTATAGAGACAGGATTTTGCCATGTTGCTCAGGCTGGTCTTGAACTCCTGGACACAAGGAATCTACCTGCTTCAGCCTCCCAAAGTGCTGAGATGACAGGCGTGAACACCACACCTGACCATCTAGTTCTTTACAACCTTAAACTTGACTACAGATGGCTATTAAAATAACTGAGAAATAATTATTAGTAAACTAATAATAGTTACTTTTAGTAGGAATTGTTTTATTTATAAAGAGCTTAGTCTAAAGAGGATGTTTTAATGACCATCTTGCTATGTCTCTGTGAAAGATAAAAGTGATGCGGTACATGAGGGCAAAAAATGATGTGGGGGAAGAAAATTTCCATGGCTACATGAAGAAAATATTTTGTGATCTGAAATTTGAAAGGTACCTATGTTTTGTTTACTTGCTTGCTTTTTTCCACAAAAGGTGTCAGATGACTTACTATTGGACTTTATTTCAAATCTGTAGAATTTTAAGAAAATGAAGAGGGTAGAAATCAGCATTCTTGATTAGGGGATTGCAACGACTGCCACAAATAAAATGTTTACTTTCCCTGTGAATTTTCCTTGTCAGTGTCATCTCAGAACCCCTTAACTCTGCTTATTAGATGTTATTGGGGAGGTGGGTTCCTGAGTTGATAATTAAGCACCGCTTTGTGCTTTTCAATGTTTAGGACCTTTCTTGGCCAGGACTCGCAGTGGGTAACCTGTTTCATCGTCCTCGGGCTACCGTCATGGTGATGGTGAAGGGAGTGAACAAACTGGCTCTACCCCCAGGCAGTGTCATTTCGTACCCTTTGGAGAATGTGAGTATTTATTATAAAAAATTAAAGGGATGCATTTTACATTTTCCCTTGTCAGCTGTCATTATGAATTGCATTCTAAACATACTTCTCTTATCTGTTTTTGATGCACAGTTTCTTTTGAAATTCTTTGACAAACACAATTTCTTTTTAAGAAAATTACATGGTGATTGTAATTAACTGAGGCTTGGCTGTTCTCTGTGGATGAGAGTACTGTTTAAGATAAGAGATAGAGAAATTGCCCCACTCAGAATAGCCAGAGGCTTGAAAAAGAGAGCCACTAAAGGAGAAACCAGTTGGGGTTGTATCCTGCTACCGTTTTTTTGGCCATTGTCTTGTCATCTTCCCTGCAGGATTTTACCTCTTTTCGTGTGTAAGGACACTGGAGGCTGCTTGCTGGCTCACTTACTCCTTCACTGGCTATTCAGGCAATGTGGGTGACTGTGCTGATCTAAGAGGCCCTCCTTCCATTATAAGCATATAGATGTGCTTGAAAGAATGTCACAAAAAACATTTTTACTAGCATAACTAAATTTGAATGCAAGAGGGGGTGGTACACACAGGTGTTACATATGGATGGAAAACTCAGAAGCCATAGTGGTGAGCAGAAGCTGACGCTGAAACTGTGTTTCCTGCAGAAAGCCAGGGACTAGAAATGCTGTCAACTTGTTCTTGAAAAGCAGACTAGTAAAACTAGTAAAGCTGGCTTGCTGCCCTTGGCTGTTGGACCCAAAGAGTCCCCTGAGAGAAATTAGAATTAGAATTATAGGCTTATGCTGTGCAGAGTGGTTCTTTCCAAATTCACATGACCTGCCCCATAGGGACATCTCCATAGCCAAGGGCTCCTTTGGTCAAATACGGAAGATGAGTGGAATTTACAAAGCACCTGAAGGAAAAAAAATGCCATGAGAAACAGGTGCAACAAACAGAATTCATCTCCTTAGAACTACAGAGAATAGGCCAATTTCCAAGAGATCTAAAAATACATACATTAAAATTGTGAAAAAAAGGGCCAGGCATGGTGGCTCACGCCTGTAATCCCAGCTTTGGGAGGCCAAGATGGGAGGATTGCTTGAGGCCAGGAGTTCGAGACCAGCTTGGTCAACATAGCAAGACCCTATCTCTAGGGGGAAAAAAAAAGAAAGAAAGAGAAAAAATTTGTGAAAAAAAGGAAGGAACAGAAACTATGAGGGAGTGTAAGACATTTTTGATACATGGTGCTTTAGCTGATATTCAAAATATTTCATAATTTATATTGTGATTCTTTAACCCATGAGTTATGTAGAAGTATTTTTTCCAAATGCATGGGTTTTAAAAAAGTAATTTCTAATTTTTAAATTTCTAAGTTCACTGCATTGTAATACTGTGGTCTATGTGATGCTGAAGTTTTGGGATTTTTTTTTTTTTTCAGACTTTCCTGTGGTCGAGTATAGATTATTTCCAAGCACACATGGCATACTTAGAAAAAATTACTGTGCAGTAATCCACAAGGCAAATCTCAACAAACAATAAAGAATCAGTGTCATATAAACTAACTTCTCTGACCACAATGCAGTTAAATCTGAAAATAATAATAAAATGATATCTTAAAAGGGTATTTGGAGCCCGGCACCATGGCTCACGCCTGTAATCCCAACACTTTGAGAGGCCAAGGCGGGTGAATCACTTGAGGCGAGGAGTCCGAGACCAGCCTGGCCAACATGGCTAAACCCTGTCTCTACTGAAAATACAAAAATTAGCCAGGCGTGGTGGCACGCATCTGTAGTCCCAGCTACTCAGTGGCTGAGGCACGAGAATTACTTGAAACTGGGAGGTGGAGGTTGCAGTGAGCTGGGATTGCGCCACTGCACTCCAGCCTGGGTGACAGAGCGAGACTCCATCTGGGAAAAAAAAAAAAGGTATTTGGATCAACATTTCTCCTTTCCCCATCCACCCGTCTCCCCCAGCGTCTTCTAACCATCATTCTACTCTACTTCTATGAGTTCAACTTACAAGTGAGGTCATGTAGTATTTGTCCTTCTATGCCTGGCTTACTTCACTTAACATAATGTCCTCCAGGTTTATCCATGTTGCAAATGACAGTTTCCCACGCTTTAAAGGCTGTATAGTATTCCATTATGTTTATATACCACATTTTCTTTCTGCTTTTTTCTTTTTTTTTTAAGACAGAATCTTGCTCTGTCGCCCAGGTTGGAGTGCAGTGGCGCAATGTCATCTCACTGCAACTTCTGCCTCCTGGGTTCAAGGGATTCTGGTGTCTCAGCCTCCTGAGTAGCTGGGATTACAGGTGCGTGCCACCACGCCCAGCTAATTTTTTGTATTTTTAGTAGAGATGAGGTTTCATCATGTTGGCCAGGCTGGTCTCGAACTCCTGAGCTCAGGTGATCCACCCACCTCAGCCTCCCAGTGGATCTCAGTGCTGGGATTACAGGCGTGAGCCACTGCACCCAGCTGCACATTATCTTTATCCATTCGTTTGATTATGGACACCGAGGTTGCTTCCATCCATATCTTAGAAATTGTAAATAGTGCTGCAGTGAACATGGGAGTGCAGATATCTCTTCAGCATACTGACTTCAATTGCTTTGGATATATATACCCAGAAGTGGGCTTGCTGGATCATGCTTTAGTGATCTATTGCACAAAATGGTGACTATATTAAATAATAATGCATTGTGTATTTCAAAATTGCTAAAGGAGCAGATTTTAGATACTTTTACCACAAAAAAAATATAAGTATGTGAGGTGATGGATTTGTTCATTAGCCTGATTTAATCAGTCTACTTTGTAAACTTATAACAAAACATAACATTGTACCCCATAAATATATACAGTTACTATTTGTCAGTTAAAAATAAAATAAAAAGTATTTGGAAATAGTAACAAACAGAAGATAACAACTCCTCAGATTTAAAGCATATGGAACACCCAGTAGGCAAAAGCCAGATCCATACCTACATATGGTGAAATTGAAGAGTCATCAAGGAAATGGAAAATCTTAAAAGCTATGAGGGAGAAAAGACACTGTCATTACAAAGGAATGAGAGTAGAAGGAAAGCAAGGAAAATGTAGTGATTGTGTAGTATGAGCTAGGCTGAGTATTATTTGCATTGTCATAATAATGAAATGATGCTGATCAAGTGAAAATTTTGATATAACTATTGGGAGAGTGGGGAAATAGAAACAGAAGCAGAGCGCATGGATGGCTCAGCGCATGGATGGGGCAGTGGTTGGTGATGTGAGAGAGCTAAAGCCTCATTTTCTATAATGGATAGTAAATAGACAAGGCCTAAAATTGAAAAATCAGGAGATGTAATTTAAGTGTCTTATTTAGAGATGTTAAAAGCAAAAAAAGTCAACAAGAAAAGATAGTTGGAATAGATGCACTCCTAAATAATTCATGGGTTGAGGAGGAAATCACTGTGGAACTTTTTAAATTATTTGGAACTGAGTAACAATGAATGTAGCATTTATTTACAAAATTGGGAGGTGCAGCTAACGTGGTAAGAAAAGGGAAATTTATAGCCTTAAATGCATGTTTTAGACAATTTAGGTTGTCTAAGAATGGAAATTAATGAGCTAAAGAAAGCGGAAGAACTTCAGAGTAAATACGCATAAAGTAGAAGGAAGAGAACAATACAGATCAAAAGGCAGATTATTTCACAGGGAGCATTTAAGTCATTTTTTATGTGATTTCTGTGAAAATCATTGCAGAAGATTTTCTTTAAAATTATAAAAATCCAAAATGCCATTTTGAGATTTTTATTAGCATGTAATCCAGAAATAAAGATTTAAAAACAGACTAGCCTCATTTTACATGAGAAGAAGCTGTGCTGTGTGAGGAGCTCATTTTATTGCTTGGCCCTGGTTGGCTGCTCAATGCTTTTCCTAGCAGAAGATGGTAAATGAGATAAAAGATTCAGGGGCAAACCCCACAAAACATAAAAATCAGAGTATCTTAGAATTCCATTTAACGAAGCTTCCATTTGATTAGCTAGCTGTTTTAGTTAGAATTTCAAGTCATACAGGTACAGAAATTTGAGGACAGATATGCATCTCCCTTACAATACAGTGAGAGAAAAACCATCATTCGATATTAAGCAGCCAAGCTTTTTACTTTTTGAGCTTAGCTGCCTATATAATTATTTCTTTTCCTTCATTGGTGTTCATTTGATTCATGAGCTGCTTCAATTTGATCGCTATGGACATGGTTCCTAATCTTCAACTTTCCTGAACCGAGCGCCATTTCACTAAGTGAAGTGAGGCTGGAAAGTTTGCATCATTTGCTCATGTATTCCCCTCACAGCCTGAGGAGGTAAACTCTATGATCGCTAAAGGAAAGCACCTATAGATGATTCAGGGCGGCTGCTAGCAGTATGCTTTTGCAACTTTGAACTCTCTTCCCCCTCTTCACTTACTCATTAACTCATTTTGAGAGAATTTGGGGAAGAGTTAATAAGCATCTTGAGTAAGAGAAAAAAATTATTTCATTTCACAGAATCATAAAATTGATCACTTAATATTGATGCTGGGCCTGGGCATGGTGGCTCACGCCTGTAATCCCAGCACTTTGAGAGGCCAAGGCAGGCAGATCACATCAGGCCAGGAGTTTGAGACTAGCATGGCCAACTTGATGAAACCCCATCTCTACTAAAAATACAAAAATTAGCCAGGCGTGGTGGTGCGTGCCTGTAATCCCAGCTATTCAGGAGGCTGAGGCAGGAGAATCACTTGTACCTGGGAGGTGGAGGCTGCACTGAGCCGAGATCACGCCACTGTACTCCAGCCTGGGCAACAGAGTGAGGCTCTGTCTCAAAAAAAAAAAAAAAGTGATGCTGGGATTTTATCAGTAAGACATAATCACATTGATTTCTGCCTGTATCATATTAGCGTTACTTTGCTACTTGTAAACATGAATCTTTAAGTAGTAAGGGAACTACTGAATGAAAGATCAATGTAAGAAATCTCCATTAAAACAAAAACCTGACTGTACTGCTTGTTTTAATACAGTAATACTGGGAATGAAATAATTTTTTTAGGGGAAAAATAACTGTAATTTGTTTTTTAAAATCATGTACTGCAAAACAAATCTATGGGGATAGAAGTCAGAATTTTCGTTACCCTTGAGGGTGGAGGTAGTACTTCGAGGGCGCTGATAGTGTTCTGTGTCGATCTGGCTGGGCTACCTGAGTGCATGCATGTGTAAACATTTGTTGAGCTGTTACCCCAAGATTTGTATACTATATTATATGTATTTTGCACTTTAATAAAAAAATTGAAGGAAAAAAGTAGGTCTTATCACCATTGGTTATTTCAACCTAATAATATCAACATGTCCTAAGATAAAGGCTTCAAAAACCTTGTGACATACTTAACACCTTATCTAAGAGTCTTTAGGCTATCTGAAGACAAATGTTAAATCTCATTAAACATTTTTAAAATTTTGAAATGAAAGATGAATTCCATTTTTATTTCAATTAAATTCAATACTCAGATTCCTCTAACCGTCTCTTAAATGCAAATTAAATACTTTATTGTGGAATATGCATTCATCGTGGCACATTTAGTCAATATTGAAACCAAATGTATTGCTGCTTCAAATACATGAATGACCACCAGAAAATGGCTTGTGCTAGATATAGTGTTGTGTCCATCAGGTTTAAGTTATTTTCCACTGAGGCACGTTGGGAGATACAGACTTGGCTTACCAGGGGGCTGTTTAATCTTCTGTGCCCTCAAAAGGGCTTGTTTGGAAATGATTTCGGGCTTCTAAATTTCCATAGAAAGTGCTGGAAAAAAGTTTAAGGCTTCTTTTTAAATACCATCTGAATGATTTTTCTTCCCACTTTGGTTCACATAATAATTGCGTTCTTACTCTTAAATTTCAGGCAGTTCCTTTTAGTCTTGACAGTGTTGCAAATTCCATTCACTCCTTATTTTCTGAGGAAACTCCTGTTGTTTTGCAGTTGGCTCCCAGTGAGGAAGTAAGTGATAAGGGTTTTATTCAAGACATTTTAAAAAATAAGCTTTTATTATTTGAAAATTATGAAATGTAATTTTATTATGAAAATATAAAACTAATTTATGAACAATGTTGTCATACCTCTGGGTATTGGAACTAATCTGTAGAATTTGAGCAACTTAAAATTTTCTGTTCTTCTTACAGAGAGTGTATATGGTAGGGAAGGCAAACTCAGTGTTTGAAGACCTTTCAGTCACCTTGCGCCAGCTCCGTAATCGCCTGTTTCAAGAAAACTCTGTTCTCAGTTCACTCCCCATCAATTCTCTGAGTAGGAACAATGAAGTAAGTGCAGTTATTCAATGAATACATGAATATCATTAATTTCCCTCTTTTTAAAAAATAGAGACAGGGTCTCACTCTGTTGTCCAGGCTGGTCTTGAACTCCTGGCCTCAAGCAATCCTGTCTTGGCCTCCCAAAGTGCTGGGATCACAGGCTTGAGCCACTGCATCCAGCCTCCCATTCCTTATACTACTTGAAATTTTGGAAATTTTGGTATTTTAGAAAGTGAAAAATTGTGCACATTTACTGCTGGTGTAGATTCTTCTTTAGTGTAATTTTCTTATGACTCTCATGAATAAACTGATCCTTTTTGTGAGTTGAGCTGTGGTAAATAACATCACATTTTAGCACGAGGGTTGCCACCTATTAATTCAAACAAGCCAGAGGTCATAGATCTACTTGGTGACTGGTGGAGCTGTGTGGATCTGGTAACTTGGGAGCCATTGTTCACTGCCTCTGCTGATTTGTTGCCACATTTTTCTCATTCATTCTGGACATTGCAGTGGAGGGAGCCCCCTCTACTTTTGACTCCTGTCCTTCAGTTTCTCCATCTGCTCATGCGCCCTCTTAACCATGTGGCATGCCACTTTCGTGGTGGCCTCCCCTCTTTATTTGCTGTGGATGACCAGGGCCATCATCCTTTATTCTCTGATGTGGAAACTATTCAAGGGAAGTGAGCAAACTGGGCCAATGGTAGGATGTCATTGCAGAGTGCCAGGATATCCTGATGCTTTGAAGGAAAACCACTGGAGAACTTGGATGCTTTATCATGGTTTTGCCAAAAATATAGCTATTGAGTGGCAGTCACTGTGCTAGGGAATGGCCATCACCTTTTTGTTAGGAAATAATGTTTTATATGCATTTTCAATTGAAGCAAACATACCAAATGGAAGATAATTATATAAATTCACTTATATGATCAACATTTGTAATATCCTGTGCCTTGCTTGGTAAATGGCAAATAAAGATCTCTGGTGCACATTTAAAAGAATGCTCTTTTTTTTGGGCTCTCTGAAGGTTGACCTGCTCTTTCTTTCTGAACTGCAAGTGCTACATGATATTTCAAGCTTGGTAAGTAGGCTGCTCTAATTTTTTAGTTCCATTTATTTTGGTTTCTAGAGAATCCTTGAATAATAGTAAAGGCAGTTGAAAAGTTTGATTAAGTATGCCCTAGATTTATGATCCCATGAAAATTGAAAAATTAGTGGCAGTATTGGGAATTTTGAACACATCCATGTTATAGTCAAATTATTTTGCATTTCTGCTTTTTAGGGAGAGACAGCATATCTTCCAAGAACACAAGCCTGGGCGTAAGAACACCCTGGCCATAGTCCTAACTTGGCTGTTGATTTCTTGTGAGACTTAATTCCTATCTATATCTTTGGGCCTAAAATAGAAATAATAGTTTGGACTAATAATGCTGTCAGTCAAGTCAAGAAGGGACGAAATCCGTCTGAAGGGTATTTTTTTGGTGAATGATTTTTTAAAAATCATCCTTGTTACTGAAATAGAAATTCTTATCTGTTTGCTACCTTCTGAAGTTGTTTTCCAAACTTTTTCAACAGGTGTTGGTTCGGGGAGTCTGGAAGTGTAGTGCATTCCTGGGATCAAACTGGTCCAGCCATCTGTTCTTTCATACGTTGGCCCATACCTGAGTTTTTAAAACTGAGGAATTTTGTTGAAAGCTTTTATTAAATATCCAAGGAGTCTTGTACTGCTCCTAAACATGAGATTCGTGTTGGATTTATCAGAAACGCTTATTCAAACCAGTTTCTTTTGCCACCATTTTAGACTATTTGCATGTTGTGGTACACTGGTATGGTTTAGTTTAGCCTAGTTTAGTTAGGCATAAAACTTTAACTGGCTGTGTTTGACGTCTTTCATCTTACTTTATCCGCTACCTTTTTTTGTTTGTTTGTTCTCCTAAGCTGTCTCGTCATAAGCATCTAGCCAAGGATCATTCTCCTGATTTATATTCACTGGAGCTGGCAGGTTTGGATGAAATTGGGAAGCGTTATGGGGAAGACTCTGAACAATTCAGAGATGCTTCTAAGATCCTTGTTGACGCTCTGCAAAAGGTAAATATCAATGCGACATGAGAGGTTGGAGTATGACCATTTCACTTTTAGCCTCTTAATAGAAAAATCTGCTGTTTCAAACACTGTTGATTGAACTCTTATTTGCCTTCTTTGGGGCTCCTCTAATTATACTGGCCAAGGATGGAGTAGGGTCAAAAATGTATATTGATATATTTCTTCCTAATGCTAGAAAGAACAGCATTAGGAAAAGTTATCTCACACAAAGCTTTACAAAATTATTGTGGTAAAATATATATAACATAAAATTACCACTTTAACCATTTTTAATTGTACAGTTCAGTGGTATTAAGTGCAAGTACGTTCACATGTTGTACAACCATCACCATCTTCTATTTCTAGAACTTTTTCATCTTCCCCAACTGAAACTCTGTACCCCTTAAACACTATGAGATAACTGAAGTAGAACACCCAGCACAGTACCAGACAGTAGATGCATAATAAATGCTAGTTCCCCTCTGCCCTTGAAGTTCTTCACCTGCATCCTTTCAGTGAGGCTTCATATTTTAATCTTTATAGATGTTTGTGATTAACCAGAGACCACTTAGGAAGATTTCTTCATTTCTCTTTCCAACTTCCCTTCCTCCAATTTATATGCTGACAAATTCAGTCTCTTCTTAAAGTAATTTTATTCTGAACATTTGAATATATGTTAAAGCTTAACACTTTTCTGTATAGTTGAGCAAAATCAAAACCTTTAAGACTTGCTTATTGTAAGATGTAGTATATTTCATGAGCCAGGAGGTAAGTGTACATTGTTCTTGTAGCTGCACAAAAACTTTAAAAATAATTTTAATAAGTATGTGACTCACTGCATAAAATGATAAGTAGTGAGGTAATGCATATGTTAATTAGCCAATGTGGACTTAAGCCATTCCACAATGTGTACATATTTCAAAACAATATGTTGATGTGATAAATATATATGATTTTAATTTGTTAATTAAAAATGAAAAAAGTACATAGTTGAGATTCCCAATAATGTTAATAACTAACTTTCAGTTTGCAGATGACATGTACAGTCTTTATGGTGGGAATGCAGTGGTAGAGTTAGTCACTGTCAAGTCATTTGACACCTCCCTCATTAGGAAGACAAGGACTATCCTTGAGGCAAAACAAGCGGTGAGTATATTTTGAGATCCTGCTTTAAAACTGTAAAATTAACTTCTTATAAAAAAAAATATCACCTATGGGTGACATGAATGAGCAGTCAGTAAATCTGAAAAACAATTTCAGTTAAAACATAAGCTTCTTGTTCACATACATATGTGTGCTTTGCCAGTGATAATCAGTTCTTTAGGGTTATAATCAGATAATGCAAGAATTTGAATTAGGGATAAAAGTAAATCTGTCCAAGATTATAATTCAAATATCAGTACACACAAGGAGATATCAGAAGTTAATGTGGCGCCAGGTGCAGTGGCGTGCATCTGTAATTGCAGCTTCTCAGGAGGCCAAGGCAGAAGGATTGCTTTAGCTCAGGAGGAGTTTGAGGCCAGTCTGAGGAAACATAGCAAGACCCTGTTTTGAAAAAAAAAAAGAAGTGAATGTGTGCGAGAGTGGTGTGGTGCCCACATCCTATGGGCTCTGCTTTTCTAGCAGGCACATTGTCTTTGTGGCACAGTCCCTCACTTACTGAGATCCTCTGTGTGCACCTCTTTATGATTTTGATTTACTTAACAGTTTTTTTGGGTATGGATCTTGCTTTGATTTTAAGCATTTAGAGGGTTAGGGTTAAGCATTACCATGGTTGCTGGCCATGGTAAAATACATATCTGTTTATGTGTATGTACGTGCACATTTACATACAAACATATATACTTACAGCTGCAGCAGAACCTAGGGAGGGTGATGGGAAAGAGTAGTGTAGATGCTCCCTAACATCCTACGTCTGAGAACATTGCTTAGGGCTGGCTGTATCACTTGCAGCAGATAGATATCCACTCAATTACATACACCTCCGCTTCAGACCCATTTGCAGCCCTCACCCTGCTCAGTTTTACTGATGTCAGTGTGGGACTTGGAGTCAGAAGGTCGAAGCCAGTGCCTGTTTGAGATAGTATAGCGATTACTGGTTTGAGATTGTTTCTTTCTAAATTAAATTGGGGATGGAAGGACCTTTGTTTCAGACCGCATGTCAGTCTAGACAACCACCCAAGATTTCCCACCATAAAACATCTAGAAATGCTGGATAAAAATAAAGATCTTTTAAAAAGTACATAGTTTGGGCTGGGTGTGGTGGCTCACGCCTGTAATCCCAGCACTTTGGGAGGCTGAGGCGGGCGGAACACCTGAGGCCAGGAGTTCTAGACCAGCCTGGGCAACATGGTGAAACCCCGTCTCTACTAAAAATACAAAAATTAGCCTGGTGTGGTAGCGGGCACCTGTAATCCCAGCTACTTGGAAGGCTGAGGCAGGAGAATTGCTTGTACCCGGGAGGCAGAGGTTGCAGTGAGCCAAGATTGCGCCACTGCACTCTAGCCTGGGAGACACAGCGAGACTCCGTCTCAAATAAAAAAAAAATTACAAAAATAAAAATACATAGTTCAGCTCGCAAGAAAGGGAAATTCTCTTACAGAGTAAATAAAGAAGAGGAGGCCGGGTGCGGTGGCTCACACCTGTAATCCCAGCACTTTGGGAGGCCGAGGTGGGTGGATCACAAGGTTAGGAGTTCGAGACCAGCCTGGCCAACATGGTGAAACTCCGTCTCTACTAAAAACACAAAAAATCAGCCGGGCGTGGTGGCGCACGCCTGTAGTCCCAGCTACTTAGGAGTCTGAGGCAGACAAATCGCTTGAACCCGGGAGGCGGAGGTTGCAGTGAGCTGAGATTGTGCCACTGTACTCCAGCCTGGGTGACACAGTGAGACTCCATCTCAAAAAAAAAAAAAACCCGAATGTGGTAAGCAGGCCGCCCTAAGGATATTTGCCAGCTGTTTCACCAAGAGTCCTTTGGTGCCTTGTGTGTGGGGGATGGGAACGGACAACTCCAGATAAAGCTGGGGACCCCGAGAGAGCTGTGCCCTCAGTGAGAGGGTAGACTGGAAATTTTTGCCCACCAGCACAGGGAAACAGAAAGGCACCTGGGCTCTGGGTGGTCAGCACATGTGTTGAGAGTGGGGATGCCTCCCAGAGAATTCTTTTTTTTTTTTTTATTTTTTATTTTTTGGAGATAGGATCTTACTCTGTCACCCAGACTGGAGTGCAGTGGCACAATCTCACCTCACTGCAGCCTCCACCTCCCAGATTCAAGTGATTCTCCTGCCTCAGCCTCCTGAGTAGCTGGAATCACAGGCATGCACCACCACACCCGGCTAATTTTTGTACTTTTAGTAGAGATGGGGTTTTACCATGTTGGCCAGGCTGGTCTTGAACTCCTGGCCTCAAGTGATCTGCTCACCTCCGCCTCCCAAAGTGCTGGGATTACAGGTGTAAGCTACCATGCCCGGCCTATGAGATTTCTTTTTAGGGTGATAGAAATGTTCTAGAATTAGACTGTGGCGATAACTATGAAACCACTAAAATTCCTTGACTTGTACACTTAAAATGGGTAGGAAAAAGAACATGTTTATCAAAAAAAAAAAAAAAAAAAGGAAAGAAACAAAGAGGTCTTCATGGGCGTGAAATCCTTTAACGTTTGCCTCAGCTCTGAGCTCCCCACAGGTAAATATGCATGCCTGTGTACCCATTCTCTCCTACATTTGAAATCACTCTCTTCCATTAGTTTAAGGAGACAGGAGTTTAAGGAACATTTACTGAGTACTCACAACATTCCAGGTGCTGGGGCTGTAGGGACAAATAGATCTCGGTTACATTTTCGTTCTCATCCTCACTGCCAGGCACCCTGCCCGCATTTCTCCCACCTCATTTGGCTGCCGCCTCCTAACTTGTCTGAACTCGTCTGTCTCTCTGCTTCCCAGCTGGCTCCTCCCAAATCCATCCTACACATTGTCATCAAAGTTATCTTTTTTCTTTTCTTTTTTTGAGACAGGGTCTCGCCCTGTCCCAGGCCGGAGTGCAGCGGCGCAATCATAGCTCACTGTAGCCTCAAACTCCTGGGCTCAGGTGATCCACCTGTCTCAGCCTCCTGAGTAGCCAGTTCTATAGGCTTGAGCCACCACACTCAGCTAATTTTTAATTTTAATGTTATGTTTTTAAGACAAACCTGATCATGTCACTCACTTTCTGCCTAAAGCTTGTCAATGGCTCCTTATTGCCCAGAGGCTCATGTCAGATTTTCTGTAGCTTCCCTGCTTCTAGCTTCATCTCCTGCTGTGTTCCTACTTTTAAAATTCTCTAGCCAGAATGAATGATATTTCCCAAACAGTGCCTTTGTCAGAATGAATTCAGTTTCCCAAACAATGTTTTTACACAGCTCTGTATTTTAAAAAAAGTGTTAAGTGGATCATACATACATAAGTATATAACATATTTAATACTAGTTATTTAAATAATAAAAATAATAACACTGTATAGCTCTGTTTTCACATGGCTATAAAGAACTACCTGAGACTGGGTAATTTATAAAGGAAACAGGTTTAATTGATTCACAGTTCCACATGGCTGGGGAGGCCTTAGGAAACTTACAATCATGGAGGAAGGGGAAGGGGAGGCAGGCACCTTCTTCACAAGGTGGCAAAAGAGAGAGAAAGTGGCACACTTTTAAACCATCAGATCTCATGAGAACTCAGTATCATGAGAACAGTATGGGGGAAACTGCCCCCATGATCCAATCACCTCCCACCAGGTCCCTCTCTCGACACGTGGGGATTACAAATCGAGATGAGATTTGGGTGGGGACACAGAGCCAAACCATATCAATAGCTTAAGAGAATGCTTGCTCCTTTGAAGCTCCCTATTTTCTCCCTCTACCCTCCCTCATCCAGAGGTAACTGCTGTCCTGGATATCATGTTAATCCCTTGCTTTTCTTTACAGATTGACTGCATATGTATTTGTTCTTAAACAGTGTTGTTTGGTTTTGCCTGTATTTGAATTTTATATAAATTGAATCATACTACATGTATTTTTCTGTGTTCTTTGTTCAGTATTCTTTTTAAGATTCACTCAGGCTGACAAATGTAGCTGTAGTTTAGTCATTTTACTGTTACATATTCTGCTGTAGGGATATACCACAATTCCATTCTGTTGATGATTTTTTTTTTTTTTTTTTGAGACAGAGTTTTGCTCTTGTTGCCCAGGCTGGAGTGCAATGGCACAGTCTTGGCTCACTGCAACCTCCACCTGCCGGGTTCAAGCAGTTCTCCTGCCTCAGCCTCCCGAGTAGCTGGGATTACAGGCACCTGCCACGCCTGACTAATTTCGTATTTTTAGTAGAGACGGGGTTTCACCATGTTGGCCAGGCTGCTCTGGAACTCCTGACCTCAGGTGATCTGCCCGCCTTGGCCTCCCGAAGTGCTGAGATTACAGGCATGAGCCACTGTGCCCGGCCTTGCTGCTGATATTCTTATATATGTCTCTTGGTACACATATAGAAATTTTCCCTAGCGTATGGACTTACTGGATCACAGGATATGCACACCTTCAACTTTATTAGGTATTGTCCAGTTTTCCCAAGCATTTGGACTGGTTTATACTTCCACCATCAGTGCAAGTGTTGTCTCCACAAAGGTGCTCCTTCTTGCTTCCTCCTAGTATAAGTAGCTGTTATGCCACTTATGAAGAAATGTTTGTTAGACAAATGAATCACAGTCACTAGACTGGGATAATTTCCTATCTTAAAATTCTTCCCTCTTGATTTTTCTTTCTTTTCTATATTGTAGAAGAACCCAGCAAGTCCCTATAACCTTGCATATAAGTATAATTTTGAATATTCCGTGGTTTTCAACATGGTACTTTGGATAATGATCGCCTTGGCCTTGGCTGTGATTATCACCTCTTACAATATTTGGAACATGGATCCTGGATATGATAGCATCATTTATAGGATGACAAACCAGAAGATTCGAATGGATTGAATGTTACCTGTGCCAGAATTAGAAAAGGGGGTTGGAAATTGGCTGTTTTGTTAAAATATATCTTTTAGTGTGCTTTAAAGTAGATAGTATACTTTACATTTATAAAAAAAAATCAAATTTTGTTCTTTATTTTGTGTGTGCCTGTGATGTTTTTCTAGAGTGAATTATAGTATTGACGTGAATCCCACTGTGGTATAGATTCCATAATATGCTTGAATATTATGATATAGCCATTTAATAACATGATTTCATTCTGTTTAATGAATTTGGAAATATGCACTGAAAGAAATGTAAAACATTTAGAATAGCTCGTGTTATTATGGAAAAAAGTGCACTGAATTTATTAGACAAACTTACGAATGCTTAACTTCTTTACACAGCATAGGTGAAAATCATATTTGGGCTATTGTATACTATGAACAATTTGTAAATGTCTTAATTTGATGTAAATAATTCTGAAACAAGAGAAAGGTTTTTAACTTAGAGTAGCCCTAAAATATGGATGTGCTTATATAATCGCTTAGTTTTGGAACTGTATCTGAGTAACAGAGGACAGCTGTTTTTTAACCCTCTTCTGCAAGTTTGTTGACCTACATGGGCTAATATGGATACTAAAAATACTACATTGATCTAAGAAGAAACTAGCCTTGTGGAGTATATAGATGCTTTTCATTATACACACAAAAATCCCCGAGGGACATTTTGAGGCATGAATATAAAACATTTTTATTTCAGTAACTTTTCCCCCTGTGTAAGTTACTATGGTTTGTGGTACAACTTCATTCTATAGAATATTAAGTGGAAGTGGGTGAATTCTACTTTTTATGTTGGAGTGGACCAATGTCTATCAAGAGTGACAAATAAAGTTAATGATGATTCCAAATTTGTGTCATTGTAGTACTAAATCTATTTTATATTGTAAAACCCTAACAAAACAGGCTTTTCTTTCATCAGGATTGGCTGTTTTGTTGTACAGATAATTTCATGCTGTTTCTTTTACACTTGTTTATTCTCACTGCCTCCTGAGATTTAGTACTAATGTAAGGAAGGCATTTTAATTACCATTCTTGTTACTGAATTTATATAGGATATATGAGAAATGCATACTTTATGTAGGAAAGGGTTACATTTTTCTATAGCTTTTTTTTTTTTTTTTTAATTAAAAACATTTTAGAGACCAGTCTTGCTATGTTGCCAGGCCGAACTCCTGGCCTCCAGTGATCCTCCTACCTCAGCCTCCCCAGTAGCTGGGATTACAGGTGTGCACCACTGCACCCGGCCCTGTAGCATTTTTAAAGATGAATAAGCAACTAATTGGTTAGAATATGAAGGACTGTCTCAGGTAAAGGTTTAAGGTAACAATTTGTTTTCTTTGTCAAAAAACAGAATCTTTAACTTCATTATTATGTAGCAAGATTATTTTAGTATGAGCATTGTAGCCCTGACCCTGGGATCCTTCCTTGTATTTAGTATTAGCTGTTTCTGCATCTTCTTTGCAAAGATCATCAAATTATTTATAAATAGCATTGAGTTTGGCAGGTTTGAGAAGGTAGGGTTTATTTAGTTGTCAATTACTGCAAGATGCCCTTGACAATTACAGTTTCAAACCCCCATAGAGTGAAGGAAATGTTGGTTTTCTTTTTGCCTCTCATTGAAGTATAAATAATAGGGAAACTGATACTCAGCTTCACAGGGAAGAAAAACTACATTGTTCTAAAATCACTCTTCCATCCCTACTTCCTGCCAGAGTGATGGGGGTGAGGGTTTTCAGCTGTTTATCACCAAAACAGTTCCCACTCTGACCCCATGGAACGCAACACTGCCTAAGTGTAGGGAGCAGGAACCTATCATGCGTCAGGGTGATTAGAATCCATTTGTCTTTCACAACTTTCTTATATAAACATTGCCGGAGAAGTTAGATTGTTATGATTAAATATGAAATAAACCAATGCCTTTTTAATTTAAAACTGATGAGACTTTAAGTTCTAGGGGAAGAAAAAAAAATTAATTACATGACAGCACTAATCCATATAGGGTAAATGGCATCAGCATCCTTCTATCTATGTTAGGCAGAGAGCAATTCATTAAAATAAATGTTCTGCCAAGATTATTATACCTGTTGCTGATGATTTGCTCTTAAGTCTAATTTGTTCAGGAACATAAATCACAGTGTCGATTTGTGTGAGAGGCAGAAAAGGCAGACTCATGGCAGACGATTCCACTGACAAAGAGAAAACCCAATCACTTTACATCTCATTGGTGGACTATTCCAGGTTTATAAAATATCTGAGATTCTGCATATGTAGATATTGCTTATGGCCTAATTCTATTAGGAATAATATAGAATTGATTTTTATTTTCTTTGGTTATGTGTTTTTTTGAAGGAATAATCTGAATCCATTTTCATTGATACCAAGTAATATGGAAACTGTAAACTTACTTTTTTTTTTTTTTTTTTGAGACTGTATCTCACTCTGTTGCCCCGGCTGGAGTGCAGTAGTGCAATCACAGCTCTACAGCATCAACCTCCTGGGCTCAAACTATCCACCCACCTCAGCCTCCCAAGTAGATGGGACCACAGGCATGTACCACCACGCCTGGCTTATTTCTTGTAGAGATGGGGTCTCTCTATGTTGCCCAGGCTAGTCTTGAACTCCTGGGCTCAAGCAATCCTCCAGCGTCAGCCTCCCAAAGTGTTGGGATTACAGGCACGAGCCACTGCGCGCCCAGCCTAAACTTAACTTTGTTAGGGGGACAGAGTCTTGCTCTGTCAGCCAGGCTGGAGTGCAGTGGCACAATCTCGGCTCACTGCAACCTCTGCCTCCCAGGTTCAAGTGATTCTCCTGCCTCAGCCTCCCAAGTAGCTGGGATTACAGGAACCTGCCATGATGCCTAGCTAATTTTTGTATTTTTGGTAGAGACAGGATTTCACCATGTTGGCCAGGCTGGTCTCGAACTCCTGGTCTCAAGTGATCTGCCCGCCTCAGCCCCCAAAGTGCTGGGATTACAGGTGTGAGCCACTGTGCCCCACTCTAAACTTAACTTTTTATTTTATTTTATTTTATTATTTTTGAGACACAGTCTTGCTCTGTCGTTCAGGCTGGAGTGCAGTGGCACGATCCTGGCTCACTACAGCCTCCGCCTCCCAGGCTCAAGTGATTCTCGTGCGTCAGCCTCCCGAGTAGCTGGGACTACAGGCGTGTGTCACCACGCCTGGCTAATTTTTGTATTTTTTGATAGAGACAGGGTTTTGCCCTGTTGGCTAGGCTGGTCTTGAACTCCTGACCTCAAGTGATCTGCCCGCCTCAGCTTCCCAAAGTGCTGGGATTACAGGCATGAGCCACCGCGCCCGGCCTAAATTTAACTTTTTAACGGACGATCAAACCAACAATTTTCCATGTAGGAACCAGGGTCAATGATCATGCCGACTGAGTCATACAGTGGCATTAAGCCTTCTAACTTTGGGCACAGGTGGTTTTTTTCTAGCCTTTTCATGACAGAATGACTGACTATTCTGTGTTTTCTTCGGAAAATCCAGTCGTTGGGGAAGGCCATCAGTAAAAAGCATTGTGAGTAAAATGCATCAAGAGTCATACAGGTGAATTCAGTTCACTGCGTTACCACTTACAAGTTGAACAATCTTGGGCAAACCCCTTAATCTCTCTGAATCAGCATTTTTAATCTATATAATGGGGGTAGTAATACCCCAGGTCTATAAAAGTTAGCATTCAGTAGGAGAACACAAAGTTTGTGAATGCTTAATAAATATAAGCTACAATCTTAGCACTAAACTCAAGGAACTCTGCTTGGACCCAGCATTGTGCCATTGATAGTGCTAGCCAGTTTCTTGCAAGCAACAGGAACAAACCTTGTTTAAATTTTGCTAGTTGTCCTGCTAATGCCCTTTTACTAGACCGGGGTCCAGTCCAGGAGCACGCATTGTGATACCATGTTTTCTTAGTCTCCTTTCATCTGACACAGTCCACCTTTGAAGAGTATTGGCCGGTTATTTTATAGGACGTCCCTCGGTTTTGGTTTGTTTGATGTTTGCTAATGATTAAATTCAGGTTATACATTTTTAGAAAGAATATCGCTGGCTGGGCGCGGTGGCTCACGCCTGGGAGGCTGAGGTAGGAGGACCACTTGAGTCCAGGAGTTCAAGACTAGCCTGAACAACATTGGGAGACCCTGTCTCTACAAAAAATACAAAAATTAGCCGGGCGTGGTGGCTCATGCCTGTGGTCCCAGCTACCTGGGAGACAGAGGTGGGAGGATCACTTGATCCCAGGAGGTTGAGGCTGCAGTGAGCCAAGATCACGCCACTGCACTCCAGCCTGGGCAACCCTGTCTGGAGTGAGACTCTGTCTCAAAAAAAAAAGAAAAAAAAGAAAAAGAAAAAAGTAGTATTATTCTGTAGTTACTGTTTGTGTAAGACAGGGGAAATAAGGAAACATGCATATACAGGTTGACTACCCCTTATCTGAAATGCTCGGGACCAGATGTGTTCCAGATTTCAGGTTTTCTTGGACTTTGGAATCTGGTTGAGCATCCCCAATCTAAAATTCCACAATTGGAAATGCTTCAGTAAGCATTTCCTTCATGTGTCATGTCTCAAAAAGGTTTGGATTTTGGAGCATTTTGGATTTCAGCCTTTAGATTTGGGATGCTCAACCTGTATCTTCTTACTTTTGTAACGAGAAACATAGGAAATATAAGCCAGAAAACAATAAAGCTAATTATAAGATGTAGGAGTAGACAGAATGGAATAAATAAGGGAGGAAACAGCACTACTACAACGAGTAGACCATTTTGTGTAGTTTTAATGCCAGAAGGTCAAAGGAGACAGCTTCAAGGGGCTCCCACTGTCCAAAGTTGGGCCAATTTCAACATCAAAATTAAGAGGACAGTAATAGATTATAACCCACTGAATAAAATGAAATAAAATGAATAGATTACAACCCAGTGAATAAAATGACCATATTGATAATAAGTAGATAAGCAGCTTAATGGGGAAAGAAGGGAGGGTATTCCTTATATTAGAATGCTGACTGATATATGTATATATGTATATGTGTATACATATGTATACACAAATACATTTGTTTATATATACATATATGTATATGTATATATTCACATATACATATATACATCTATGTACATGCACATATACATATATACATCTATGTACATGCGCATATACATATACACATATGTATATATGTGCATATGTACACGTATATGTATACGTATATATGTATATATGTACGTATGTTTATATACATATGTACATATATGTATATGTAAATATTGATTGGACAGTAAATATTGATTTGGACAAGAATCACTGATGAATGCTAAATCTATGGGGGAGAGAGTCTGATAAAGAGCAGGCTATTTAAATAGTCTTTTTTTTTTTTTTTTTGAGACAGGGTCTTGCTCTGTTACCCAGGCTGGAGTGCAGTGACACAATCATGGCTCACTGCAGCCTCCACCTCCCAGGCTCAAGTGATCCTCCCACCTCAGCCTCCCAGGTACCTGGGACTATAGGTGTGTGCCACCATGCCTAGCTAATTTTTGTTGTTTTTTTAAAAAAAATTTTATTTATTTTATTATTTTATTTTTTTTTTCAAAACGGGTTCTTGCTCTGTCACCCAGGCTGGAGTGCAGTAGCATGATCTCAGCTTACTGCAACCTCCACCTCCCAGGCTCAAGCGATCCTCCAACCTCAGCCTCCCAGTAGCTGGGACCACAGGCCCATGCCACCATGCCCAGCTAATTTTTTTGTATTTTTGGTAGAGACAGGGTTTTTGCCATGTTGCCCAGGCTAGTCTCAAACTCCTGAGCTCAAGTAATTCACTTGCCTCAGCCTCCCAAAGTACTGAGATTACAGGAGTAAGCCACCACGCCTGGCCCTAATTTTTATATTTTTTGTAGAGATGGGGTCACGGTTTGTTACCCAGGCTGGTCTTGAACCCGTGGGCTCAACCAATCCTCCCCGCACAGCCTCCCAAAATGCTGGGATTACAGGCCTGGGCCACCGCGTCCAGCCGGTAGTCCCCTTTAATCTGGAATAAGACAGAGAAACAAAACAAAAGATTGGAGGAAACCATGGTTCAATGGGGGCTGAACACAACCCATTCCCTCCTGCCTGTTCATTGTACTGGGGGACGGAGACCAGACTACAATGACAAGGGGCATTTTATAGCTAGAGAAACTGAGATACACAATACACTTAACTAACGTTCTTGTAGCTACTGGAAGATGCTGGATAACCATACAGCCTTCAGCCATTGTATTCACATGAGAAAAACAATGAAAAAGGCAAAATATTAGAATCAGGGCCACAGATGGCTCTAAAATTACTTTCAGCAGTAACTGAAAATAGCAAGCCAATATATCTGCCTATTGTTTTATTCATTCAGCTTCTCTTGAGCCACAGTGCTATTTATTCCCTTTGGTAGAATTTAACAGCAAATATTCCAGGAAGTCAGTACAGGACATGGCAAAAAAAAAAAAAAAAGTTTCATAAAATACTCAAATCCTAAGTGGTTTGTTTCACAGCCATAATTCAAAAGCAGGTATGTTTTTGTAAATGTTGGCCAGTGTTCCATGGCAAATTTAATGAACTACATTTCTTATTTTTATTGTTTTAAACCACAAGACAGAAAATCACTTAAAAAATATAATGTTGCAATCATTAGAGTGATACTGACTCAGACAAGAATCGTCGATGTACGCTAAAACTAGCAGGTTAAATATTTAATGAGGAAATAGATATTTACATAGTCTCAAAGTATCTCTGCACAAATTACTTATTAATTATAAAGGGAAAAATACTAACTTAGCAGTAGAGAAACCTGGTGAACACTACCTTAACATCACTAATAACCAGATATCACATGCCTCCCAATGTGAGGCACTGGGGACATGTCATTGCTGTAGTGTTTGTGCCAAAAATGAACACCCTGAAGGTAGCTGTCCTAGTCCATTTGGGCTGCAATTACAAAATACCTTAGACTGGGTAATTTATAAACAACAGAAAGGTACTACTCACAGTTCCAGAGACCAGGAAGTCCAAGATCAAGGTGCCGGCAGATTTAGTGTCTGGTGAGGGCTCACTGTCTGCTTCATAGATGTCTCCTTCTCTCTGTGTCGTCACATGGCAGAAGGGATGAACAAGCTCCTTCCGGCTCTTTTATAAGGGCACTAATTCCATCCATGAGGGTGGTGCCCTCATGACTTAATCACTTCCCCAAAGGCCCCACCTCTTAATATCACCTTGGCGGTTGGTTAAGTTCCAACCTACGAATTTTGGGGGAAGGCATAAACACTCAGATCATAGAAGTAGTCATGAGGAAACATTGAATGAACCCCAATTGAGGGGCATTCTACCAAATTGCAGGCTTGAACTCTTCTAAAATGTCAAGGTCGGCTGGGCGCCGTGTCTCACGCCTGTAATCCCAGCACTTTGGGAGGCCAAGGCGGGTGGATCACCTGAAGTCAGGAGTTCGAGACCAGCCTGGCCAACATGGTGAAACCCCATCTCTACTAAAAATACAAAAATTAGCTGGGCGTGGTGGCACACGCCTGTAATCCCAGCTACTCAGGAGAATCACTTGAATCTGGGAGGTGGAGGTTGCAGTGAGCTGACATTGCATCACTGCATTCGCATCACTGCATTCCAGCCTTGGCAACAGAGCGAGACTCCGTCTCAAAAAAATAAAACAAATGTCAAGGTCATGAATGCCAAAGTAAGGTAGAGGACCTGGTCTAGATTAAAGGAGACTAAAGTGACATTACAGTTAAATGCCATGTGTAATCCTAGTCTGGATCCTAGACTAGAAAAACAAAATTGTTATATTGGACATTATTGAGACTATTGGTCATATAAGAATACTGATTGTAGATCATAGTATTATATCAATGTTAAATGTCTTGATTTTGATGGGTGTATTGTGATAATGTAAAAGAAAGTTTACAAAAATCTATATGCTTAGAAAATACACACTGAGGCCAGGCATGGTGGCTCACGCCTGTAATCCCAGCACTTTGGGAGGCTGAGGAGGGCGGACCACCTGAAGTTGGAGTTCGAGACCAGCCTGGCCAACATGGCGAAACCCCATCTCTACTAAAAATACAAAAATTAGTCGGGCATGGTGGCAGGCACCTGTAATCCCAGCTGGAGATTTGGGAGGCCAAGGCAGGAGAATCACCTTGAACCTAGGAGGTGGAGGTTGCAGTGAGCCGAGATCGCGCCATTGCACTCCAGCCTGGGTGACAGAGACAGACTCCGTCTCAAAAAAAAAAAAAAAAAAAAAAAAGAAAGAAAGAAAGAAAAAGAAAAGAAAAGAAAAAAGAAAATACACACTGATGCTCTTAAGAAATACTGTTAAGGGCCAGGGGTGCTGGTTCACACCTGTAATCCCAGCACTTTGCTGAAGCAGGCAGATGGCTTGAGCCCAGGAGTTCAAGACCAGCCTGAGCAACATGGCAAAACCCGTCTCTACAAAAAATACAAAAATTAGCCAGGCATGGTGGCACACATGTAGTCCCAGCTACTTGGGAGGCTGAGATGGGAGGATCACTTGTGCCTAGGAAGTTGAATCTGCTGTAAGCCATGATTGCATCACTGCACTCCAGCTTGGGTGATACAGAGAGACCCTGTCTCGAAGAAAAAAACAAAAACAAAAACACCAATACCCTTTGGCTAGAGAGAAGAGTAAAGCGAATATGGCAAAATGTTAACAGTTGGTAAATCTAGGTGAAGGGTATATGGGAGCTCTTTTGAGCATTTCTTTCTCTGTTATACCTGTTTTAGACTTTTCTAAGTTTTCTCAGCTTGAAATTATTTCAAAATGAAAAGTTAAAAAGAACAATTAAAATTAAATAATGCCACCTCTATGGTCTGCTGCACTGGACTTCACTGAAGATTTGTGTAGGTCCAGGGTCGTTCCCATCAAGCAGGATTTCGTAGGAACTGTGACCGAGAATCTTGGTTAGAAGAAAGAGTGCGATGCACATTTTTCACAACTGGGAAAAGGGATGAAGCCATCGTTGTATTTACTTGTCTTCTCCTGGCATTTTCTTTTGAAAGATAACAGTAAACTTGCCAGCCATGTCTCGTGATTGAGTCACATAGGACCTGACAGCTTCACGTTTGTGAGGCAGCGCTGAGAGTAGAAATGCCAAAAGCATTAATGGCAAATAAATATTATTTGAAATAATGATAAATCTTTAGCTGTTCAGTCTCATCTATTAAGCACAGTGAACTGTACAGCAGAACTAATTTACCTGTGAGGAGAGGTAATCGCTGGACATTACTGATGTTCTCTAATCCTAAAGCTGTTTCGTCACTACCTTTGCTTCAGACACGTAAAATCCTCTACAGTTTTGCTGAATCCTAGCCCTGTATCTTCTCAATCCACCTTGGAGACCCTTTTACCTCTAAGTATCCCTTCAACTGCTGGTCAAGTTCCAAGATAATATCTTACCCTCTATTTCTAGTGTAGGTCTGGCACATTTGTCATGATTATAACAATCAACAAATGTCTACTAGACACATATGTTATACAAAGGCACAGCCAAGCGTCTACCAGGAAAGTTACATACACATCGTCTGTACCTCCATTTTTCTAAATTTTCTGTAAAATGCCCCTCTGGGTGGGCAGGCCTTGTCTTGTTCAATTTGGGTCACACCCAGTCAACATGTTAGAAAGCTTTGGAGGGAGAAGGAATATTTCATTTGGTGATTTCTTCCCTGGCCTAAAGGAATTTAACTACATAGTTAGAAAGACATAAACATATCAGAAGTTACAGTAATTTGTGTAGAGGAGTGAGGTGAGAAATAGGAAACCTTACTCCTGGTTTCCCATGAATTCGTTGTGTCTCCATGACAGATGACATGATCTCAAGGCCTCATGCCTCCTTTGTAAAATGAGATGGATGAACTGGATGATAATAATGACAACAGCTAAAATACACTGAGCACTTACTATATATCAAGCCCTATAGTAAGCACTTACTGTGGATTAACATGCTGAAACCTTGCAACACTGCTGTGAGGTAGGTACCACTATCATCCTCATTTTACAGATAATCCATGAGATCCTTTCAACTCCAAATTTCTATAATTATGTGACTTCAAGTTAAGTAATATGGTAGATTGCATTTTTCAAAGGTGGACGCAACAATATTTCCCATCTTATATGCTCTCTCTCTATATATAGACACACACATACATATACATATATGCACACACATACATATACATGTATGTACACACATATGTACACATACATGTATACATATATGTACACACATACATATGTACACACACATCTATACATATATGTATACATACATATATACACATACATCTATACATGCATGTATACATATACGCACACATGTATACATATACGCGCACATGTATACATATATGTACACATACGTGCATATATGTACACACGCACGCATATATGGGCACATACATGCGTACATATATGTGCACATACATGCGTACATATGTGCACATACATATGTACACAGTATACATATATGCACACATATATGCATGCATGTATGCACACGCGCATATGTGCATGCATATATGCACACACGTATGCATATGTGTGACACATGTATATGCACATATACACATACATGTATATACACATACACATACATGTATATACACATACATGTATATACACATACACATATATATACACATACACATATATGTATATACACATACACATATGTATACATACATATATACGTGTGTATATGTACACATATATACGTGTGTGTATGTACACATATATACGTGTGTGTATGTACACATATATACGTGTGTGTATATGTACACATATATACGTGTGTGTATATGTACACATATATACGTGTGTGTGTATGTACACATATATACGTGTGTGTATATGTACACATATATACGTGTGTGTGTATATGTACACATATATACGTGTGCGTATATATATATAGTGTGTGTGTGTGGCTGGGCACAGTGGCTCACACCTGTAATCCCAATGCTTTGGGAGGCTGAGGTGGGAGGATCCCTTGAGCCTGGGAAGTCGAGGCTGCAGTGAGCTGTGATTGTGCCACTCCACTTCAGCCTGGGCGACAGAGTGAGACCAGATCTCAATCAATAAAGTATTTTTAGAGATGGGATCTCGCTCTGTCGCCCAGGCTGGTCTCAAACTCCTGGGCTCAGGCAATCCTCTTACCTCAGCCTCCCGAGTAGCTGGAACTATAGGTGTGTGCCACTGCACCCAGCTCCTATGCTCTTCTTGAAGTATAACTTTGAGAAGTGGGTCTATCTACCCTCCATTGATTTGGGTGGCCTTGTGGCTATGGAAAAAGTGATGTCATGTTGACTTCTGAGGCTAAGTCCATAAAAACCAATATAGCTTATGTTAGTTTTCTATTGCTATGCAACAAATTACCCCAAACTTAGAGGCTTAAAACAATACCTATTTATTAGCTCATGGTTTTGTAGGTCAGAATTCTGGGCACAGCATGACTTGGTTCTCTGCACAGGGTGTCACACAGCTGAAATGAAGGTGTTAGCTGGACTGAGTTCTTGGAGGAGCAGAGTTGAGGTGAGGACCCGCTTCCAAGCTCATTACATTGTTGGTTGAATTCAGTTCTTTATGGTCATACGACTAAGATCTCTGTTTCTTTGGTCAGCTGGGGGCTGCCTGCATTTTTTTCCATCCATCTTCAAAGCCGGCTATGGAGAATATCCTTCACGTCAAATCCCTCTCATGTTTTGAATCTCTGAATTCCGGTCTCTGACCTCTAGACCCAGATTTAAATGGTTCCTGTGGTTACGGGAGGCTCACTTGGGGGAATCTCTCTATCGTAAGATCTACTGACTCAAAACCTCAATTACATCTGCAAAATCTCTTTTGTCATGTAATCATGGGAATAATGTCTAATGATATTCATAGGTTCCACTCACACTCAAGGGAAGATTATACAAGGGTGAGGGTCATTGGGGCCATCTTAGAATTCTGCCTACCCGATAGCTTCTGCTTGATTCTCTTGTTACGTTTACTCCTGGAACTTAGCCACCATACTGCGAGGAAGCCTGAGCACCCTGTGGAATGATCCACATGGAGAGAAACTGGCCCCTTAACAGCCCCAGCTGAGCTCCCAGCCAATAACCAGCATCAACGTGCTATGTGAGTGAGCCATTTTCAAAGTGGATCCTCCAAGCCCTAGGCTGAAATATCCCCACTGGTGATGCATGGGACAGATGAGCTGTCCCTATTAAGTCCTGCCCAAATGGTAAATTTGGGAGTAAAAGAAAAGATTGTTGTTCTAAGCCACTAAGTTTGGGGATGATTTGTTATACAGCAATAGGTGATCAAAACCAAGTAACTTACGTGAGACAGTCTGTAAGTACTGAAAGATTCTGTGGAAAAGGAGCGGTAGCTTCTGTTTCTTTTAGGACATTGGAGCATCTGGCAGTGTAGGCCTAAAACGTCATTCAATACATGCTTGCTGATTTATTAGTTCAAACTTATACTGACCTGATTTACAACAGTATACCAGTCATCCATATTTGGAAGCTCCGCATTTTAAAAGGGTTATCTAAAAATTATGCCACTTTCCTTTGGAGGAATGGCTATACTATATATTTTTAAGCCATATTTGTAAAATGTTTGGGGTGTAAATGAACACAGATAATGAATATTCATTTTAAAGGTACAATAGGCTTGTATGTAAATCACTACATAAAGCATTAGTATTTCAATGCATATTCAATCACTTTTCAACAGTTGCTGTTTTTGTTTTTGGTTTTGGTTTTATTTATTTATTTATTTTTGAGACGGAATCTTGCTGTGTCTCCCAGGCTGGAGTGCAGTGGCACAATCTCAGCTCATTGCAACCTCTGCCTCTGGGGTTCAAGTGATTCTTCTGCTTCAGCCTCCCGAGTAGCAGGGACTACAGGCACGCACCACCACACCTGGCTAATTTTTATATTTTTAGTAGAGATGGGGTTTTACCATATTGGCCAGACTGGTCTCGAACTCCTGACCTCAGGTGATCCTCCCACCTCAGCATCCCAAACTGCTGGGGTTACAGGCATGAGCCACTGCACCTGGCCAACAGTTGCTGTTTTTATTGGAAAAAAACAGAAAGCACTGGAAAAATAATCACCAGTTTTGTCATTAAGGAATTTGCATCCACAGATATCAAAACTATTAGGTGAAGGAGAGGCCAGGAGAGGTGGCTCATGCCTATAATCCCAGCACTTTGGGAGGCCGAGGCAGGCGGATCACCTGAGGTCAGGAGTTCGAGACCAGCCTGGCCAACATGGCAAAACGCCATCTCTATGAAAAATACAAAAATTAGCCGGGAATAGTGGCACACACCTGTAATCCCAGCTACTAGCGAGGCTGAGGCAGGAGAATTGCTTGAACCCGGGAGGTGGAGGTTGCAGTGAGCCAAGATCATGCCACTGCACTCCAGCCTGGGCAACAGAGCGAGACTCTGTCTCAAAAAAAAAAAAAAAAAAAAAGAAACTGTTGGAGAATAGAATATCCATACACTCTCAAGGCGGCTCCCCCTGGATTATTTGAAGGGAAAAGGTAACTTTACAATGGAGAAACCAGGCGAATAACTTTTTTTTTTTTGAATATATTCATTTTGTTAAATGCATCTGGTCTGAACCATGGAAGATACAGAAACAGTTTCGAAGAGCATTAAACACTGGTTCTTTCAACTGTGGACTGAAAAAATATAAAGCATATGGAGACACTGAGTCTGATAGCTACTCAAACAAGTGGGCCAGAGCTGGTTTCAATGGTGCCAAAAGTACAGGTACTCTACCCCCTGCCAAATGATCCTACCAAAAAAGATGCCAGAAGTACACAGAGAAGATGGGTAACAGACATCTGGAAGGTACAAATTCTCCATGATATGACATTTTCAACATACTAGTGGAACCCATATATGTAGGCTCCATTCTGTCTTGAACAATTCCAAAATATTAAAGAAAAACATCAGGAAGTAGATAGATTACTTAGAGAAAAATTTGAGTTACTTTTAACCAAAGTTATTTCTACTATGCTTTATCACTGACTCAGTAGCTGCCCTCAAAAAAAGAAATATTTTATATATAATATGCATTTTACTAAAAGTATTTTTTACCCATTTCGACTGTGTGGTAGATAGAGCTCCCTCTCCCCTCTCCCCTCTCCCCTCTCCCCTCCCCCCTCTCCCCTCCCCCCTCCCCCCTCTCCCCTCTCCCCTCTCCCCTCTCCCCTCTTTCCACGGTCTCCCTCTGATGCCGAGCCGAAGCTGGACGGTACTGCTGCCATCTCAGCTCACTGCAACCTCCCTGCCCGATTCTCCTGCCTCAGCCTGCCGAGTGCCTGCGATTGCAGGCGTGGCGGCGCCACGCCTGACTGGTTTTCGTATTTTTTTTGGTGGAGACAGGGTTTCGATGTGTCGGCTGGGCTGGTCTCCAGCTCCTAACCGCGAGTGATCCGCCAGCCTCGGCCTCCCGAGGTGCCGGGATTGCAGACTGAGTCTCGTTAACTCAGTGCTCAATGGCGCCCAGGCTGGAGTGCAGTGGCGTGATCTCGGCTCGCTACAACCACCTCCCAGCCGCCTGCCTTGGCCTCCCTAAGTGCCGAGATTGCAGCCTCTGCCTGGCAGCCACCCCGTCTGGGAAGTGAGGAGCGTCTCCGCCTGACCGCCCATCGTCTGGGATGTGAGGAGCCCCTCTGCCTGGCTGCCCAGTCTGGAAAGTGAGGAGGGTCTCTGCCCGGCTGCCCATCGTCTGAGATGTGGGGAGCACCTCTGCCCTGCCGCCCCGTCCGGGATGTGAGGAGCGTCTCTGCCCGGCCGCCCTGTCTGAGAAGTGAGGAGACCCTCTGCCTGGCAACCGCCCCGTCTGAGAAGTGAGGAGCCCCTCCGCCCGGCAGCCACCCCGTCTGAGAAGTGAGGAGCGTCCTCCCTCCTCGTCCGGGAGGGAGGTGGGGGGGTCAGCCCCCCGCCCGGCCAGCCGCCCCGTCCGGGAGGTGAGGGGCGCCTCTGCCCGGCCGCCCCTACCGGGAAGTGAGGAGCCCCTCTGCCCGGCCAGCCGCCTCGTCCGGGAGGGAGGTGGGGGGGTCAGCCCCCCGCCTGGCCAGCCGCCCCGTCCGGGAGGCGAGGGGTGCCTCTGCCCGGCCGCCCCTACCGGGAAGTGAGGAGCCCCTCTGCCCGGCCAGCCGCCCCGTCCAGGAGGGAGGTGGGGGGGTCAGCCCCCCGCCCGGCCAGCCGCCCCGTCCGGGAGGGAGGTGGGGGGGTCAGCCCCCCACCTGGCCAGCCGCCCCATCCGGGAGGGAGGTGGGGGGATCAGCCCCCCGCCCGGCCAGCCGCCCTGTCCAGGAGGTGGGGGGTGCCTCTGCCCGGCCGCCCCTACTGGGAAGTGAGGAGCCCCTCTGCCCGGCCAGCCGCTCTGTCTGGGAGGGAGGTGGGGGGGTCAGCCCCCCACCCGGCCAGCCGCCCCGTCCGGGAGGGAGGTGGGGGGGTTAGCCCCCTGCCTGGCCAGCCGCCCCGTCCGGGAGGTGAGGGGCACCTCTGCCTGGCCGCCCCTACTGGGAAGTGAAGAGCCCCTCTGCCCGGCCAGCCGCTCTGTCTGGGAGGGAGGTGGGGGGGTCAGCCCCCCGCCCGGCCAGCCGCCCCGTCCGGGAGGGAGGTGGGGGGGTCAGCCCCCCGCCCGGCCAGCCGCCCCGTCCGGGAGGGAGGTGGGGGGGTCAGCCCCCCGCCCGGCCAGCCGCCCCGTCCGGGAGGGAGGTGGGGGGGTCAGCCCCCCGCCGGGCCAGCCGCCCCGTCGGGGAAGTGAGGGGTGCCTCTGCCCGGCTGCCCCTACTGGGAAGTGAGGAGCCCCTCTGCCCGGCCAGCCGCCCTGTCCGGGAGGGAGGTGGGGGGTCAGCCCCCCCGCCCGGCCAGCCGCCCCGTCCGGGAGGTGAGGGGCGCTTCTGCCCGGCCGCCCCTACTGGGAAGTGAGGAGCTCCTCTGCCCGGCCACCACCCCATCTGGGAGGTGTACTCAACAGCTCATTGAGAACGGGCCATGAAGACAATGGCGGTTTTGTGGAATAGAAAGGGGGGAAAGGTGGGGCAAAGATTGAGAAATCGGATGGTTGCCGTGTCTGTGTAGAAAGAGGTAGACATGGGAGACTTTTCATTTTGTTCTGTACTAAGAAAAATTCTTCTGCCTTGGGATCCTGTTGATCTGTGACCTTACCCCCAACCCTGTGCTCTCTGAAACATGTGCTGTGTCCACTCAGGGTTGAATGGATTAAGGGCGGTACAAGATGTGCTTTGTTAAACAGATGCTTGAAGGCAGCATGTTCGTTAAGAGTCATCACCACTCCCTAATCTCAAGTACCCAGGGACACAAACACTGCGGAAGGCCGCAGGGTCCTCTGCCTAGGAAAACCAGAGAACTTTGTTCACTTGTTTATCTGCTGACCTTCCCTCCACTATTGTCCTGTGACCCTGCCAAATCCCCCTCTGCCTCTGCGAGAAACACCCAAGAATGATCAATAAAAAAGAAAGAAAGAAAAAAAAAGTATTTTTTACCCATTTCCAATGGGTTGATTGACCAATCTCACTAATCAGTAAGAGTGCTCAACATTTCCCATTTTGGGCCATTTCTATCACTCTCAAATTTTGGTGAATCTGCCCTAAGTTCCCAGCATCACAGCATTCGTGGATCTGAGTAGACATTCCGGAAAACACAGAGATGTTCCAATACTCTCTGTTCTTAATTTCATCTAATTAGTTTTAAAATTTATTCTCTACTCACAAAGAAGCATAAATAAAGGTTTCACTCTTATGTAAAGACCTGACAAAACATACAATGGTCCTCTGCTGATGTGGAAGCAAAGACAGTTTTCTACGATAGTCTGTTCTTTATAACCTATAACTGTTGTGGGAAAAAAAGAAAATCCATTTCTTATTGTAATTATTTTTCTCGTTTGAGGTTTCTTTTCCACACCCTGAATCTACAATGACCCAACCACAAGTTTGGGAACATTGCTTCTGAGGCCCATTCTCTGATGAGAAATGTTCAGTCCCACCTGGGGAAAGTACCTGAGTCCCAGCCTTTTCAGCCTAACATTACACCTAATATCTAAAGTAAGAAATCAGGCTAGGTGTGGTGGTACGCACCTGTAATCCCAGCCACTTGGGAGGCTGAGGCAGGAGAATCGCCTGAACCCGGGTGGCAGAGATTGCAGTGAGCAGAGATCGCACCAGTCACTCCAGCCTGGGCAACACAGTGAGATTCCACCTCAAAAATAAAATAAAATAAAATAAAACATCCAAGTATCCACCTTGGGTTGCAGGAAAATAGTTAATATTATGCATTTACAAAAAATGTAACTATATAATGTGAAACACCATAAAGTCAGATGGCACTGCACGAGGCATTTTTGCTTGTTTTTCTTAGGGAAAAGGAGTTCTACGGAAAATTCTCTCATCCTCTTCTCTCTGCCGCCGACTCCTCTATGTCCAAAGTTTTTTTTTTTTTCTCCCCCCTGAGAGGGAGTCTCACTCTGTCGCCCAGGCTGGAGTGCAGTGGTGCAATCTTGGTTCACTGCAACCTCCGCCCCCTTGGCATTCAAGCGATTCTCCTACCTCAGCCTCCCAAGTAGCTGGGATTACAGGCACGCGCCACCACATCCGGCTAATTTCGTATTTTTAGTAGAGACGGGGTTTCTCCATGTTGGTCAGGCTGGTCTCAAACTCCCAACCTCAGGTGATCCGCCCACCTCGGCCTCCCAAAGTGCTAGGATTATAGACGTGAGCCACCACACCTGACCTAGGTTTTTGTTTAAAATTGGGCCTTTGTTCTTATTCAGTAAATCTATGTCACAGGATGAGCCAGGATTTAAATATATAATTTTTTAGTATCTTTCACGTCAAATTAGAAACACATATTTGGAATTTACTGCTGCAGTCTCTACTGTGCTTATCATGGTAGTGGCTGAAACTGGAAGACATTTTTTTTTAAACCCTGAAGTCATCCATACTTGCTACTTATTTAGTCTTCTTGCTTGGAATGAAAAGTATTCACGAATACCACCACCTAAGCACCTGTTTAAAATGAAACTCAGCCTTCAGCTTGCAAAATGATGTCTTTATAATTAAGCAAACAGCAGAAGACCCATGCAAGTTGTTTCTTTCTTCCTGGAGAAGTTGGCAGGATAACTGGAATCCTAGGAGCTCCTCTGTATTGAATTTGCCAAGTCCTGAGTTCAGAATTTTGTTTTTGAGATGAATATAAAAGCACCTAATGGTCAAGGAAAATTTTCTTCCTGTGATAAGGAACCTTTGCTTTAGTGTAGATGACCACTCCCCTCTGCAAGGTAGGGAGGAAGAATGTTCGGTTAGCTCCTTTCCTCTGGCCGATCTCTTTTTTTCTTCTCTTCGCACAGTCCAACAGATGCGCTCGGCCTCCCGGGAGCTAGCCCGCCCCCGGCCCAGAGGCCAATTTACAGCCGCACGCCTCACTCCACCATCCTCGCAGCTTCTCCGCGGATAACTTCTTAACCAAGTGGCCGAACTTAGTACCACCAATGCTGGAACAAAGTGACATCATGTGCCTCGCATTGTGATGCAACTAAGAATACAACATCTCTTGTGAAGTTGTTTTATCAAAAAATGTTTAACCTAAATCTAACGAGAAAACAGACAAATCCAACTTACAGACATTCTGAAAAGCGACGAGCTTGGACTCTTCAAAAATGTCCATGTCATGAAAGACAAAAAGCCAGGGAACGCTTCTAGATTAAATATTAATCAAAGGAGTTAACTAAACTTGAATTTTGATTGAATCCTGACTTCCCCCTCCAACAAGAAGGAAAAAAAAATACAGCCGTAAAGCTATAAAATTTAAATATGCTCTGCATATTATAGTGTGGATTATTGCATTGTGGTTAAGTAGGGGTCCATCCTTGTTTTTAAGAGACAGATGCTAAAATGTTAAGGTGAAATGTCACTATGTCTGCAAGTAACACTCAGGCAAATTGTGTTAAGGGCTAAAATTCTGAACCTGGTTGAGGAATTTTGTATCAACATCTAGTCAACACTGTCCAGGGACTAGGCAGAACAAGCAGTTTCCCTTTGCATGGCTGAGAAGCAGGCAGCCTGACCCTCGCCTCTCCGGGTGGCACGAGTAACCCTCAGCACTTAAAAGCAGCTGCAGGCCTGTGGGGAACGAAGGCTGAGGCTGTGGTTCCACTTCTGCCAGAGGACACAGACATGCACGCATGCTGTATGCACTTTATGGCAGTCCACGGAAAGCGCAAAAGTGCAAGGGTGAGGCTGCGCCCCTCCCCTAACCCCCACAGGAACATACGACAGCAGCACGTGCTGTCTGGAGCACTTTACAGCAGTCACGTCTGCACAAGGGCGAAGCCACGCCCTTTCACCCCCACAGAACAGCGGCAGCTGCTGTCTGGAGCATTTTACGGCAGTCAGGCAAAGGTGCAAGGATGAGGCCAGGCCCCTTCACTCTCTCAGAACCGCTGCACGTGCTTGTGGAGCACTTTACAGCAGTCATGCAGAGGCGCAAGGGCGAAGCTACGCCCTTTCATTCCCGCAGAACATTGGCATGTAGTCTGGAGCGCTTTACAGCGGTTACATGAGGCGCGAGGGCAAAGCCACGGCCTCGCACGCCCGCAGAACAGGAGCACGTGCTGTCTGCAGCACTTTAACGGCATTCAGGCAAAGACCCGCGGGTGAGGCCACTGCCTTTCGCCCCAATAGCACAGCGGCACGTGCCGTCTGGAGCACTTTACGGTAGTCAACGCGAAGGCGCCAGGGTGAAACCACGCCCTTTCATTCCGACAGAACAGCGGCACGTGCTGTCGGCGCACTTTGTGGCAGTCACGCGAAGGCTCGAGGTCGCGAGCGTGTGCCCAGTGAGGGTCGGCTGCGGGTACTCGGCTTTGCGCTCTATTTCGTTGTGGTCTGGCTGTTGATCCGTAGGCACGCCTACGGCTATTCCATCATGGCGAGGATGGCGGTACTGTGGCGGAAGATGAGAGATAACTTCCAGAGCAAGGAGTTCCGGGAATACGTGAGCAGCACTCACTTCTGGGGTCCCGCGTTCAACTGGGGCCTTCCGCTGGCTGCCTTTAAAGACATGAAGGCGTCGCCGGAGATCATCAGTGGCCGCATGACAACAGCGCTCATCTTGTACTCGGCGATCTTCATGCGCTTCGCCTACCGCGTACAGCCTCGAAACCTGCTGCTGATGGCGTGCCACTGTACCAACGTGATGGCGCAGAGTGTGCAGGCCAGTCGCTACCTACTCTACTACTACGGCGGCGGCGGCGCCGAGGCTAAAGCCCACGACCCTCCGGCTACCGCCGCCGCTGCCACCAGCCCGGGTTCCCAGCCCCCGAAACAAGCTTCTTAAGAACTGAGAGGGCCTGATCTCATCTCTGCAGGTCACAAGCACTGAACTGCCATTCCTCCTGAAAAAAGACCAATGAAGACCTCGGTTTTGACTCTAAAACAGTGCGAATCTGACTTAAACCTGCAGTTTGATTAATAAAGAAATACAAAGTAACATTGAACCGAAGTTGAGTGTTGCCTTTTTTGTAAACTGAAAATGTTTTTTAGAAGGGGAGGGTGGATTAGCTGGTCTTTCTCTTCACAGGACCTGCAACTCAAGATAGTTTATATGGGGGAGGAAGACTTTGAATGAAAAGCACTTCACAGTATTCACTAACTCGTAGCTTTTTTGTTTTTTTTTAAAGCTCTCTTGGGAACGTATTTCTGTTACTTGTTTTGGATGTCCAGAGCGAACAGCGTTGCTTAGTATCACACATGACTCACAACTTGGTGCAGTCACAAATCTGTATATCAAAAAAAGTCTGGGGGCTCTACTGAGGGAAATGTTTCGAAGTGGGTTTTAAATGAATGTCGTGAGGTACAGTGTAGCCTCAAGAGAACCTAGGATCTCTTGGCGACGGAGAGCAATTATAGAATCTGCCATGGAGACAGGATAAACAATTCTGAGGACAATTGCCATCAACCCTGGATTCTAGGTAAATAGGTAAAACGACAAAATCGTTCTTTCCTCCTTTAGTTATCCTTAAAAACGGGGGAAATGGCAGTTTGCAAAACTGGTTACCTATCAACTCTGTTGAATGCTAGCTAGAGCTGGGGGTGAGGGGTCAGTGGTCAACAGCGGCAGCTCAGAGTATTCCCCTAGGAATCTTGGGGGTTCCTACGGATTCTTAAACCACAGAGCCGAGAAAAGGGAAACGAGAAAGGTGGGGTGGTGGGGCAGTAGGCTAAGGCCATTACCTACATAGCAGAGGCTGCCCTCTACGATTTGACCCCAAAATTTCCCCTGTCCCTGCCTCTGAAGGATGCGGAAAGTTCCAGTGTTTACTGGTGAACCCCAAAGTAGGTGTTTAGAAGTGTTTGAACCCTGCTTTAGATAGAGGTTTCAAATGCAAAGAAATTTAAAAGCACTATCAAAGATTCTGAAGACGTTAGTTCTTGGACAAAACAGGCACATTAGTGGAATTCTAGAAGATTCCCCTTTATCTTCTCTGGCATTAAAGCAGAAGTCCTCTTTGTGGGCAGTCTGTGTGTTTCACGAAATTCTGCATGTGGGGACGGGGTTGGGGGGGAGTGGGGGGTAAGGGGGTGGGATACGAACTATGGGGGTAGTGTATTAATTATCTATGGCCGTGTAATCACCCCAACACTTAGTTTAAAACAGTTATCTGACGTAATTTCTGAAGGTCAGGAATCTGGAAGTGATTTAGTGGGGGACTTCTGGCTCAGGGACTCTCAGCTGTCAGCTGGGGCTGCAGTCTCTGAAGATTTGACTGGAGCTGGAAGATCCGCTTCCAAGCTCATAGTTGTTTGTAGGAGGCTTCAGTTCCTTGTCATCTGGGCCTCTCCATATGGCTGCTTGTGACGTGGCTTCCCCCAGAGTGGTGTTCCAAGAGATAGCCCAAGATGGAAGTTCTAGCCTTTTACAGCTTCATCTTGGAAGTCACATACCATCACTTCTGCTGTGTTCACACAAAACAACTCTGGTACACTGTGGGAGGACAATATGAGGATGGGAAGCAGGCATTGTTAGGGGCCATCCTGGATGCTGGCTACCACACGTGGTGCTAAAATAAGAATTCTCACGCCTTTCTAGTAGTCAGTAGGAAAGTAAAGCATGTAAATTTGTTGCTTACCTTCCCAAAGAGAGGTCACAAAATGCTCAGTTTACAGTTTTGTGGTCATTACTAACATGCATATATCATAGAACATGGGTTTGAGAAGCAGAAATCTCTGGAAGATAACAGTGGGTCTTAATGTTTTAGATAATTCAGACTACAATGCAGTATTAAAAACCAGTGCTTAAAGTTATGAAATGAGTAACTTTATATCCACTTCACTAATGATTTCATGAGTAGAAATTAATATATTTTTAGGTTGTCTTAAAATATGCATTTTGTAATTTGAGTCTATTTCAATAAAAGGCCATTGTCTGTTGAAGACATTTCAGAGCCGGTAGGTTTCTAATTAACCTGGTGAGGGAAAAGGAGGTAATCTCTGCTGCTAATTTCCTATTACTCTATACTTACAATTTAGAGGTCAAAACGATTCGAGGAAATATCCAAAAGATTGCAACACCTCCACAATAATGCAATGCTCCACTTACAGCATCTAATTCATAATATGCCCACCCAACTAAGTTAGCTGGGTTCACTTAGACCCTTTGTTGTCTAGGATATTAGTGTTTAAAGCCAAGTAAGTAATTCATACTTTAATAAAAATGAACTTTTTAAATCATTAGGGTAACAATCATTTCATAATCTTCCCAAACTCTCAAACGTAATCCTAACCTTGGCAATTTAAACTGTCTACAGATCTCCACAACTTTATAAAACCAGTAACATTTTCTGAATTGGCAGAGCTAGTTTTCCAGTTTTTGTCACCAACACACTTTAGTCATTTCCCAGAATCAGGTGTTTTACTCTGAGTTGAATATGTAATGTCTTCCTCCTTAGGTACTCTGAGCTCCCTGGTGAAGAATAGGCTAAATCCAAAGAACTGCTTTATCTTTGCAACTATAATGCTAATACCATTTTTTTCCTCTAATTCTTTCAAAACTACGAGCCACATATTGTGTCCCAGGGAGAGGCTGAGAACAAATCATATTGCTGGACGAAGACAAGGCTCTTCACGATGAAACAGACAGCCCTATGTAGAAAGTGATCCACTTGCTGGGCTTCTTCCCACGACCCTGACAATTTGCAGGTGACCCTGGAGGTGGAGCTACAAAATGGAGGAATGGAGGCTACGACATAGTCCAGGAAATGCGACACAGCCAGCTTGCAGTTTGAATTTATATTTTATTATTTTGAAATACAAAAATTTAAAAACATTTCAAAATACACCAGTACATGTTTGTTGTAAAAATTTCACCCAGGAGGATATAAAATAGAAAAGCCGAATATTCCTTCTAACTCTCCCCTCTACCTCAATTCCCTTCAGAGGTAACACAGCAAAAAAAACTGGGGAAAAGCAAACAACTTTCCAGACCTCTACTATTCTAAAACACAAAGAGCATTACAGCTTGCTATGCATTTTTTTTTTTGGGGGGGGGGTTGTTTTTTAGAGACGGAGTCTCCCTCTGTCACCCAGGCTGGAATGCAGTGGTGTGATCTCGGCTCACTGCAACCTCCACCTCCCCATTTCAAGCGATTCTCCTGCCTCAGCCTGCCGAGTAGCTGGGATTACAGGCACGCGCCACCACGCCCAGCTAATTTTTGTAGTTTTAGTAGAGACAGGGTTTCGCCACATTGGCCAGGTTGGTCTCAAACTCCTGACCTCAGGTGATCCGCCCTACTCAGCCTCCCAAAGTGCTGGGATTACAGGCGTGAGTCACTGCGCCCAGCTGCTATACATTGTTAAACCTTTTGCTTTCTAGTTAATATGTCTTAGAGATCACTGCATGACCACAGTGCAGCATCGCTTCATTCTTTCCAACAGTTGCATAAGATCCTGTAGTATGGATGTGCTACACTTTAACAGTGCTGCTGTACACATCCTGTTGTGCACACCCTTGTGCCCAGGTGCACAGTTCTGTTAAATAGAAAGATATGAACAGGTTGATGTCTCTATATATGATGCTACATTGCCTTAAAGCCCTCTCTAGGGCTTTAAAAAGTTTTCGGAACCGTATCTTTAACAGAGCGGACAAATCCAGTAAGATGACAGTTCGTATACCATCATCCATACCTTACACATCCTTGTATTTATATCTACTTCAGTGGCTGGCACATGGTGGACCCTTGATAAAAGCTTCTTGGATAGATAGGCAGAAACTAACTAGACACAGGTATAAAATGGAAGCGTTCATAACCCAAAGTTCCTAAAATTAGAAGTCAGATCTTAAATTGGTTAGTGAATCAAGATTCCATTTGATCCCAAGTTTTGTACCTCACATCTAGAAGCTCTGAAATATTTCACTAAGTTTCCTCGTTTGGAAGAGTTGTGAGATGAACGAAATTTCTTTCTTTACTGTTGAAGTTTTCTCAAGGAATTTCATGAAATAAAGGGAGAAAGAAAATGTAAGACTAAAGACTAAATACTACCTGGACAGATTAAAGGAGGAAGTTACAGGCACATTTGCACTCATCTGCGCTTTACAAAGTGATATTAAGTGCATTTTAATGTAAAAATATACACCAAATAAACCCCTGCCCTCCACCCATTCTACAGATGACATCCTTGGTGGGCGGCTGGATAGGCACACATCTTCACTGGGCTTGGAATGGAGCCTTTCCTGCAGGCAGCGAGGAACATGGCAATTCTGTTCCTGAAGGTCCACAGGCAACTTGACCCAGTTAAGTACCACTGGCCTTGGAAACAAGTAGATGCGGGGAAAGGCGAAAGTGAGGCCGACTCCACGGACCACTGCCTATGATGGGGCAGTCATTGCGCAGTTTGGGAAACCAGCAGGAGGAAGTCAGGAGTGGATGACTTTAGGGGTAAAAGGTATAGAAGAAGCATGAACAAATGTGTGAATTTGTTGAAAGAAAATGATGTCTTTGAATTTCCACAAGAATGTTGCAATTTCATTTTTAAATTTCGTAACAAAGGATCAGGCTTAGTTAATAGTATAACTAACATTTAGGCCTGTGAATACTCCCAAGCTATGAGGGGACCCTTCAGTCAAATATTCACTGAGCATGTGAGGGCCAGGCCCTGGGAGCTTACTTTTCAAAAGTGTACCATAAACCAGCTGCCAAGCGAGAAGCTCCCCTGCTCCTGCCTGACATCCCCGCTTGTAATGCTGGCCTGGGTCCTGCCTGTCCACTGGTCACTCGAGTCACCATTCTCCAGCTCCCCACAGACCAGCCTGGGCCCACCTCCTTGCCCTACTGCCTTAGGCTACTCCAACCTAGTAGTAACAGTTTTTGGGGTTTTTTTTTTGAGACAGGGTCTTGTTCTGTTACCCAGGCTGGAGTGCAGTGGCATGATCATAGCTCACCACAGCCTTGACCACCTGGGCTCAAGGGATCCTCCCACCTCAGCCACCTGAGTAGCTGAGAATAAAGGTGTGTGCCACCATGCCCAGGTAATTTTTAAATTTTTTTGTAGAGATGGGGTCTCGCCATCTTGCCCAGGTTGGTCTCAAACTCCTGGGCTCAAGTGATCCGCCCACAGTGCTGGGATTACAGGCATGAACCACTGCACCCAGAGGCAGTAACATTTCTGTACTAATTGGAAATGACTAGAAAATCACCTTTCAGGCAATGTGTCTTCTTGCTTTCCTCTAAAAAGGAAATATTTCTTTCCTATCCCAACATTTATATCCCAGCCCAGCCTTGGGGATCCTGGGTGAATAGGAATAGGACTTGCCTGCCAGTGGGTGGAGCACTCCAGGTGAGCCTCTGGCACAGGCCTGGCCGAACACAGCCTTTACTAAGTTAAGCAGCTACAGTTTAGTACCAGAAAAGAAATTCACCTTTTAAATAGCAGAAAATCCCTGGATGGTAGCAAGTTTTGTTGTTGTTTTTTGTTTTTTTGGGAGACAGAATCTCGCTCTATTGCCCAGGCTGGAGTACAGTGGCATGGTCTCAGCTCACTGCAACCTCTGCCTCCCAGGTTCAAGCAATTCTCCTGCCTCAGCCTCCCGAGTAGCTGGGATTACAGGCACATGCCACCACGCCCGGCTAATATTTGTATTTTTTTTTTAAGTAGAGATGGGGTTTCGCCATGTTGGCCAGGCTGGTCTCGAACTCCTGACCTCAGGTGATCCGCCCGCCTTGGCCTCCCAAAGTGCTGGGGATTACAGATGTGAGCCATCACACCTGGCCTGGTAGCAAGTTTTGGCATAGAGTATCTAATATTTTTTATTGCAATAGATTATACAACCCCAAGTTTATAAATATTAAAATAGTTCCAAAGAGTTAGAGGAAAGTCCAGGACAAAACAACAAAAATTCCTTTTTGTTTGGGTACAATACTCTGGTAACTTTTTCCTTTTGCACAGAAAAGGATGTCTGAGATGGAAGCCATGCTGACTTTCACAGAACATGCCTGATTTTTGTTGACGGGCAACCTACAATGAAAGAGAATGTTTTATTTATTTATTTTATTTGAGGGGGGAAAAAGTAAAATGCTGAAGACAGTTACTCATTTTAAGAAGTTCTCCTTATGGACATTGACTAGTCAATTGCTATTAATGCCATGGTAAGAGCTAGGCATCAATGGTGTCATTTTAAGGCAGAAATGCTTTTTGATTATGTTATAAAGCTGATTCATTTAATTCTAGACCAATGACTTCAGGTGTATTTGGCTAAACAGGGAGTTGATGCTGAATTACTTCACAGACGTAAGAATCATTAAGTGAAGAACACAAACCTCAGTGTCCTTTCTTTGAAACAATAAGGACAATGGCAAACTTCAGATTAGATTGTTGTGTGTTCATGATGGCCTCACATGAGAGAATAGACATGAAAGAGATGAGGTGATTCTGTCCTTCTTTAACACCATCATCTGCCTGAACTCACCTCAGGCCTTCCTGTCAGGTGTTTGTCTCCCAGGTTCCTGTGAATCCAGTTTTTGATGTAGACAGAGGCTGTCTAGCTTCTGCATATCTTCTGTAAGGCCATTTCTAAGATCCTCATTGTTTCTCAGAAATTCCTTCACCACTTCCAGTCGATTTGAGAGCTGCAAGAGGAAACCATGCAATGTACAGCTTAGACGATTTTATAGCAGATTTGTAATTCAAATGAAAAACCTACTAGCTTCTAGACTGGCTCCTACTCATGTGCCCAAGAGACAGAAATCTTGGCTACAGGCATCTGTCCACAGACAGGTTAAAGTTTGAAAAACAAAACAAATCCTTTAAAACAAAGCATCCTCCACTCCAAAAATAAAAAAGTGACCCAGGATAACTGGTTCTGGGGGTACACAAGGGAATATTTGCTTGTCTCCTTCCATTTTTTTGCTTTAAAACTTCCTGCCTTTACATGAAAGGGCTTCATTTTATACATACACACCCGTGTGTGTGTACAAATAAATAAAATGCCCTTTTCTTTTGAATTCTGTACCTGAATTATTATATATATGGATATATACATATGTTCATATATACGTGTGTGTGTACATATATATACATGTGTATATATATGTGTGTATGTGTATATATATATATACACACACACATGTGTATGTGTGTGTGTGTGTATATTTTTTGTTTTTTTGAGACAGTGTCTTGCTCTGTCACCCAGGCTGGAGTGCAATGGTGTGATCTCGGCTCACTGCAACCTCCGCCTCCTGGGTTCAAGCGATTCTCATGCCTCAGCCTCCTGAGTAACTGGGATTACAGGCACATGCCACCACGCCCGGCTAATTTTTGTTTTTAGTAGAGACGGGGTTTTGCCATGTTGGCCAGGCTGGTCTCAAACCCCTGACCTCAGGTGATTCGCCCGCCTCGGCCTCCCAAAGTGCTGGGATTACAGGTGTGAGCCACTGTGCCCAGCGATGAATGCTTTTAAATGGGGAACCCTCAACTGCAAGTTAAGTCAGGGTTATATAAATCTAATGAAGAAAAATAACGGAGCACCCTGCCCTAAGAGAGCAGTAGTTCTTAAACTGCAGAGCGTACATCACTGATTCCCATGCAGTAGGTCTGGGGTGGAACCCCAGCAAATACTCACGTTATCGTGAAGTAAGCAAATGAAAGAGCCAGATGCCAGATCATGGCTGCTGGGGATGGGAGGGAGGTGGACGGCTGTGGCCAGGATGCATGGGGAGCGGGGAGGGACAGGGAGGAGCTGCAGATGACCAAAGGGTTTCAGATTGGTCAGTAAGTAGACCGGGAATGTGCCCTTCAGGAGCTGGTTAATACACAGCTGGAAACTAGCCTAGAGCTCCTGCAAGATGCTTGGGCTTTAAATAATAAATCTGGAAACCAGAGACATGTGAAATGAAGATCACACGGATGACACTGTTCACAGCAAGCGTTAGGAACTGTGGGCACTGCATCGTTAGCTCTCAGTGACCGTGCCCGGTGCCCTAGACACACCTCAGGGTCTTCCTGAGGCTCTAATCAGATGTCCGTGATGGCACCAGCAGGGCCTGGGCACCACACGCATGATCGCAGATGGACTTTTGCCCTCAGTGGGGTGCCCCTCCACTTGAGCGGAGACTTTCTCACATGATAACCCAGGAACGGTGGTCCTTGTGCTGCTACCTCCTGACCCCCCCTGCAGACTCTCAGGACTGATGTGCTCTGTTCCACTTAGTTTCTTTTCTTTTGCTCATGGTTTCAGTTCTCTTTTCCACCCCAAATTGCCTTTCTTTCCCATTATCTTCAACAGGAGTGTCCCATAGCTGACATTTCTTGAAACTTGTTTTCTCCTTTGTGAAATGCAACAAACGCATGTACTCTTGAAATGTGCTTAAGAGGTGTTCTGGCTGGGGTGATTATTTTAGCTTGGGGTTGGGAGGATGAATCAAAAGGAGGCTTTTAAAAAAAAAGTGTTAAGAACAGGGAAGGTTTTGCATGTTTATATGTAAAGGGGGAAGAGAAAGTAGAGATGGAAAAACTGAAAGTACTAGAAAAATTTGGAATGTAGAAAATTCAGACTTGGACACTGAAGCCCAGCTTTGCCACTTAACTAGCTGTGTGACTTTGGCCAAGACATTTGACCTCTCTGAGCTTACTTTTAGGTATACAAATTAAGGATGATGATAACAACACCACCTAGGATTCTTATGAGGATCAGAAATAAGCTACTAAAAGCACTTAGCAGCATCTCTGGTCCATTCCCTCCTTTTTAACTACATTCATTTAATAAATGTCCAATTTACTGACAGTCTACTACATGCTGGTCTACTGTTGGAGGTAAAAGACGCTCGGCAACTTCACTCTTCCAGTCACCTAAGCCAAAACTCTTGGCCTTGCTTTGATCTCTTTCTTTCTCTCACATGCCACATCTGCCCACCTTCACATCACCTCTACACTTCTACCTTCAGCCTGGCTACCACCATCTTTTACCTGGTCCACTGCAGTAGCCTCCTACCAGTCTACCTGCTTCTATCTTGGCCCCTCCCCTCCAGTACCCCGTAGTACCCTCACCACTGCAGCCAGTGGCTCCTTTTGTCATCCCAATGGCTCACAAGGCCCAGTAGGAACTGCTTCCTCTCCCTCCATTTCTCTGACCTCTTCACCCACTATTCTTTCAAGTCCTCTTCCCCTAGATACACGCATGGCTAATCCTCACCTCCTTCAAGGTACTGCTAAGTCTCACCTTCTCAAAGAGGCCACCCTAACTACCCTACTGCAACCTGACATTCGTCCCCACTCTGCCAATCCTGATCGCCCTCCCTCTGCTCTACACTGGATTTCTCCTTCTACTGCCCCACATCATTACCTTATTATGTTTACTGTTTAGTATCTGTCTCCCACTCTGGAGATATTTGTCTGTTTCATTCACTGACGCATACCAAGCTTCTAGAACTGTGCCTGGCACACAGTAGGTGCTCAATAAAAATTTCTAGAATATAACGAATCAAGTGCCATTTTCTATCCTTTCCCCAATGGCCTTGAGTACACGCTGTCATCGTCCCTTATCCCTAAGCTTCCCCACAGGTCTCTGTGAAGGTGGCTCCCTCACCAGGATTTAAGAAATCAGTCATGATTTTAAAGTCTGTGAAAATTATTTTCAAGTTTTTTAGCCACTAACTGTGCTCAATGTTCTTTAGTTGGATTTTTTTTTAACTCCCAGATCCTAACAGAGCAATGAGGGCTGGCAGGACTATGTGAAGGGCACTTAGGTGGCAGCCGAATTCTGGGGCAGATGAGCCCATGGCCGACACAAACTCCACATGTGTTACAAGGGGGCCAAGCAGCTGCTACCCCCATTTGGCTCCAAAGCAGAAAAAAAAAATCTCACAGTCACAGCAATACATGCACAGTGTATTTTAATGTGAGCCCACTTTTTCTAATGTGCTATACCTTTAAGGGTCACCAAACGAATAGAAAATTGTGGAGATGGTGAGCTCTCTGTGGCACTCCATGATGTGTTTGCAGGAGCTGTCATACTGAATTACCACCATCAATCATTTTTCTCAACTTAGCTTTCTAACCCTACCCCTACTTTTTTTGGCTGGTTGGTCTGTTTAAGAGATGGGGTCTCCCTACATTGCCCAGGCTGGTCCCAAACTCCTGGGCTCAAGTGGTCCTTTCACCTTGGCCTCTGAAAGTGCCGGGATTACAGGCAAGAGCCACTGCACCTCGCCTTCACCCCTACTGTTTTAACAAAAACAAGAAACAGGTCTTGATAACATTTATAACAAAAGTCCTGGGGTCATAATATAATCACTGTATTTCCTGATCCCGGGATGCACATTTTTTCCTATTGTAACGTCTCAAATGAGAATGCATCTTACCATTGATAGTGTCTTGTAATAAACTGGCAGCATTATTTTTTCTTTCTTAGAAGTAACTGAAATAATGGTATGTTTTACAATTGACAGCATTTTACATTCATTGAAATCTGGTCCTAACAAATCCTCTGACTTTGGCAACTAACCCTAAAGAAGATGGAAAATCATATAGGGTACTGAACTTTCTGAAGACGTCAAATTTCATATATGTGGAAACCTGACCTCCAACTTTTTTGAGGTAACATGCCAATCAATCCTCACATTTTGACCAACTGAAATATTATGAGAAATGCCATGGTCTGCTGAAGAGAAAGCATGAAAAATGAGAATTTATCAACTCCACCTAGAGACTCCACCCAGAAGACAAGCCAATTAATCCCTATTTCCTTTCTGTAAAACAGATAATGGGGGTTCAAAACGTACAGCTGCCAGCTCCTCATTATATAAGATCTGCAGCACAGCAGGCGGGAAGCCACAGGATCAGAAGGGGGAGACCTGCGGGCCAGCCCTCAGCCCCAGTGCAAGCTCCTTGGGGCCCTTGCCTCACATGCAAAGCAGGGGATATAAGATGACTGCCAGGTTCCCTTCCAGCTCTCAACTGACACAAAATCCTGGCTCTAGCTTCTGAAAACAGCAGCAGAAAGAAAACTGGGGCTCTAATGGCATTATAAAATAAAGACAGAGGAACTCAAACACATGGATTTAGAAAAGAGAAGATAAACATTCTAATACATCATTTTAAATACCTATGGTGTACCATGGTGGGCACACCCAAAAAACCAGGGGTACCAAGTCCTTGTGCTAAAGGGGCTCACCATGCTGAATAAAGCACCTGGATCAAAGCTGGAATGGTTAATACAGGCATAGTTATCTGCAAGGAGCACAGCTCCGTGAATTTGCATTTAATAAACTCTCCCTATGTTTAATGAGGTAACCAGCAAAACTACTTTCCTTGGACAAGGAGGAATGGAGAGGTGAAATGATTTTTCCAATATCTCCTGGTGATCTAGAAGTCTAATCCAGCCAGTGCTGAAATATTTCTGAACCTTACTGGAATATAATTCTACTACTGTTAATTTCTTTTATACCTTGCATGTGACAAAGGAGATTTGTTTCTCCTGTACTTGGGAGTTTAGACCATCATTAGTCTGCAGGTCCTAAACTAGAAACATTGATAATCCTTTAAACATTCCTCTCCCCACCTTCTCCACCCTTTTCCAGCCCCATGCCATGCTCCAAGTAATCTCCCTGGCCACCAATATCCATCAGTTCTGCTCAGGCACTGCCTCCAGAATCCAGTTCCTCCACAGCCCCTAGTTTCTGTTCTCTCTCACCTTCACACGACTGCAAGAGCCTTCTGGGTAATTGCTAGCCACTCATCCAACCTCCAACTACCACAAGAGTTAACTTTCTAAAAGCTATATCTGATCCTATCACCCTTTCTTGACTGCTTTTTGGGAATGAAGCCCAAACCCCGTGACATGGCCTAGAAAACCTTTTGGCATGTGGCTCCAGCCCACTTTACCATCCACAAACCTGGCCATAGCTCGTGTGCTCACCTGTTCTTGCCCAGGCTCAGACTATCCTTTCCTGCTTTTGCAAGTACTGTGCCCTCTGCCAAGAAGAATCTTTTTCTCTTGCCAATTTGTCAGACTCTTATTTGATTCTGTGAGCCACAGCTCAACAGCATCTTCTTGGCAAAATCTTTTTTGGCAATCCACCTGACCAGCAGAGAACGTCTAGAGCATTTTTTTCAGAATTCTATTGTAGCCTTTATCACATTTTTCCACTTTGTGGCACAGATTAGGCATTCAAATGTTTGCTGATGTGAAAGCGAAAATATTTGTTAAGAGGTAATATTACTCTGTGCCAAAAGCATATTCACACTTCTGGAAATTATTTAACTTATAAATCAAAAACACAATTAATTATTTGTTAAGATGAGCTACTCTTCCTCCCCAGAATCTTTCTTTGTGTTGTTTACTCACACAGAGCCTATAATACTTTTCTTTTACCTCTTCAGGCAACACCTCTTGTTCTTCTGCTTGAAGATATATCTCTTGAAGTTTCTCCTTTAGTAACTGCATTTCTATTTCATTGACTTGGCTCTCACTCAGGTAAGTTCCCATTTCACATTCACACCCATCTCGCTGATCTTCCTCGGGGATGTGAACAGCCCAGTCAGACGTCAACAGCTGAGGGATTGCCACACAAATATATGAACTGATTTCATGAAGAAGGCATTCCACTGAATTACTCAAATAATTTATAATTAAACATAATGAACTGGATCCATATTAATAGTGCACTGTGACCACAGAAAAGCTTCTCAGCCCAGCATAATTACAGATTTCATATCGGCATTCTTTCCCCTGCTTACATTCTAACATTTAGGTTAAATCTAATAAACTTCAAATTCTAAATGTGTGGCTGTTGTTGTTTTCTCTCTCTTCATTCTGTATGCCAGAACTATTAAACATGATTTTTACCTGTTCTATTCTGGAGTATACTGCCACAATCTCTGGGATGTTCTTGAATTCATTCAGAAAATTTTGGATCTTCATCTGAAAATCTCGAAGCCACGTAGAAGATACTTTCATCTCTGAAGAGTGCATGATCTCATTACGACATTTAATTACCTGCAGAAAGACAAAAAGATAAAAGGCTTCAAAATCAAACAATGGGGTAAACTGAGATCTTTCACTCCAAAGAAAAAATCATAGAGAGGCTTTGTTAATTACAAAATCAACAAGAGCAGTCTTCAGATGAGAAGGACTGGAACTTTCTTGGGATCATGGGCATAATCTGGCATGTACCTGTACCAGAGTGGAGGACATTTCAGCCCTCCAGCCCCGCAAGTTGGATCCACATTTAGTTTCATCCTGTCTAGAGGGCAGACACCAAGAAGTGAAGGTCTCCTTTTGCCTTCAAAGGTCAGGCAGGTAGCCTGAGGGAAGCTGGCCATGTGTAATGGTAAGGAGTCATCTCCCTACTAAAAGACTGGTTCAGGGCAAACTGGAGAGCAGAGGCCCTATCTCAAGGGGCAGCCTCTACTTAACACATGGCTTGTTGCCATGGGAGTTACATGAGCCCTGTGTTCCCAGATCTTCTGATTTTTCATGAGAAACTGGAAATTTAGATTTTTATGACAACTAATTTGAAATTTTAAAAAATCATGCAGGACAAATAAGACATGACAATAAGCCAGATTATGGCCACAGGATTCTAGGAATAAAAACATCGCTCCTGGGCAACAGTTCGGCCTTTTCTCCCTCCTTGAGTCTCTGGAGCAGATTTCCAAGCAATCCAGAAATTCCTAACATAACCTGTAGGTACCTGTCAGTGCCGTTGAGGCTTGAGGGGGTGTTCAATCCCCAGCCACATGAATAATACATTAGTCAGGGTAAGAAATACAAATAAGCCTACAACTATTCTTAGCCCTTGAAGTCTTGTGGCCAGCTGGGTATTCCACATTCCCCCAAAATCCCTTAACTTAAAACAACCTGCCAAAGAGCAAGCGCATCAGCTCTTGGTATACCCAAAGGATGAAGCAGACAATACAAAAGTCTTTTAAATACTGTTGGAGCACCAGGAAGCTGGGTCCAGGGAGTTTCCTGATGTGGAAACCATGATGAAAAGAAAATAAACTTTGGCCTCTATCTTTAGAAAAATGGTTGTCTAATCATGTATTAATATATAATTCATATAGAGTCTTCCACAGTTTGGTTAAAAGATATCAAAGGGGTCAACTACTATGACAGTTCTTTGTTTCTGCCGATATCATAAAGGAGTCTCAATCCTGGTAGTTGCTGGTATGCAGACAAAAGATACATGCATTTTCTCTACCTATTATAACTAATCCGGGTATAGCTATATACTCTTTCCAATGACCTTCAGGGTAATAAATGTATGAGTTGTTCTCTGGTGAACTAGAGAAAAATCTAAATTTCCCAGAGGAAATCTAACAAGCACAGTGATCTATTCTGACACTGTTATCCATCAGTGTTCACATTTTCTTCAGTTCCATACCATTTGGCCTTGCAGCTGCTTAGCCAATGAGATTCAGAAGGGTAGGATTCAAATGCTGGCATACAACAGGCAGAATGATGCAATGTTCTGTATTTTTTTTAATAAGGAAAATTACTTTGGTTCTGTTTATGGCAGAACAGGGAAGAGACTTTTAGGTTCATCTACTTCAGTGGCAAACGGCACAATGAGTTGTTAGGAAACTAATTCAGGAGAACTACTCTTGATTGCATTTGCACTGGGGTTCTTGGACATCACGGAAGACATGATATGAGCCACACTAGTTTGCTTAGCGATGCCAACTTCGAACCCAAGTCTAACTTTCTTTGTACACCACTGTTCCGGGGAGCTACTACGTGCTATACCTGCATGGTTGGCTTAGCATCACAGGTGTAGCTCATGACTGGCTCTCACAGCACAGACCCAACTGACTCGGTATGCTTTTGAATCTGACAGCTCTTACCTCTGTGACTTTCTTTCGATCAACCACGAAGTGATCGCAGGAGTTGATGAGACTTAAAAGAGCAACTGCATCACATTCCTCAGGTCCTCGTTTGTCTGCTAGTCCTCGGGGCATGAAGGCCTATAGCAAGGGAGGGAGGAGGGGGACCTGAGTCTCTTCCAACTCTAGGAGATGGAAAGGCAATGGTTACTTGTCTATTTTCCAAATGATGACTGAAGTTCTCTTATGCACTGAGGTTTCAACTTAGAGCCTCATGAGCCCAAAATGCAAGTAGGGAAACTGTCACAGCTAAACCTTGGCCAAGGGCAATAACTGAAGGGCTGTACTATCCCTGCTATTAGATACATATGATATAACAGGCTTTCCATTCTGTCTTAATGGAATATAAACAGAAAGCATAACTAGAAGGCATCTTTTTTCTTTTCCTTACTGAAATTTCAGTGGTTGAGTTGTTAAATAAGAAGATTTAAAAATAAAATAAAAGTGGACACTTTCTAAATGACTTGAGGAAGTTCCGTATGGAAGTATTACATTAAGAGTCTGGGCTTTGGAGTGCAAACTGGGTTCAAATGCCAGCTCTGCCATTTGCCAGCTGTGACCTTGGTCAAGTTACCCTCAGATTCCTTATCAGTAAATGGGGGATAACTGTCCTTATCTACTTCAAAGGATATTGTGAGAATGAAATAAGAGAATGCAGGTATAGCACTAGCACAGTGCTAGGCACGTGCTAGTAACCAGGACATCAATGCTGGCAATTATTATGTAGATGGTGCAAGGCGAGTAGGACCCACATAGGAGTTACAGATGGAATCCGGGGATGGGAGATACTAGATATGCCAGAAGGGCCTCAAGCTAGCAGGATCTTGCCTTTAGTAGGAATTTTATGGCACAGACCCCCAAAATGGTGTTATGGGAAAGCTTGGGCGTATTTCTTTCCTGAAATATTTCTCAACTTATATTGGGATGCAACAACTTTACTAGGCTAAGAATCACAAGGGTACACTCCTGCCAAGGGACTAGAACAAAAAGTTACTCGCAATAAGAACTCTAAATAGGCTGGGTACAGTGGCTCTTTCCTGTAATCCCAGCACTTCGGGAGGCAAAAGCAGGAGGATCATTTGAGCCCAGCCTGGGCAACAAAGCAAGACTCCCATCTCTATTAAAAAAAAAAATTAGCCATGCATGGTGGTGTGTGCTATAGTCCCAGGTACTCAAGAGGCTGAGGCAGGAGGATTGCTTGAGCCCAGGAGTTCAAGGTTGCAATAAGCTCTGATTCACCACTGCACTCCACTCTGGATAAGAGATCAAGACCCTGTTTCAAAACAAAAACGAAAACAAAAAACAACAAAAAAACCTCTTTTATTTAAGAGACCTGTTCCATTGAAAACACATATCAATAGGCAAGCAACTACAATGCCTCCTACAGGGCTGCTCATGAAAGCATTCTGAAAAGGCTGGGGTAAGTGCTCATGTATGCCCAGGAGAGTCAGGGCTACGCTCCTGATGGTGGTGAAATCATACACCTGAGCCCCACATAATTCAGAATTTTGTAAACCCTGGCTGGCCCCTGTCAACAGGTATAATAGCCAGTATCATCACTATCTTTCTGTGCCTTAATAGCCACAGACATGCCGATCCTCTGAAAGAAGTCTATTTTGGGCCGGGCGCACACCTATAATCCCAGCACTTTGGGAGGCCAAGGCGGGCGGATCACCTGAGGTCAGGAGTTCAAGACCAGCCTGGCCAACATGGTGAAACCCCATCTCTACTAAAAATACAAAAACCAGCCAGGCGTGGTGGCACGCGCCTGTAATCCCAGCTACTTGGGAAGCTAAGGCAGGAGAATCACTTGAACCCAGGAGGCGGAGGTTGCAGTGAGCCAAGATTGCTCCACTACTCTCTAGCCTGGGCAACAGAGTGAGACTCTGTCTCAAAAAAAAAAAAAAAAAGTCTATTATGGATGCTACAAAGGTTAACAAAGAAGCTAACTAACTTATCACAGGCAAACTAATGCCATGAAACTGAAGAAAAGAAGCTCTGAAAAATACAAAAAAAAATTAGTCAGGCATAGTCGCACATGCCTGTAGTACCAGCTACTTCGGAGGCTGAAATGGGAAGATCACTTGAGCCCAGGAGGTGGAGGTTGCAGTGAATCAAGATTGTGTAACTGCATTCAAGCCTGGGTGACAGTGCAAGACCCTGTCTCAAAAAGGAAAAAAAAGAAATTGCTGAATTCAGCTGTTGCTGGGAGGAAAATGCAAAGTTAGTGGGGTCTTAGTCACCTCCGAATCAGGTGTAGTAGTTTTCTTTTCCATTATAAGGTAGGTCCTGTCTGGCATTTTCTCACCAATATAAGCCAATCTCTTCCATGTTAAAGTTTTTGTTTTGTTTTGTTTTTGAGAGACAGGGTCTTGCTCTGTTGCCCAGACTGGAATACAGTGGCACAATCACAGCTCACTGCAGCCTCAAACTCCCAGGCTCAAATGATCCTCCCAACTCAGCCTCCCAAGTACCTGTGAGGATTACAGGCATGCACCACCATGCTTGGCTAATTTTTTGTATTTTTTGTAGACATGGGGTTTCGCCATGTTGCCCAGGCTGGTCTTAAACTCCTGGAGTCAAGTGATCCGCCTGCTTCGGCCTCCCAAAGTGCTGGGATTACAGGCGTGAGCCACCGTGCCTGTCCTTGCTACAAGTTTATTTTAGTAATTATTCCCTTTCTTCAGAACTGGAAGCCAACAGGGAAGCTCTGCTGCATCCTTACAGTGAAAGCAGTGTCTTAAAATTGTATTGCATACCACCGTGTTCCACATGCCAAACCCACAGCAGTGAGAAACATGTTTTTGCCTCTATCCTCCACTGTCTCTTCGCTGAGTAGGAGATGGGGCTGGAAAATAAACAGAGGCCCAATTGTGCAGGGCCTTATTGGCTCTGGAAAGGTGTGGGGTTTATTCTAAGGCCATCAGGAAGCCATCCAAGGGTTTTAGGCAAGGGTTATAGAACGATCTAATTCCCATTTGAAGACTGCACATGCTGCTGTGTGAAGGACCGACCACAGATGCTCAGAGCAGCAGAGGCCTGGTAGGAGAGGGTGAGAGTTGTGATGTGGAGATGGAAAAGAAGATTCCAAAAGTATTTTGCAGGTACAAACAAGGAGAGAGGGGGTACTGAGAGGGAAAGAGCTGAAACAAGAGTGACTCTAGAAAGTTGGTAATGGGGAACGGGCATAGGGTGGGGGGCAAAGACAAACTGTTCTACTTTAGAACTAAATAAAATGTGCTCCACAGGCGATGGAGTGGAGGGGGCAAGTAAGCAGTTGGATGTGTGCGTCTAGAACTCAGAAGAGAGGGCAGGGCTAGAGCCATCAATTTGGGAGCCAGTTAGCATTTAACTCCACAGGCCTGGACAATGTCACCAGAGAAGAAGGGAACAGAAGAGGCCCGGCCCTGAGTCCTGAGGAAGGCCAAAAGACATTCAGAAGGAGGCTGAGCAGGAAGAGCCAGGGAGATGGGAGGAAAGCCAAGAGGGTTTCAAGAGCAGCCAGTAATGCCAAATGGCTCTGGGAGGTAAGAGAGACGAGGTCACAGATGCAGTGGAGTGGCAGGGGCAGAAGCCAAGGCGGAGTTGGTTGAAGAGGAAGTGGGAGCAGAGGAGAAGATAACAGGCATGAAACCTCTTTTTTGAGATGCTCTGCTGGATTTGTGTATGGGAGGCAGATAGAGAAATGGGGAGACAGCAGGAGAGAATGGATCAAGGGACATTTTTTTCTCTTTTTTTTCTGAGACAGGGTCTTACTCTGCTGCCCAGGCTGGAGTACAATGGTGCCACCACAGTTCACTGCAGCCTTGACCTCCTGGGCTCAAGCAATCCACCCATCTCAGCCTCCCAAGTAGCTGGGATTACAGGCACACACCACCATAGCTGGCTAATTTTTTTTTTGTATTTTTGGTAGAGACGGGGTTTCACCATGCTGGCCAGGCTGGTCTTGAACTCCTGACCTCAAGTGATCCACTCGTCTCGGCCTCCCAAAGTGCTGGGATTACAGGGATGAACCACCGCGCCCAGCCACGCCCGGCTAATTTTTGTATTTTTTTGTGGAGACAGTTATGGGGTTTCGCCATGTTGCCCAGGCTGGTCTCGAACTTCTGAGCTCAAGCAATCTTCTCACCTCTGCCTCCCAAAGTGCTGTGACAACAGGCATGAGCCACATCCGGCCTCTTAAAATCTTATTTTCCAATTATTTATTCATGTGTTTTTAAAAAAAACAGCTTTCTTGAGATATAATTCACCCATCTACACATTATAATTCAGTGGTTTCCAGCATATTTAAAGAGGTGGGCAACCACCACTACAGTCCATTTTAGAACATTTTCATTGCCTCAAAAAGAAACCCCATACCCATTAGCTATCATCCCTCATTCCCCAAAGCCCTGGCAACCACTAATCTACTTCTGCTTCTATAGATCTGCCTATTCTGGATATTTCTTTTCTTTTCTTTCTTTTCTTTTTTTTTGAGATGGAGTTTCCCTCTTGTTGCCCAGGCTGGAGTGCAATAGCACAATCTCAGCTCACCGCAACCTCCACTTCCCAGGTTCAAGTGATTCTACTGCCTCAGCCTCGCGAGTAGCTGGGATTACAGGCATGCGCCACCACGCCTGGCTAATTTTTTGTATTTTTAGTAGAGACGGGGTTTCTCCTTGCTGGTCAGGTTGGTCTTGAACTCCTGACCTCAGGTGATCCGCCCACCTTGGCCTCCCAAAGTGCTGGGATTACAGGCGTGAGCCACCGTGCCCGGCCTGGACCTTTCTTACAAATGGAGTCTAAATGGAATTTATATAAAATGGACATTTCATATAAATATAATATGTGACTAGCTTCTTTCACTCAGCATACTGTTTTCAAGATTTATCCACATTGTAACTTGTATTAGTACTTAATTCCTTTGTTACATTGTTACAGCAAAACAATATTCCATTGTACAGAGATACTGCATTTTAAAAATTCCATTCATCAGCTGATGGGTATTTGGGTTGTTTCTACCTTTTGGCTATAGTGAATGGAGCTGCTATGAACATCTGCGTACATTTTTTTGTATGAATGTATGGTTTCATTTCTCCTGGGAATATACTTAGGAGGGGAATTGCTGGGTCATGTGGTAACTGTTTAATTCTGTCTTTTAAAAAAATTTAAATAAACCATGGCTATATTAAAGCTTTTTCTATGGAGATGGGAATGAGCAGCAAGAGAGAGAGTGGACAGCTGAAGCCTCAAAGGCCTTGAGCAAGAGAAAAGGGATAAGATCCAACACACGAGTGGAGGTATGAGGCAATAAGAGGAGAGACACCCTTCCTCCTCTGTAGCAGAAGGAAATAGATGGTGCACATGGAGATTAGTTGGTGTTGGCAAAAAGAAGAGGAAGTATAGTCAGCCCTCCATATCCACGAGTTCCACATTCATGGAATCAACCAACTGTGGATGAAAAATTCTCAGGAAAATAATACAACAGTAAAAAGTAATCGAAATTTTTAAAAAATATAGCATAACGACTATTTACATAGCACTTACATTCTATCAGGTATTATAGGTAATCTAGAGATTAGATTTAAAGTATATAGGAGAATGTATGTAAGTAATATGCAAATACCACATACATCATTTTATATCAGGGACTTGAGCATCTGTGGATTTTGGTATCCTTGGGGGTCTTGGAAGCAATACCCCATGGATAAGGAGAGACAACTATATATGTCCAAGGGCCTCCATCAATTCCGTGAAGCATGAGCAAGGGCGGAGGAACGGGAGCAGGGATTTGCCAGGGAAAAGTAGTAGTCTCCAGAAACTGAAGCCTAGAGAGAGATGTGGCCAGACCACTGGGGCTCATGATCAAGAATGAAAGTGAAACCAGTCAGTTCCCTTGTGAGATTCTTTCCCACTAATCAGAAGCAGAAAATGTCATCAGGACTGGAGTTGGGCCAGGCAAGTTCAGAGAAAGGAGAAAAAAAAAGCTGAGATAAGAGCAAGGGACGGATTATAATGATGGGCCATGGAATCTGGGCTAGCTGAGGTGACAAAGGCAGGCAGGAGGACAGAGGGTGCTGGGTATTCAGGAAGCAGTGGAAGCCTCAAAGAGGCGGAAGTAGTATGGGGCACAGGGTTGGGGGCAGGGGTGTATGAATAAGTGTGCCAAAGGCCAGCAGGATGTTAGACACTGAGACTTTCTGTGCCAAGGTCCAGGGTGTGGGCATGCAAAACGGAGGCTGAGGGGGAGTGAAGCAGAGGATGCTGGAATCAGGAGCCCAGAAACTGAGAGGATGGGGTTGGACTAGAAGGTCTGTAGGTGACAGCAACCAAGAGGAGCAAAGAGTGGTATAAGTAGGTAGTACAGGCTACAAGAGGATTCCAATGGTGTGAAAGCAGCAACGCAGACCAAACAGATGAGGGACAGGCATTGTAAAGGGCAGAGTTTTCTTTCTTTCTGTTTTTTTTTCTCTTTTCTAGGTAGAAGTAGAAGTCAGCAACTCTATGGCTGCAGTGGAAAAAAATGGAGAAGAAGGTGTAGGTGTGGTGGGTTTACCGGCTCGTGATACCCAAAAGTCTGGGGACCCCTGATACAGTTCAATTTTTTAAGACAGGGTCTTGCTCTGTCACCCAGGCTGGAATGCAGTGGTGTGATCACGGCTCACTGCAGCCTCGACTTCCCAGGCTCCAGTGATCCTCTCACCTCAGCCTCCTGAGTAGCTGGGACTACAGGCATGCACCACCACACCCAGCTAATTTTTGTATTTTTTTGTAGAGACGGGGTTTTGCCATGTTATCCAGGGTGGTCTTGAACTCCTGAGCTCAAGCCATCCTCCCACCTTGGCCTCCCAAAGTGCTGGGATTACAGGCATGAGCCACCGCGCCCGGCCCCAATTCCTTTCATTTTTGAGACTGGGGAGCACAAGCTGGCCCAGTGTCACACCACGGCAGCTGATCCAGGACTCAGATCATCTGCTTCCCAGGCACTGCTCCTTTCCAGTGCCCACCCTGTGCCTGCTGATAACTACTGGCATGTAGACTGACTGCTAAAGTCAATTTGTGTTAGGAAGCCACTTCTGGCTGTCCCTCTCCGTCCTTTACTGGGCAAAAAAATTTCCTACTCGATCTACTTAGTAAGTGACATTGCCAAGATCTGAAGACAGATCCGGCTGCCTATCCCATTCCCAGCTACCCAAAGTGCCTTTAACTGGGCACTTAAGGTGCTATTTTAGCCCTAACTTCCCTTGGCTTACTCTGTCATCCTATAGCCAAAAAAGAGCTGATGAGCTGTTCAGCGAGCCTTACCCTCAAACAGGCCACACAAGAGTCTCCCTCCCTCCCTGCCTGTGCTCATGATGCTCGCTCTGCATCTTGCCCCAGTATCTCTTGTAGAAATCTTTCCTGTAACTTTCCAAGCAGGGGTAACAAACTCAAATGCCCTCAGGAAGCAGACGGGTAGAAGAAAGCTTCTACTTCACTAAGCTGGGTTGGGTCCCGCATACCACCCCTGAACCGCCTAGACCCTTGATCAATCTCTCTCTCTGCATCTGTTTATGAGGCCCCGGCGTCCACAAGACCAGATAGCCACCCCGAGTGCTGGGTGACCCGCCGCTTCCTCCTTCCGTCCCCGCCTCAGGCGCTTACCTTGGCCACCTCCCAGGCGTCCACGGGCCAGCGGCCCGGCCGGCAGTTTCCCCAGTGCACATCTCCATTTCTGTTGACATGATGTCTCAAAATCTCCCTTTTCCATTCAGCGCACACCTGACACTGAGGCTGAAACTACAGGGGGCGGCGGTGAGGAGGGGTCCAGGAGGGAGGGACGTCGCGGTGGGCCCCGCCTCGCGGAGGGAACAGGACACTTGCGCTCTGGGTCTGGGACAGCAACGGGGATGAGGAGGGGTGGGGTGGGGGCGGTGGTCAAGGCCCCGAGCCAGGTGCTCACCTGGCGGGCGCGAGGGCTGCACCGTGAGCCGCCGCGGCAGACGGCGCGGGGCCCCAGGCCGGGGGCTGCGGCGAGTAGGCCGCGGTGGAAGGAGAGCACCTCGCGGCCGACGAAACCCTGCAGGCAGCTGCGCAGCAGTAGCAGGCAGTGGCCCGCCTTCACCCAGTTCTTGTACTCGGCGCAGTTGAGGCGCGCCGCTAGCTCCGACAGCACCATGTCTCCCACTTGGAACCATGAGGTTGCGGGGCGTGGCGGACGGCAGTGCGCAGGCGCGGAGCCTGGGAGGTACCCGAGGCAGCGGCGCCTGCGCCGGCGATAGCGACGCCTGCGCCTGCGCGGCGCGGTGCCACCGATCCCGGGTCGGGGCATCTTGACTTCCGGGGCACGTCGGCTCCACCCCACTTGGATGACGTCTGACGTCTGACGTCTGACGTCTAACAACTTTGGTGCTTGGGGAAGCAGTTAACTATTTGAAACCCTTAGGCCCTCTTTGTCCCCCAGACAGAGACCCTGTCAGCATCCGATTCGACTCCCTCTCCTAATGTAGGGCACTTCTGTTTTAACTTTTATTGTACAGATGTACAAGGTGCTCAGGGCACATTGCTTGAATCGTGTATGTTCTTTGCATTATACAATTCTAGAGTTACTGGTTCCTAAGCCCACAGACCAGCTGTAGCAAATTGAGGTATTAGTGAAACGTGACCGCTGGCTGCCTGCGGTGTGCCAAGCTAACCCAAAACTCAAAATCCCCCGCCACTGGACCACCTAGAAGGGGGCGTTTGCCTGTTTAGGGCAACACATCACTTGGATTCTAGAAGGCTGCACACCTGAGCCAGATAAGGGCATCCTGAAGCACCTAGGAAAGGTTAGACGATAATTATCTAGTATTCTTGATTATATGATAATTAGTGCTCCTTGCACATGGAAGTCTGATTTAAGTTCCAAAGAAGTGCCACAAAGGTCAGAAGGCACTGGGATTGTCAACTCCAAGTGACAGGTCAGTTTTAGTTGTTTTTAATGAGCTTTCTGAGCTTGGAAAACATGTCAAAATTGTGTGTAGTTAAAAGCCTCTGAGGAAAGAGTCTAAACATTAAACCTTCCCGACTGTGGTTCACAGCAAAAATGTCCGGTGTTTAGGAGCACTAGCTCAGACTCAAACTGCCCCTTCTTAGCAGTTTGATCTTAAGCAACCTTAATTTGATCTCAGGCAAATTACATTTCTCTGGGCCTCCATTTACTCATTTTTAAGAAGAGGATATCAATAACCTACCACATTGGGTTGTTGTGAGGATTAAATACACATTGAAATATTAAGAAAATGCCTAGCACACAGTAAGCTCTCAGTAAATACTTGCTATTATTTTATATTGACCTAAATATGCCCTTTCATCAATCAGTTATATTCTTGGGCAAGGTATTTTAACAAATCACTGGCCACTTGGAAGTGGAGGCAACTTACAGAAAATTGTGAGCATACCATGGAGTTCCTGGAGTTGTGCAGCACAGTGCTGGTTGGCCTCTGCTAACTTTGTCTTAATAACCTCAATGCTAAATCCATCCTAAGTAAATTTAAATCACATCCTTAGACACACTGTCCATTCTCAAACCGAATGAAAAAAAAATTCCACAAGAAACAATGAAATACACATTAACATTTTCCCTCTATGTCCCTTGAATGTAAGTTCTCTTAAAATTTTCTGTATACTGATTTTATATCAAGAACACTTGGATGATAAATAAACATTAAGGTAAAATGTAATAGGCACTTCTTTTGGGGGGAAAAAACTATGAAAGGAACAACTTTTTATATTGAAATTGGATCAGAATCCAGGGTAGCAAAGTTATAACTTCTTGAAGTTATCAAATTAACCACAGTCCAAAGAATGGCTGTTAGTATCCTTTGGCTGAACAGATTACTGTGTTAATTAGAACACAGTTATTAGTGGTTCTTAAATTCAAAGTCATATAAATTTTACTTTATGCTTGCACTTAACTCACTCAGTTAATTTTCAAACATAAGGTTCGACTCCTGTTATTAGCGACTTGACACGTTCTGCTGAAGCTCTCACTTTTCTTCTAATTCTGAAAGTACTTTTATACATTCTGAAATGGCATTTCAGCAGATGGAAAAATGAAGGTGGCAAATCAGGACCAATTTCTTATTTCAAGGTTAAATTAATACTAAACCAGACTATTAATGAAAACATCTTCATCAAAATTAACTAGAGAGTTGGTAGTTCTCTGAAACTTTGTATAAATTTTATTTATTACTGTAAATACTAAAATCACATTGAAAACACCTTAAAGTTAAGTCCCAACCCGATTATTAGAGAAAATCACTTGGGCATCCAGTCCCCTTGATTGAACCCGGGTAACAAAAGAGGCAAAAGACATGATTTGTGATGAAACTTACTATTCAAATGCTAAATGTTTTCAAGCTTTAATAAGGTATATATCAATTCCAAGTACCAAGCATAATATAAAAATTCAAATTCATGGGTTTACTCTTAATAAGCATCAAAAGCAAATTTTGTGCACTGAATCCTATCTTACTCTTGATTGGCACAATGCATTCAGAGATGAGTTATAATTAGGAAAAAAGAGTGTCCACTGAATGCATCATGTGTAAAAATGCAATTAACATTTCAAAACCACATTAAAAGGGAAAATACCTAAAAAGTTAACTCTTAATAAAATTATTTGAAACAATATTATCCTGCAGATAAAAATACATTTCTTGTATATACATGTAGATTTCTACATGAAAGAAAAGATTCAGCTCCAAATAGAAAAGGGCTGACCCTTGATAAAGACATCTTAGATTGCCAAACTGATGTGATTACCACTGTAAGAACTAAAACCAGAAGGATAAAAAGGTTAAGTTAAAGGAAGGATAAAAGTTTAGTCAACTGCTCCTGAACAGTGGCAGAGTTGGGTGAGAAGTGGGAGATGAAGGCAGAAATAAGACAAAGAAGAAAGGCAAAGAAGGCCTCAACTCTGATTGAAAATGAGTGGAGAATCAAGCAAAGTTGAGAACAGATATGATATAGGTGCAGTGAGATACTTGAAACTAGAATTTGATAGTTGATAGTTATAGAAGCTCAATTAAATCATCTTGAAGTGGAATTAGACAAAGCATCTACATTTTAATAGAGAACCAGTATTACAGTGACCAGGTAACTCGGCATGGTATTATCACTTAAAAATTTTTCCTAAATACCGTGAAGTCGGTAGAAGACCATTGCATCAGACCATGTTCTTTGAAGCTTAAAAAAGTCCCTGACTGACTAGGAAAGACAGCACAGTGCTCCAAAAAGAAACCCTGCAGAGATGTATTAATACCAAAACCTCCATTTGACCCTGGACAGGCCCAGGATTCGGGATTCTTCACAATGAGGGGAATGGACCAGGTTTCTTCCAAGCAAAACATTCTATCGTTTTGTTGACAATGAATTAAATTGAATTGTTTAGAACAATCCCAATTTTGGTGGGGAAGGAAAGGAGGATAAGTTAAGCAAGATAAAGAAAGCTCACAGAAACTTCATGCAGAGGTACAGCATTAAAGTTCTTTGTTTCCTAATTAATGTTGTATGCAGAAGTATTCTGTAAACTAAATTTTCCTGACAGAAAAGTTCCCACATCCTCAACAGATGAGAATGATTGCATTATTTGGGATCCTTGATCAATATGAACCACATACTGTCCCTTCTCAAAGACTAAGTTCCTTATTTTTCACCCAAATCCTATATATTGAAAGACAACCGAGGTGCTAAATGTTAACCACTAGTCAAGTTAGGAATGTCTGAAGAAAATATATTAACCTTGACATAAAGAAGATGTTTTTGGTCAAATTTCAGACATGTATTATTATAAATTAATAACTGGCTCCATCCACCAGGTTAAAGATGAAGGGAGGGCCTAAGATGTCTCTAGAGTTTATATACACACAAGTGAGTGTCACTGTTTTGTTTTGTTTTTGACCTAGTTTTATTAAATATTGCTTCCTTGGGGTGTGTTTATAACAACTCCCAGAACATTTCATGTAAGGATTCAAAGCGGTCATATTAAAATACAGCTTCAATATAAAGTTTATCACAGTTTTACAGTATTCAAAAATGACAGACCTGCCTTAAAAAACAAAACAAAAATCAAAAAAGGACTATTACACCCAAAACATAAGAAAACAATTAAATAAACAAGTTTGGCATTTTCATAACTTTATAGTATAAAACAGAATATTAAATTTATTACTGGCAAACGGACACTGATTTATTTCCTTTGAAATGTGTCCCATTTAAACACACTATACAAGTTCATTATACAAAAGATGGATGATCATTTTGATGAAAGAAGTGCACCCTGAAAATTTTTGCCAGTTTAGAATATTTAGCTCTTAAAGTTTTTTAAAAAAGTCCTTTTCCTTTTTTAAACTGAAGGCTGAATTCAGATTTTTTTTGTTGTCTCATCTGTCAGCCTTCCTGGTTTAAAAACAATAGTGTCTATGGACGCCCACCAGGGGGCAGTGTAAGATTAGCCATTAAATCACGAACAGCTGCAAATATTGTGCATTCACCTGCAACAGAGAAAAATGGTCATTAGCTATTCGCAACACAGGAAAGATGTTAACACACCGGTAAGGGAAGGGGTAATTAAATCTAAAATTAGTGAGAACTTTAAAGATCAAAATAAAAGACAATTTTAACTGCCCAGATTATTGGGGATTAAGCTGTGGTGTTAAGTATCAGATTATATTTGGTTTGGATTTTTTTTCTCAGGAGGAAACTTCAAGCAAGTCCCAGTTAGGTTTGTATTTAGGAAGATATGTCTAGAGTTTCTGTTTAGAAATACTGTAGCATTAGATAAGCCTTTGAAGTTGGGCTTTAAGGCTACTGAGTGCTTATAAGGGTATTTTGGATATCATTAAAACATCTAGTTTATATTTATGCATTAGTTACAACTTTGGTGGTATCTTTCAAACGTTGCATTAAAGGCCAGATAAAAATGTTTAGGACAGCGCTGTCCAATAGAACTTTTTGTGATGATGGAAATGTTGTATAAGTGTGCCATGGCTATTAAGCACTTGTAATATAGCTAGTGTGACTGAGGAACTGAATTTAAAGTTTTATTTAATTTTCATCAACTTAAATTTAAATAGCCACATGCTGGCTAGTGGCAGTTATACTGGACAGTGCATGTCTCTGACATCTATTGGAGTTTTCTCCCAAAATTCAAGGAAATGGTCAACTTCCAGAGTTCAACATTAAAATCAATTAAATACAAAAATGATTTTCTTAAAAGCACTTCATCAGAAGAGAAGTGATGGGTGTGGGAGGTGGGGTGGGAGACTGAAGTATGGTACACCAACAATCCAAAAACAGGATTTGTGGGTGGGGAGGGTGCTGGCGATTCATCCTGTCAACTTCTCCTTTGCTCAAAGAAACCAAATACTCTGCTTCTTGTAATTATTATAAGTATTTAAATATTATAAACCAAAAGCTGGATCCCTTCCTCTACAGCATGGTCTAACACTGTATACAGTGGCTGAAAGTGGGAGAACTGAAGACCTCATGTGAACCATGGCCTTTCAGCAAAGGGCAGGATGTGCAGTGATCCTGTGCACATGAGAAGGTACAGAAAGAAAAAGGAAATCCAAAGGTCTGCCCAGTCCAAGGGGGGAAAAAAATGAAAACACTTCCAAAATATCTCAACAATTTCTGAAAAGGAGAAGTATTGTTTTTTAAAAAACACATTTTCATTACTGATAGGCAAGAAAACTTGCTTGATCCCAATAGGATCAAAACATTTTCCTTTTAATTTTAAATTCCACAAGACATAATACATAAAAACACATAAGATAATGACAGCCATCTGCTTGTGAAGGAATGGTGTGTATTATCAAGGTTCTACTGGACTGTTACTTTGAGAATTCTGATAGCTTTAAACTTTGATTCTTGAGGACCTATTTTTAGCTGAAAGAAGAGAGAAGTCAAAGGATGAAAGCAGAAAATTGTAAGAAGTAGAAGAAGTATTACAACAAAAGAAGCACACCCTTCTCTACTGCCCAGTGTATTCCTTATACATTAAAGTGAGAACTCGCCTGCATATCCAATGTGGGGAAACAAATAGCTAAATATATCATTTCTCTCCTGATTCCTAGTTCTAGAAAACTTTGGACACTGTAGTACCTAAAAATGTTTCAGAGAACAACTTTCCCTCATTTAAAAACATAATTGTTATTTAACTATTCTAAACAGAGAGAGATACAGAGAACTTCCTTAATATTAGAAATAAGCAAATTTTAAATTTCCTTAATATTAGAAATGAGCAAAATGGAAGAAAAGTTCTCTTTGCTGAGCTTTGTATTTTGCAACCCCAAATTTAGCACTGCCAGGAGTTACGTGTTAAGTGAAGTCTACTCCAGTATTGCAGGGACCTTGTTTATCTTTCTAGAAACATTCTGGTTTCCTCGGAAATGTTCAGTTTGAGAGCTTCATTGTGCACATGGTGAAAAGGTTCACTTGCACCCACCTGACACTTATATAAGAAGCCCAAAAAAGCAGTAATGCCATTTGTATCAGCTTTTATTCTTCACAAAACATTTAGAAGATACAGAACTTTTAATAATATTCTTCTATTCGTGATTGAACCATGAAATATGAGAAACCAACATGCATTTCAACTTTGTGATGTACAGAGTGGCAGGTATTGATGGTAGGGCAGGAATTCACAGCCGTGGAAAATTCTATCATCCTAACCTAGGTCTTTGTGGCAATGTGTGCTATAAATACAAGCTTCTGGCATTAGCAACTGGGTCAGTCCCAATAGTAAATCACTAACAAAAAGTCCAGGCAGCAGAGAAATGGACAAAAATGAAGAACCAGTGAGAAAGGAAGAAAGCGACAGGCAGACATTAAGAGGGCCACGGCAACCAGACCTCTATTGCTATGACTGGGTGGTAGAGTAGGTAAGGAGGGAGAAGAGAAGAGGAGAAAGGGGTGTCTCTCAAAAGAACTTTTATAACATATATGCAATAAAATATTGTCTACTGGTCATGTACCTTGTCGTGGTGGATTCATCTCTGCAAACCTCTTCAGAATGTTGCTGACCATCATGGGAGCAGCAACAGAAGAGTTCTGCTGTCTGGGAATGTCTGCCTGCTGGGTTGTACCTGAAGCCATGTCATAAATGATTGGAACTATAATACTAACAGGTTCTTGGGGAGGGACCGATGTTTTCTGAGTTAGTTGAAGCTGTATACACACAACACACACAAAGAGAATAAAAACATCATAAAACATCTGTCTAAATGTATCAAAGGTACTATCATTTACTATACTTTCAGATTAAGATAAGCAAGCAAAAGAAAATTACACATGACAAGAAAAGTGACAAACAACTGAATATTATGGTTAAGATGCAACTGTGCTACACAATTACCTGGTTCAATAAATTTCTGTTTTATTACTAAAGGAACCAGGATGTCATGACATCTATGCTGACAATTAAGGAATCCTGGCCTCTATTTGGCAACAAGAGATAATTTATGCAGTTATCCAAAAGTTGCTCTATTATCACGTGGCATTTCCCTCAGAAGCTCTGTACATGCACACATGCTGGGTGGTACTTACAAAAAATAGCATTTTGGATTTCAGCACCACAGCAGGCGTCCCAGGAGGTGCAATCGGCGGCGCGCTGGGAGGGATCGTCAGGCAAAACTGAACATTCCATTTTAGCTGTGTTGCTTGGTCAGGGAACTATTTTGAGGGGGAAAAATCAAGATAAAGGCATATAAACATTTAAAATCATATTCTAGGTAGGAAAGTCTGAGAGGTTAGAATTTTGTTTCATACCCAATTATTAACAGAACATAAAGTTAATAACTGCACTTTTTCAAAACAAATACATACATGAAGTTGCTAACTGAAAAGTCAACTGTGGACTTATGTAAGATTTTCCCCTTCCTTCCCTCCCACTTCGTTAATTTCTAAGGCCTATGGATTCGGCTTCTGCAGGGTCTCTGACATCTGTTCCCTCCTCTCTATATTCATTGAGGCCACCATGTGCAGGGCTTTATTACTTCTCCTGTGCTCCCCTAACAGCTCTTTCCAGTGGCTGCCTCTTCCAGTCCATCCTCATACCACCATCAGATATAGGTCCTACAACATGGTTCCAGTCAAGCTCACAAATGTTCAGTGACATTTAGTGACACATGCTATCCCCCTACCACCCACAACTGAGGACCAACACCTAGCATTCAAGGCCCTTCTTAACTGTGCCAATCTAGACTTCCCAGTCCTGTTTCCAACTCTTTGCCTAAACAAACTAGTCAAACTGTGTGAAAGATTTTTAAATTATATCCATTGGTGCTTTTTTAGCCACATAAATATTTACTCCTTTAAAAATTCAAATGGATTTCTTTTTGACATAAATAATGTTTCCTACAGCCTATTAGATCAGAAGCCAAATGTTGAGACTATTAGCAAAAGAACACTGTTGCCCCAATATTTATAGTAAAACGCTAACTAAAAAAAGAGTGAGGTAATTGAAGTTACTCAAATCAACACTAGAAACATTAAAATGAAAAGACCACTGTAAGACTGAAAAAAATACATCAGCTGCCATCTGGATTCCATCCATATAACTACATACTTTCACAGTATAAATCTCCCCATACAGAGAAGATTGATTATATGATAAATGAGCATCTGAAAAAGTTGGATCCATACCTCCTCATATTTGACACCAAAACAAAGTGAGACCCTGTCTCAAAATAAATAAATAAAAATATATTTAAAAATTTAAATAATTAAAAAAAGGAATCCAAATGGTATTAGAAAAAAAACTTTGGGAGGATTATTTCAAAATCTGGGAGTGAGAAGAATCTAACAATGATACAAAATCAGGAAAACTTAAAAACCAATATTGATACATTTCACTATTTAAAAGAAAATTTTGCATAGCTAAACCTACCAAAAAGTCAAGTCAAAACACAAATGAAAAACGCGGAAAAAATATTTACAATGAATATCCCAAGGGGCTAACTTCGCTAATGTACATACCCAATTCCTACAAATCAAAAGACCTAAAAATCTACAAATTAGAAAGACCCAAAGTCTAAACGCTGATAAAACTGTTGACAAGGATGTGGGAAAAAGCCAGTACTCTCACTGCTGGTGGGAATATAAACTGGCATAACCTCTATGGAGAACAATTTGGCAAAATCTACCAAAATTACAATTACATATATCCTCCGACCCAACAATTCTACAGGTATACTGGCACATCCATAAAAAGGCTCTTTATTGTGGCACTGTTTGTAACAGCAAAATATCAGAAGAAACCAAAATGGCCAACAAGTTGGGACTACTCAGCAATTTTAATACATTCATCTAATGAAATACTAAGCTTTGTTAAACAACAGAAAACAAACACATCCTTCATATACTGATATGGAAATATCTCCAAGATTTGTTCAGTGAATAAAGCAAGATGCTCCTCCATTTCGAGCAATATGCCAGGTTAGATATCCTGGAAATCACATCCACCACAAACACTAAAAATACTGGGGGTGGAAAGGCATCTTTTTATTTTTTATTTTTTGAGACGGAGTCTTGCTCTGTCACCCAGGCTGGAGTGCAATGATGTGATCTCGGCTCACTGCAGCCTCTGCCTTCTGGGTTCGAGCGATTCTCCTGCCTCAGCCTCCTGTGCAGCTGGGATTACAGGTGCCCGTCACCACACCTGGCTAATTCTTTGTATTTTTAGTAGAGATGGAGTTTCACCATGTTGGCCAGGATGGTCTCAAACTCCCAACCTCACGTGATCCACCCGCCTTGGCCTCCTAAAGTGCTGGGATTACAGGCATGAGCCCCCATGCCCAGCCAAAAGCCATCTTTTTAAATGCTATTATGCACTGAATTGCGCACCTGAAGAAGACATGAAGTCCTAACCCCCAGCACCCATGAATATGATCTTATCTGAAAACCAGGTCTTTGGAGATGTAATCAAATTAAGATGAGGTCATTAGAATGGTCCCTAATCCAATATGACTGTTGTCCTTTATAAGAAGAGAAGAGACACAGGCAGAGACACACACAGAGAGAACACCATGTGACGACAGAGGCAGAGGTTGCAGTAGCTAAGGAATACCAAAGACCGCTGGAACCACCTGAAGCTAAGAGAAACGCATGGAATAGATTCAACCCTAGGGTCTTCAGAGAGCATGGCCCCACTGACCCCTTGGTTTAGGATTTCTGGTCTCCAGAACCATGAGAGAATAAACTCCTATTGTTTTAAGCCACTCAGCTTGCCGTAATTTGTTGTGGCAGCCCTAAAAAACGAACACGAATGCAGACTGAGCTATGCAGAAACTAAGGGAAATCCCCCAAGGGCCAACAACAAACCAAGAACAGATATTCAGTGCTCTGAAGGCAGCTGCTGCCCACGGAGCATCTTGCTGTCTCTTACTTTGCACTTCGGATTGACTGATTGATTGATTTTTTTGGAGATGTAGTCTCACTTGGTCGTCCAGGTTGGAGTGCAGTGTCATGATCTCGGCTCACTGCAACCTCTGCCTCCTGGGTTCAGGCAATTCTCCTGCCTCAGCCTCCCAAGTAGTTGGGACTACAGGCTTGTGCCACCACGCCTGGCTAATTTTTTTGTATTTTTAGTAGAGACGAGGTTTCACCATGTTGCCCAAGCTGGTCTGGAACTCCTGAGCTCAGGAAATCGGCCCGCCTCAGCCTTCCAAAGTGCTAGGATTACAGGCGTGAGCCACCGTGCACGGCCTTTTTTTTGTGTGTGTGAGACAGTCTCACTCCATCACCCAAGCTGGAGTGCAGTGGCATGATCTCGGCTCACTGCAACCTCCGCCTCCCGGGTTCAAGCGATTTTTCTGCCTCAGCCTCCCAAGTAGCTGGGACTACAGGCTGTGCCACCATGCCTAGCTAATTTTTTAGTATTTTTAGTAGAGACAGGGTTTCACCACATTGCCCAGGCTGGTCTCGAGCTCCTGAGCTCAGGCAATCTGCCTGCCTCAGCCTCCCAAAGTACTAGAATTACAGGTATGAGCCACCGCACCCGGCCTGCACTTCAGTTTTAATAGCTATTCAGGACACAAAGTCTAGGACCAACAAAGCTGAGGAGTCAGATTTTTAAAAATTATATGTTATAAATTTATACATAAACCATCTCATAATAAAAATGGAAAAAAGTACAAAACAGGATGTGTAAATATCATTTCATTTAAAATATTTATAAGAAGGCCACGCACAGTGGCTCACACCTGTAATCCCAGCACTTTGGGAGGCCAAGGTGGGTGGATCACTTGAGACCTGAAGTCTGAGACCAGCCTGAGCAACACGGTGAAACTCCGTCTCTACAAAAAAAAAAAAAAAAAAAAAAAAGCCAGGCGCGGTGGCGTGCACCTGTAGTCCCAACTACTCAGGAGGCTGAGGTGGGAGAATCACCTGAGCCCCAGAGGTCGAGGGTGCAGGGAACTGAGATCTCATCACTGCACTCCAGCCTGGGTATCGGAGTGAGATCCTGCCTCAATCAATCAAAAGTTTATGAGAGCAATGTTATTTGCTTTTATGAATGGACCATCTCTGGAAGGAGAGGCAAGCCATGGTAACTCTGGTTGGCCAGAAGACAGTTGGACAGGGATAGAGGGGACAGGGATAGCTAGACAGGAACTGATGGGAAATTTCTCACTATATTATCTTGTTTTAAATTCAAAAGATAAAACAGAATTGTGTTACCTATTCAAAGATAAATAAAATTTAAGTTAAAAATTAAGAATTTAAGAGAAAAATAGAAGAAACTACATAGATGGGTGAAAACCAATAAACACTGCTCCCACCAAGTCTAACCTCCTCAAACAAACCTTGCTAGAAATGTATATCTCTGTGACTTACCAGCTCCAGCTTCATAATGTGCACACAATCCCTGAGGATGTGTGTAGGAGCTCCTAATAGCTTGGTGAAGGCTATTAACGTATTAGCTTTAAATGGTGGTCCTGCAACCTACAGGGATAAATAAAGCAAGTTACTCTTCATTCTACATTAATGCTTCTGTTTCATTAATTATATTCAAATTATGCACTATTAAACACATACTCTTGTTTCAAAGAATTTCTCCAAAACTTGAAGTTCATCAGGTTTCCACTGTCCTGCATTTTCAGGTGTCACTTTTAGCTGAAGCGTTTGGTTGGTTTTGGGACTAAGGGCTACTCTGCATTTCAGTGCATCAGTCTTAAACATGATCACTCCGGGTTCATTAGAATTTATCAGCTGCAGCTACAAAACAAGGACACATCAAATTAACATGTAAGTCAAAGAGAAAATGAAGATGTTACTGAGAGAATTGTTCCAAAAGGAAAACCACTAAGTTGATATCTATTCCAAAACAAAGGCACCTACAGCATTGAGCATCAACTGCTGGCAACACTGCAAAAAGAGATGCGATCAGACATTATGTGCCTCTTGATGGAAGAACATAACTCTACCTATGAAGTATTCTTGCAAAACAACATAAAAAAACTTGAGCCTGAATTCATGCAGTAGTTTGATCCAGAGGACTGACCAATGTGATAGAAAACATAGGGATCAAAAAAATACTAAGTGATTCCGAATTGCATAAGGATGAAGGAGAACTAGATGGGGGAACCAAAAGTTTGAAGGGGCCTTAGAAAAACTTATTTCGGTTCTGATTCAAAGTGTAAAAAATGAGACAACCTGGGAAATCTGGGTATTAACTAGATATGTGATACAGAAATTATTTTTTTTAGGTATGAGAATGGTGCAGGTTGTGTTTTTTGTTTTGTTTTGTTTTAAGAGTCTATACTTTTTAGAGACATATGCAAAAATTTTTATGCAAGAAATTATGTCTGAGATTTGCTGTGAAAATCTGGGGGGAGGAGTTCTAGATGAAACAATACTGATATTAGTTAACTGTTGGAGGTGGGTGGTGAGAGTACAGAAGTTCATTATACCATTCTACTTCTGTATATGCTGAACATTTTCCACAATTTTTTTTTTTTTTTTTTTTTGAGACGGAGTCTCGCTCTGTCGCCCAGGCTGGAGTGCAGTGGCGCGATCTCGGCTCACTGCAAGCTCCGCCTCCCGGGTTCACGCCATTCTCCTGCCTCAGCCTCCCGAGTAGCTGGGACTACAGGCGCCCGCTACCACGCCCGGCTAATTTTTTTGTATTTTTAGTAGAGACGGGGTTTCACCATGTTAGCCAGGATGGTCTCGATCTCCTGACCTCGTGATCCGCCCACCTCGGCCTCCCAAAGTGCTGGGATTACAGGCGTGAGCCACCGCGCCCGGCCTGCACAATATTTTTTTTTAAAGTGGCACATTAGAAAAAAAGAAGACAGAGTACAATTACCAAAGGTTAGATCTGGATTAGGCTCTTATTCTAGCCCCGGGGGTTGACAAACTTTTTCTGTAAAGTGTTATATAGAAAAAGTTGCAGGTTTTATGCACTATATGGTCTCTGTCACAATTATTCAATGTTGTCATCACAGCTGAAAGCAGCTATAGACAATAAATAAATGAACAGGTGTGGCTGTGTTCCAATAAAACTTTATTTACAAAAACAGGTGGTAAGGACATAGCACCAGGGGCCGTAGTTTACTGACCCGTTTTAGCAGAGTATGTTGATTATGCAGCTGAGCAAAATGAGGCCAAAGAGCTGAAAGCTTACATAGATGGTAAGTGGCATAGCTGAGGCTAGATCCCGGGTCTGATGATTACCATTTTGAGTGCTATTTTAGTTTATTTTATTATTTTTCTTTCTTTTCTTTTGAATGCTAATTTATTCAAAAACGTTTCCCCACCAAATCTTAGTATGAAGGTTGCAAAATGGCTTTACACTAAACATGGAGTGAATATTTTAAACATTCACCATTTTTAATTCTTTTTTTATTTTTTGAGACGGAGTCTCGCTCTGTTGCCCAGGCTGGAGTGCAGTGTCACGATCTCGGCTCACTGCAACCTCTGCCTCCCAGGTTCAAGCGATTCTCCTGCCTCAGTCTCCCGAGTAGCTGGAATTACAGGCATGTGCCACCACACCCAGATAATTTTTGTTTTTCGTTTGTTTTGAGAGTCTCGCTCTGTCTGCTCAGGCTGGAGTACAGTGGCACGATCTCGGCTCACTGCAACCTCTGCCTCCCGGGTTCAAATGATTCTCATGCTTCAGCCACCCAAGTAGCTGCGATTACAGGCGTGCACCACCACACCCAGCTAATTTTTGTGTTTCCAGTAGAGATGGGATTTCACCATGTTGGCCAGGCTGGTCTCGAACTCCTGGGCTCAAGTGATCCGCCTGCCTCAGCCTCCCAAAGTACTGGGATTACAGGCATGAGCCACCGCGCCTGGCCTTGTATTTTCAGTAGAGATGGGGTGTCGCCATGTTGGCCAGGCTGGTCTCAAACTCCTGACCTCAAGTGATCCGCCCACCTCAGTCTCCCAAAGTGCTGGGATTACAGGCATGAGCCACTGTGCCCGGCCTAAACATTCACCATTTTGACTACCTCATTAGCACATGCATCTACCAATAATAACAGTAATTATAAATAATGAAAATGCCAAGACAGTATATTAAGGGCTTTACATGAAATATCTCAAATTCACACAACTGTTATCAGTTAGGTAAATACTATTATCTGAAGAAATTTGCCTAAGCACACATTAGCAGGTAGTATGGCTGGCTACAAACCCAGGCAGCCTGACTCTAGAACTGGTGCTCTCAATTATAAATTATCTCCTAAGGCTATCAGCATAGGATAAGTTAGAAGTCTCTTTTCTTCTTTTTTTTTTTTAGAAGTCTTTTTTCTACAAGAGTTTTTAAAAATTCAATTGTTCATTTATTTATTTATTTATGAGACACAGTCTCACTCTGTTGCCCAGGCTGGAGTGCAGTGGCGCGATCTTGGCTCACTGCAACCTCCGCCTCCCAGGTTCAAGCAATTCTCCTGCCTCAACCTCCCATATAGCTGGGATTATAGGTGCGCACCACCATGCCTGGCTAATTTTTGTATTTTTTAGTAGACGACGGGGTTTCATCATGTTGCCCAGGCTGGTCTTGAACTCCTGACCTCAAGAGATCTGCCCACCTCAGCCTCTCAAAGTGCTGGGATTACAGGCGTGAGCCACCGTGCCCGTCTTGTTCACATATTTAAAAAGAAGCTTTTGTCCTTGTAACCATAAATAATTTTCTTCAAATTTTTTTTCTCTTTTTATTTTTTTAGAGACAGGGTCTCACTCGATCACCCAGGACAGAGTGCAGCAGCATGATCACAGCTCACTGTAACCTGGAACTCCTGGTCTCAAGCAATCCTCCTGCCTCAACCTCCCAAGTAGCTAGGACTACAGGTACATGCCTGCTAATTTTTTAAATTTTTTGTAGAGAGAGGGTCTTGCTATATTGCCTAGGGTGGTCTGGAACTCTTGGGCTCAGTGATCCTCCTGCCTCAGCCTTCCAAAGTGCTGGGATTACAGGTATAAGCCACCACACCCAGCCAATTATTTTATTTCAATAAAGACTCAGAGTCAAAATCAGCCTCCCCGCACGGGCACTCCAGAAGGCAAATAATTACTGGTATGCTATTCTCTGCAAGGCCAGATCCTGTGCGCAGCGCTCCTGTGTGCTGCAGAAATCTATCTCCAGGTCCATGTTAGCCACACAACATAGAAGCCACAGCACAGCAAACTGTATAATGCAGAAATATGTTAACATAAGAATGGAAAAGAAAATAATGGAGTCCATTTTTAATGCCAGGTTAGGGTGAAAATCATAATTCTAACAAGCTTGTTAAAGGAGGGAAGGTGAAGGAATGTCACGTTAGTTCAGATCCTATCCTGCAGGACAATTTAGCATTTTACCCTTAACAATCACCACTTAGAAGGTCACTAGGTACCCATACCGTTTCTTGTTGAATAATTCTTTGAAGATGTCGTCTCATGATGACTGATCCAAGGAATCTCTCAAGTGGAGAACAAAGGTAACTACCTGCCAGGCCGGGCACAAGGCCTGGAGTTGGAGAGGGCAGCAGTAAAATGTTCAAGGCACTGTGAGTGAGGATGGTAGGTATGGATGCCGCCCAAGAGCGCTGAGGTAGTTTACGAGGTGGAGGCATGTTTGTTGGCATTGTTTGAGAACCTTTTGGGAAGGAAAACATGTTATGTCATTTACAAATACATACTATCTCATTGCTTCCTGTTTTGCTTTCATCATAAATCTTTGATGTTCTAAATCATTCTGTACTGTTTTAGTTACTCCTTGTGGTGTAACAATCATGTATTAACAACCTGTTAGCAAAAATGGCCACTATTTTTCTCCTTCTTATATCCAGGCCCCTTGCAATGTGACTTTGCAGCAACTCCTTTAAGGGGTGGACTCTATTTCTCCACCTGAAACCTGGCTGGCCTAGTGACTTGCTTCTGACCAACAGAATGTGGTGGAAGTGACACTGGGCTAGTTGTAGGCCTTAGCTTCTACTCCCTGCCTTAAAATCCTGTTGAGCCACCATGTGAACAAACCTCAGATCAAGTGTGAAACCACACAAAGCAGAGAGAAACCTTGCCATCTGAGGCCATCTAGTCCCAAACCAACCCAGCAGCTGACTACAGACACATGAGTGAGCTGCCCAGCAGAGTCTGAAAGAATCACTCAGCTGTGCTTAGTCTAAACTGCCAACCTGCAGAATTGTGAACCAATATATAACAATCATATATTGTTTTAAGCCACTAAATGTAGCAAAAGCTAACCAATAAATGTGTACAATTCTCTTCTCTGTTATTATGTGTGATATTGTGAAATATATATTTGGTCTTTGTCCTAGCTCCTGGCATACAAATCCTAAAATTTTTGGACTCTTCAAAGTGGTTAAGTGTCCTTTTGTATGCTAATGAGATGGCTGATGGCTGGCAGCCCCTAGGTAGCTTCAGGAAGGGGGCTGATCACAGGAAAGACACGGCAGGATTAGAGGGTTGGTAGTTTCAGCCCCACCCCCAAAGTTGATCACCAGTGGCCAGTGATTTAATCAATAATGCCTACGTGATGAAACTTCCGTAAAAACCCAAAAGGACAGTGTTTGGAGAACTTCCAGATAGCCAAACATGTGAAGGCTCACAGAGGGCATGGAAACTGCACTCCCCTTAAGCATCTCTTCATCTGCATCCTTTGTAATATCCTTTAAGTATCCTCTCTCAAAAAGTAGGTCATGACTTTCAAATGTGAGGATGCAACAAAATAGGTCACTTTGGGTTATACTAAAAAAGAACATAAAAATGTTGATGATACTCACTTGTTCCAGCTCGAGGGGAATGAGAAGCATCTGGAACCGGAGAATGTAGTGAGGGGTTGGCTGGTGACATTCCAGGCATGCGTGCTGCTGGTGAGGGGCCAGACACTTGAGGAGATCCTGGCCAGTTCCCTGCTCGTCCACTTGGTGACACCATAGTGTATGGGGAACTAGGGTCAAGAGTTCCTATAAAAAAGGTAAACAAATGATTCTCAAAACCTATATTTTAATAACTGAAAATTATTTGACAGCATTCAAATCTTTACACAGTAATAATTTTATTTTTTCTTCCAATAAGATGTTTCACTGAAGCTTGATGTGTGTTAACATGTCATGCCTGAATCTCTATTTTGTGTAAGGTACTTTTTAACATGATACAAAAATTAGAAAAATATAAAGCTTGAGAGAGGATAAAATTTACCTTCACACAAGCTTCAATGTATGTAATAGGTAACAATGTATGCTACTATATGCATTAAAATATTAAGCAAACAATCTCAGAGTTCCTTTAAAAGCAGAAATATTATATTTTTAAACCAACTTTGACAAACCATATTTTCATTCTACTCCAAGTAGAATGAGAAGGAAATTTTCCATATTCTTTATTTAGACTACGTTGACTAAGAAATGAACCAAGACTCAAGTTTTGAAAGCAGTGACTTCCTGAACAATTTGATATTTAAATTTCACCCTCCATTGGTATCTACGAAGATATTCAAAAATAAAAAATAAATAAATTTCATCCTCCAGATACCTTCAACATATTATTTATATCCCTCTGTAACCAAATGACAAACTGAAAAAATACTTTTACCATGTATATGTCAGAGAGTAAATGGTCTTTACTTAGGTCTTACAAATGGGCAAGAAAAAACACAAGAACATAGGCAAAGTATATATAACTGGGAGGTATAAAATAAGAAACACCAAAGACCGGCCAGGCACGGTGGCTCACACTTGTAATCCCAGCACTTTGGAAGGCTGAGGTGGGTGGATTGCTTGAGTCCAGGAGTTCGAGACCAGCCTGGGCAACACGGCAAAACCCCATCTCTACAAAAAAATACAAAAACTAGCCAGGCATGGTTGTGCACATCTGTAGTCCCAGCTACTTTGCTGGGGAGGAGGTTGAGGCAGGAGGATCACTTGAACTTGAGAAGCCGAGGTTGCAGTGCACTGAGACTGCACCACTGCACTCCAGCCTGGGTAACAGAGTGAGACTCTGTCTCAAAAAAACAAAACAAAACAAAGCAAAAACAAAAAAACCAAAGACCAACCAAAAAAGGTTCAATTTTCTTCACTAATAAATACATTAAACAATAAGATACCATTTTTCACCTATGAAAATGTCCAAGGTCTTTAAAATATGTAATACTCCCTGGCGACGATGCAGGATAACAGACATTCTTGTATGATGGCATGGGAAATGGTACAGCCTTTCAGATGAGCAGTTATATGTTTCGAAAGCTTTAGAATTTGTCAAATCCCTTGATACAACAATTCCACTTCTGGAACTTACTTAAGGAAATAATCATGGATATGAGCACAGATGGCACCATTTTTAATTGTGAAAAAATGGAAACATTCTAAACATGTAACAATAGGAGAGCAGTTAAGTCATGGTATGCCCAGACAAGCGGATATTATTACACCATATGGTATGATGATGTGGAGTTTTTAATGACAGAAATGTTCCCACAAATATTAATAGTAAAAACTAAAATCCAGGTGCTACACAGCTTAAAAACTGAGGAACCTGTTTATGTTCTATGGTATCATACTCATGATATATTAAGTGAAAAAAGGCACTGAACACTGTAAAGTATGCTGTCATGTGTGTAAAGGAGAGGGGAAAGAACACTTGCATGTATTTGCTTGTGTATGCATAAAACAGCTCTGCAAGAATATCTACATGTTTCTGGGAAGAGGAACTAGGTGGTTAGTGGAATAAAAAGGAAACCTTTCATTGACTACTTGTTCTATTTTTTATCTAGTTGAATCAATTCAAAATAAAATTTTGAGGTCAAAAGTTAAAAAATTCAAGTCTCAAAACAATTCATATGTTCGGGTACCCATTGTTGGGGGGCAAGGGCAGGTATTTGAGCGGGGAGACAAGCAGCTTGGTAGACAGCAAGTGAGAATAACAGAAACGTGAGAGGGCAGGCAAGCAGGGCATGTGTGACAGGAAGGGCAAGGCAGAGCAACGGAGACAGCAAGGGAGAGTCCAAGGCAGAGACAAACTCACTGGTCGTTACCTCTGTGTGGTGGGATTAGATAAATTTGATTTTCTTTTTGCTTGAGCAATATTTTTGCTACTTCCTCAATAAACAAGTATTAATTTTGCAATGAAAAAATTTACTCAACAAAAATTATTTTCACATCAAGCTCTTATGCTATATCGATTTCCATGTATGGACTCACCATGTGGACTAGCAAAACTGGCCCCTGGTCCTATTGAGATTCCATGCGAGGATGGGGGAGGAGTTGGAACAAATGACGCTGGTGATGGGGCTCTCAAAGCCCCACTGGGGGAGCTGGCAGCATGCAGATTTCCTAATAAAGGAAAATAATTATAGATAATCTTGCAGGACACATTTTATGTCCTGTCTAAGGACCCCAAGTTAAAAATCTCCCTATAAACTAAAGAAACAAGTAGTATAGCTCCCATATATATAACACAGAGAAAAACTGGCACGATTTCATTATTGAAAGAGACTGTTCAATTCCATGCGCCCAAATTCTAGCTCTTATATTGACTGATTAAAAAAAAAAATCCGGTGTACTTTTTATTCAGTTCCTCATTCATTCAACAAGAAGGCCTGAATGACAACTTCATGCCAAGCACTGTTTCAGGCATTGGGGAAGCAGCAGTTAACAAAAGAGACAAAAATTCCTGCCCTCACAAAGCTTATATTCTAATAGAATGAGAAAGACAAGTATCTGTCAGGTAAGTGCTATGGAAAAAAATACAACAGGGTAAGGGGACAATATTGTGTAGTGAAGGAGGTGGGTGTTGTTCCTTATATACAGCAATCAGAAAAGACCTCTCTAAGGAAGGGGGCATGTGAGCTGAGACGTGAAGAAAGTGAAGGATAAGGCATGAGGATACCCAGGGTATGAGATATTCCAGCCAAACAGAGAGCTAGTGCAAATGCCCCAAAGGTGGAAGCAGTTATCAGGGAGGAAGCCGGTGTGGCAAGAACAGAGTGAACGAGGGGGGCAGTGGGAAGAGAGGACACCAGAGAGGTTGGAGGAAGAGGGGTGGGTCCCAGATCACATGGGGACTTGTGGGCCACTCTAAGAACTTAGGGTTTACCCTGAATGAGTGGGAATCCAATGCAGAGTTTGGAGCGGAAATCATGGACGAACTTCTGTCCCAGAAGGATCATTCTAGCTGCTGTGGGACAGACTATAGAGCAAGGGTAGGGGTAGGGACAGGAAAACCAGTTAGAAACAACTGCAATAATTCAGGTGAGAGAGGACTAGTGGCTTGGTAAAGGTGACAGACTATGGTAGTGAAAAGTGGTTGGATTCTGGGTAAATTCTGAAAATCAAGCTGATAGTATTTGGTAAATGACCGAACATGGGTATGAAAGAGACGTCCAGCATGACTCGAAGAGCTTCGGCCCAAGTAGCAGGAAGGAAGGGCCTGCCATTTACTGAGCTGGGGTGTCTGTGGGAAGAGGAGCACTGGGGCAGTGAAGAGATCCAGAGTTTAGTTTTGGCCATGCTGAGTTGCAGATATCTACCAGACATTACATGGAAATGATGCCGAATAGACAGCTAGAAAATACAATACTAAGGCTGGGTGTGGTGGCTCACGCCTGTAATCCCAGCACTTTGGGAGGGCGAAGTGGGCGGTTCACCTGAGGTCAGGAGTTTGAGACTAGCCTGGCCAACATGGCAAAACCCCGTCTCTACTAAAAATACAAACATTAGCCAGGCACAGTGGCATGTGCCTGTAATCCCAGCTACTCAGGAGGCTGAGGCAGGAGAATCACTTGAACCCGGAAGGCGGATGTTGCAGCAAGCTGAGATCACGCCATGGCACTCCAGCCTGTACGACAGAGCAAGACTCTGTCTCCAAAAACAAAACAAAACAAAAAATCAAAGAAAAAAGAAAATACAATACTTATGGAGAGACTGAGATTGGAGATATAAAAAACAGTGAAACGTTAACTTATTTAAAGGCACAGGACTAGTTTTAATTTAGGATTATGAAAGTGTGAACTATGGCTACCAAAACTATGAATAAATGCAACATTTAAACACTTGCTACATTATCATAATTACCTTTAATATCAGCATGTTTCAAATTCTCTACTATAGCAGTCCCCGCCTTATCCACAGGGGATAGGTTCCAAGACCCCCAGTGGATGCCTGAAACCTCAGATAGTATTGAAACCTGTTTTTTTCCTATACACATATATGATAAAGTTTAATTAACAAATTAAGCACAGTAAAAAAATTAACAGTAACAGTAAAATAGAACACTCTTAGCAGTAGATTGTAATAAAAGTTATGTGAATATGGTATCTCTCTGTCTCTAAATATCTTATTGTACTATACTTGCCCATTTTTGGTCCTCAGTTGACCTCAGGCCAACTAAAACCTTGGAGAGCAATAAGAGGGGGGACTGTACTATGTGAGATAATTTCATATTTTTGTGTTCTGTAATACCTAAAGCACTGTCTTACTTTCAATCAGTATGTTGATCAACTTGACTAACCTTTAAGTGTTTATGTTTACTTATTTAGCTGCATGATCTGGACAAGTGACCTAACTTCTCCATGTCTCAGTTTTCCTCCATAAAATGTGAATAATAATAGGACCTACACCACAGGTTTGCTGTGAGGATTAAACGGGTAAAGTACTTAGAATAGGGCTTGGCACATAGTAAGCACTATATGCTTGTCTACTACTATTATAATTATTTCAAAATATTTTTCCCTTCCTACTATATAAAAACAATGTCAACTCCTATCCTAGAAACACACTCCCCTGGGGTTCTACAATCCTGTTTCTCCTGTTTTGTCTACTTCCTCCCTAGCTGCTACTTCCCCACTGACCACTGGTATTCCTAGGGGTGGACTCAACCACCCACTTGGGCTTCAATGACCCTAGACATGACAACAACAACTTCCAAGTCTTCATCTGTGGTCCAACCATCTCTGATGAGCCATAGGCTCATACAGCCAACTGCCTACTGGACATCTTGACTTAGTAATCTCTGGGGACTTGCAAAATCAACAGGTTCAAGAGAACTCCCTCCTCCTTTCTCTGTGAAATCTGCCCGTCCACCACTCGTCACTTTCAGTTGTACAAATTTAACCCAGACTAAAATCCAACAATGGCTTCCTATTTACCCATACAATAAAGGCCAAAATTGTTAACAGCGCCCTGTCTCTCCATACACCAGCCATTTGGAAGAGTCTACCATCTTCTGGGAGTTCAGACTCCACACACCCTGCACAGTCTGCCTGAGATATCCTCCTTGTCCATGTCCCTGCACCTGGGTAACTCTTGACCCTTCAAGTCTCAGCTTAACCAGTGTCGAAAGGAGGGAGGCAAACAACGCATCCTCAAGAAAGAAACAATCGAACCCCCCTTATCGAATGCTCTTTCAGAAGCCCAAGTGACCCTTTTTGTAACACTCATCATACTTGGCATTACAGATAAAGACTGTTTATCTAGGAATCTAAGCAGAGGAAGCACAACCCACCCCCCAAATGAAAGTGAATTTAAAGATTTTTAAAATGAGGATCTATTTTTTTAAAACGACACCACTGAAGTAATGTGAAGAGCAATATGAGTGGCTAAGTGTGAGACATGGTGGGGGTGGGATCTGCCAGGGTGTGAGTGCCTAGGCAGTGTGGGATGTCGAGCAGCCCAATCTGGGCAACAAGACAGATTACAATGGACTGGTCAAAGAGGCATTTGTCATGTACCACGCCCCAGGCTAAACACTTTATGTGAACTATTTCATTCGATTCTCACAACATCTCTATGGAAGAGGTTTTATATTATTCTCATTTTACAAATGGAATTAGCTATTGAATAAGTGATGTCACTACATCTCCCACCTGCAGATTAACAGATTCTCTGGTCAATACAAATTTCTCATACACAGACATACATATACATATCTATAAGAATTTTTGTATTTTATAAAGGAGAACAGTATGCACTGCAAATTCTGCTTTTCAAAGTGAAAACTTAAAAGCAGATGTATTTGTTGGGTTTGCTACTTAAAAAATTAACGTAGTTTTGTTTGCCCTGTTTTCTGATAAGCCCGAATGCCTTCAATTGGTACAAAACTACTTAATGTATTCTTTAGTTCAGTGGACTGATATATTTACACTAGATAAAAGGTTTTATTACACATGCTTTTAAAAATCATTTAATTTCTTATATTTTACATCCTATATTACATATCACATCTTTTATGCTAAAACTTTCTTTGAAAAAACCATCATTATGCTCTGGAAATATTACTAGGACCTAGTAGGCAACGGGTCATTCTCCCCAATAAATCTGATGACCTAGCTTCCTCGCTAGATGATAAGCTCAAGAGCAGGGCTGGTATCTGGTTCACTGCTAAATCTTCAGCACCGGGCAGCATTTGGCACAGAGCAAGTGCTCAAGAGATACCACTGAATCATTCAGTTAAAAGCAAAAATTTGGCATTCTCAAGCACTTTTACGGTGCACTTCATAGGGCTGCCAACAAAGCCATTATGTCTGGACAAGCAGACTATGCACTGCCTAACTCTGGAGCTTGGGGGCAGGCCACCCTTCACCTATTCCATGGCTTAGCAAACTTTTTCTGTAAAGGGCTGTCGTAGTGGGAAAGCAGCCATAGACATTATATAAACAAGTGTGGCTTCATTCCAATGAAACTTTATTTACAAAAACAGGTGACAGGCAGGATTTGGCTCATAGGCCTTAGAGTCTGTCAACCTGTAATATAGATCATGTTGTGATTAGCACCCCCTGGAGTTGTGCTGTGAGTCTGGCTCTGGGTGACATTAATTTAAACCTTTTAAAGTGCTCCCAAGCCTGGACACAGATTTCACAAACCTTCCATAATAAATGAGTGACAATTATCTAGCCATAGACTAGAAAGGGAATTCTCTCTGAAGCCTGAGACTAGATGCACAGTGCTTCTCAATGTGGGGTGTGTGTGTGTATTTTGGATTTGAAAGTTGAACATGACAAGAGAATAAGTAATATCTTACCTGGAGACTGTGTGTGCATCATTGAGGGAGACTGATTGACTGTGCTATGATAAGATGTAGGGGGTGAAGTAAGAGGATAAGCACCTGATGTTCCTGGCTGCTTTGGAAATGGCTGAAAAGAAGAAAATTAAATGTTGGTAAAATGGCCAACCGCACGGAGCATAAGAGTGTGGCTTTCACTAATTATAGCTACAGTGTTAATATTTACACGCTTTGCTGGTTACCAAATAGGAAACATGAGGTATAAAAGTGTGCAAAATAAATACACATCACCAGCACAAGTCTTTATAAACCCCGACTTTCGAAATGTTTTAAAATAGCAACATCCTCTTTCCCGATCTTGCAATGCTTTCTATCCCTCAAGATGTTTTTTGCTCATTTTCTATCTAGCATATAACCGATTTATCTTTATTATTTATCTACCATTTCATTGATTCTAAGACATTTTCCCCCTACACTTTAATATCTCTAAAATCAGGGTGTGTCTTTCCATTTATGGGATGTTAGTTTAACTGGCAGTGTTTTTTCTTTCTGAGCGGTAGATAAAAACTGATGCATCTTACATTTGGTGGCATTTAGTATCAATGAAATATGGTAGCTCAGCCTGACCTTTACTCATCTTTATCACTATCACAAGGTAGTTGTAACATTTTACATATTTTCTAGTGGCAAACGAGAGTTTCAATTGTTCCTAATATCAAATGTTGGAAATAATTATCAATTTTTTTCTTAAAACCATTTTTGTGGGTGTGGAGTGTTATCTCATTGTAGCTTTAATTTGTATTTCTGTGATGGCAAATAATGTTTGAATACCTTTTCGGTGCTTATTGGCCACTTGGACATCCTATTATGTGAAATGACTTGAATCTTTTACCTACTTTTAAAACCAGATTGTCTACTTTTTTTTTTATTGATTCTTTCTAAGCTATCTTAAAGAAATTATAGAATTCAGGCTAACTCATAAGCTACAAAATCATATATTTGCCCATACTGTTTTATCCAATAATGTAGAATGTACCTTTATGTTTGGAGATGTAAGCCATACTAACTTGTTAATTAAAACTATGATATTCATAAGCTTTTATATTTTCTTCCTTTCCTTTCTCATGGACTAGCTTATGCACTAAAACTGCATTTTATATAAAAGAAGAAAAGCTACCTGCTAACATCAAGTAAAATGTACATGAATCCCTTTATGAACATTTTTTTCTCACAACTATCTTATCAGGGAGACAAATAGTTTACAACAAATAGAAGCATAGCACAGATATCTGATAAACAGAAAAAAACTGAAAACTGAAACTGCTCAATAAAAGGCTCAATCTTTAGGAGGTACATAAAGCCAAAGCCACCAACTAAAGACATTTAACCATGGCAGATGAATATTCTTTTAAAAGGATTCTGACTTGGTATTAAGTGTCAAACTTTTTAACTTAAAAACAAACAGAAAAGCTCTACCTACAGGTTGAATAGAGAGCAAGAAAAGGCAGAAAATTCCTCAAGTTTTCCCAAAGTGACAAATCATTCTAACTTTTCTAGAATATCCTAACCTTTGGCCAATCTACCCACTTCTAATCCTTCTGCCTTAGCCTGCAACTATTTTCCTACTTAGAAATCTCATGTTCAGTATGAAATGTTACTGGGTGTATATTGCTCTTAGCCAAATCAGAATATCTAATAAACTAGCGCTGCAGGCTCTCACTGTGTCAAATTATGATTTTTTTCAGTAACAAAAGCACTTTGGGAGGCCAAGGCGGGCAGATTACCTGAGGTCGGGAGTTCGAGACCAGCCTGACCAACATGGAGAAACCCCCTCTCTAGTAAAAATACAAAATTAGCCAGGCATGGTGATGCACGCCTGTAGTCCCAGCTACTCAGGAGGCTGAGGCAGAAGAATCACTTGAACCTGGGAGGCGGAGGCTGTGGTGAGCTGAGATCACGCCATTGCACTCCAGCCTGGGCAACAAGAGTGAAACTCCATCTCAAAAAAAAAAAAAAATCATTACAGAGGGGCCAATGAACAACTTATTTTGGGAGAGGGAGAGAATAATGGACCACATTCTCCCTCCATTCCCCCTATAACATTGGCCCTGCTACGGCCATGGTCATCAGCCAGCCCATCTCAGTTACTTCTTTCCCCCAAAGGATGTGGCTCGTCCCCTGCTCCATATCAGGTACAGGAAAGATTGAAAATGCAAGAAAGTGGCTTCCACAAGAAAAAAGCTGCTCTGATATCCGCTGGGCCAAGGTACTTCTCTCCCATGGTGGCCCAGCATCTTCAAAGGGCTAGTATCTCATCTGAGTCAATGTCTGTCACAAGAGCCCCGCACCTCGGCCACACAGAGACATTCGCATAGGCCTTTACTGAGCTTCCCTGTTCTACATGAAGGCCAAGAAGGGAAACAGTGAGAAGGCAAGTAACCCTAAATAGCTGCCAGGAACAATACAGCTTCCACAAAACCCTCCTTCTAGTAAGAATCTAGTACTTTTTCAAAGATTTAAGCACTGGAAAGTTGTAGTCAGTAAGTAGCCAGACCAGAAGCTAAGCAATAAAATAAGCTAAGAGGATTCTCTGCACAATGCTGGTTTCAAGCAATGCTATTCATGAAAGCTTCTGGGTGAGAAGCAGTGAGCTATTTCGTAAACCAAAACTAAAGGATGTGCCAAAGAGCCTTGCCTACAGGCTGTGTGCTCATATACAACTAAAAATGAAGCCCCTGAAGACTCCGGCCCAGAGTCTACAGCCCCATTGAGGATTTTCCAGACTAGGGAGTCACACAGGACTGTTGAAGGGCTAGACAATCACTGTTCACCTTCTATTTCAGGAGGGTCAGTGAGAGAACAATGGCTAGCCTAGGGGCCTGTTCAACTCTCAGACATGTGAAGGTGACAGGACAGAACTGAAAGCTCTTATGGTTCTATAATGTGGCTTATCCAAATGGTCTTGAGGACAGAACCCTGAAAATTTGTCCACCTGTTCTCTGTAGGAGTCCCTACTGAACATCGCTAGACATTTAGTCTACTGTGCTCTACTTTAATAGCATCTGTCCTTCAAGACAAGGTAAGGAAACTCTCTCAAAGATCTCAGATCCTGCGGATGGTATTTCCATCCCTGGAATCATAACATCATTTTAAGTGTGTGAATGACCTGAGATTAATGCTGTTTCCAACACTATTCATTTCTTGTCACTGGAAGTCTCCTCACCTCTTTCTGTAACTCTTTATTTCATAAGTATTTCCTGGGCATCTCAGGCCCACCAAGGACCTCCTTGTCTTTCAATGAAGTCTTGACACCTATAGAACCTGTGAAGTTACAGAAATGTGATACCACTTGGAATTCTGGCTAGATATTACCTGTTGCTGGGGTGGTGGCTGGAGCTGCGATATTAAAGAATCCATCATATCTCCTCCTATAGGAGAAGGGGGATTATCGTCCTCATTTACAGACCTTCTTCGAGCATCCTGATTGCTGTCAACAAACATATTCAGGAACGTCTACGGATATAAACAGGTAAAATTTAGATTATCTTACCTAACATTATTAGTAAAATATTTTAAATTATTTAGAATATTTAAACAGAAACACAGTATGTTGATCCTTGAAGATCGTTACTGGACAACCTAGAAGAAATATTGTTAATTTTGAAGCGGGAAACTGAGGAAAACAGTTAACAAAAACAGCATCTAAAAAAAGTCATATTGACTAAGAAATATTGTGTGAGCAAAAAGTTGAAGAAAGAAGTACATCCTGGCACCTCTTACCATCAGATCATAATATTTTCTTATTAACTTCTAATCCAGAAATGGGGGTAAAAAATGAAAAGCATATTGGCCATAACTTCAATGACTTGGAAAATTTCCCAGCTAGTGAGCCATCTCTCACTTTTTAAACTAGAAAATATGAAAGGAAAACTGAGTAAGAAACGATCCAATTTTTTCCTTTTTTATATTATATAATTTAATCTTGAACCATTAAGAGTGGGACAGCCTTGTTTTACATATTGTCAAAACTGAGCAAAGCTATCAGAGTTTGTGTTTCAAGCACAGATTCTCTTTAACACTCCTCACATCCCCAGTATTCGAATATACATATATTTGAATCATAAGCTTATCAGAATCACTAGAGAACTATTAATAGCCCATAGTGGGCTGAGCATGGTGGCTCATGCCTATAATCGCAGCACTTCGGGAGGCCAAGATGGGAGGATCCCTTGCGAGACCAACCTGGGCAATAATGGCAAAACCTCATCTCTACAAAAAATAGAAAAATCAGCCAGGCATGGTGGTGCACACCTGTGGATCCAGCTACTAGGGAGGCTGAGATGGGAGGACTGCTTGAGCCCGGGAAGTTGAGGCTGCAGTGAGCCGTGATCCCACCACTGCGCTCCAGCCTGGGCGACAGAGCGAGACCCTGTCTCAAAAAAGAAGTCTACAGTCTACTTTTAATTAAAGATGATGGGCTCACAACACACATTGCATTCTTTCCCCACTAAACTACTGGAAAGAATTTTTTGAAGCAATAAGTAACAAAGACAAAAAGAATAGGAGAAGAGAAGAAACAGCAATACATCCGGGAGGCTGCAAAGCAGATGGCTGAGTAGCAACTAGAACCATCCAATGTGAGAAAGTTGTATCCTAAGTAAGCTGTGGGAAAAGCCAAGAAGCAAGCTATTTCCATCCAGATCCCTGAGATACTTTGGAACTGGCAGTATCAGGCACTGATATGGTTTGGCTCTGTGTCCCCACCCGAATCTCATCTTGAATTGTAATCAAATTGTGATCCCCGAGTTGAGAGAGGGACCGATTGATTGGATTATGGGGACAGTTCCCCCCATGCTGTTGTGATAGTGAGTTCTCACCAGATCTGATGGTTTTATAAGTAGCAGTTTCCCCTGCTCTCACGCTTCTCCCCTGCAGCCATGTAAGGCTTGCTTGCTTCCCCTTTACCTTCCACCACGATTGTAAATTTCCTGAGGCCTCCTAGCCGTTCTTTCTGTTAAGCTTGTGGAACTGTGAGTCAATTAAACCTCTTTCCTTTATAAATTACCCAGTCTTGGGTAGTATCTTTACAGCAATGTGAAAACAGACTAATATGGGTACCTTTGGAAGTGGGGATAAAAGTGGGACTAATAACAGAAGGACTAAGTGAAAGTCTAAGAGACACTTAGACCCTCCCAGATCCTCTGCTATTCTCACTGAGCTCGGTTATCTCTTCCACCATGGAGGAGGATCTCTGACTTGAGGGATGCCAAAGACCAACTCAGAGAAGGACTACTATATAAAAAATGGGGATCAAAGTCTACATAAATTTGAGAATACTCGTTTTTTCATTTGACTTTCCCAATATTGAAAGCAAGATGCATACCATCTATGCAGAAGATTTGGATACTCCTGTCTTGGTACTCACACCAGCCCAACAAAAAGACCTAAAGCTACTGATATCGGGAGTTTCCCAAAGAAATGGCCCAAGGAGATCATCCTGCAATGAAGACCACAGTCAATAAGTCTACCTTTAAATAAGAGCAGAGAGTTAAGAATCGCTTAACATTTGAGGAAAGACACTAATATAAAAGAAATCAATACCACACCCCCCCACACACAAAAGCAAGGTGAATAAAATAGAGATTATGTAGGATAAAAAGAAAAAGTAATGTTGCCATATAATAGAATGTTTAAAATAAACATTTAGAAACAAAAAAAGATCTTTTGAAAAAATTTTTTAAAGAATGGCCAAAATAAAATATTGGTAGAAATAAAAAAGAGGGATTAGAGGAAAAAAGTGAGGTATCTCCCAGAAACAAGAGACAAAAAAACAAAAGAAATAAGAAAATTGGAGGACAAGTCCACAATGCCTAGCATCAGAACATTAGGAGTACCCGAACGAGCTAACAGAGAAAACAACGGAGATGAACCAAGAAACAGTGCAAGGAAATTTCCCAAAGCAAAAGGATATTAAGTTTTCAGACAGAAAGAGCCCACTCAAGTCACATAATGTTCAACAGTGTGAACTCATTACACATCTCAATAGTCACAATGGAAGCCAGGAGACAATGAAGTAGTACCTTCAAAATTTTTACAGAAAATGATTGCAACCTAGAGTTCTTTATCTAGCCACTTCAGTTAGATGAGGGTAAACTAAAGATGCTTTCAGGCATATGTGATTTCAAATTAATTCCCCACCCCCCATGTACCTTCTCCCAGTAATCAAAACAATGAAGTAAACCAAGAAAAAAAACAAGGCGCCCACCACACAAGGCATGCAATGTGCAACATAAAAGAGAAATGAAGGAATCTCCCCTTTCATCCTTTTGCAGATTCTTAAGTGAACACTGTGTAGAAGGCCCAGACTGCTATCAGTCCAAATTGGAGCAGGTCAGAGGCCTATTGAAGAGATTTCTTCAAGATGAAATCAATAAGTTATCTTGATATGTTTGAACATACTAAAAGGAGTTACATAACTAGGAGAGAGTTTAAGGTTAATTAGTGATAGGTACTACAGAGAAAGCGAAACCAAAAAAGACCCAATTAATAATTCCCAATAAAATAAAATGTTGAGCAAGACAGGAAAAATAATCATAGTAAGCTTGGTTGCAGCAGCGCTTACATATTCATAACAGCACAAATGCTGAAAAATAATCTAATCGAAATTGCTACCTAACCATGTTACAAAGATAGGAGGAAAGACAAATGTGTTTATGCACTGAGAGCAGCCTGGAAGGGGGAAAGCACACATAAAAAAGAATTTAATAAGAATTAAAGCCTGGGCAACAAGATGAAACCCCATCTCTACAAAAAATACAAAAATTACCCAGGTGTGGTCCCAACTACTGGGGACGCTGAGGTGGGAGGATGGATTTAGCCCTGGTGGTTGAGGCTGCAGTGAGCCATGATCATGCCACTGCACTCCAGCCAGGAGGACAGAACGAGACCCTGTCTCCAAAAAAAGAAAAGAAAAACAGAAAAAAAAAAAAAAAATAGAAAAAAGAATACTCATCTTCCATTGTGAGAATCAGATAATGCCCTCAACCAAAAAGTAAACAAATAGCAATGTAGACATTCTACTTAGAGATAAAGATATAAATACCAAGAGAATCAGCTATATAAGAATTGAAAACAAGGCATCTGGGGAGCAAGAAAATGACAAGAGTGGGCTGCAGGAGACTATTTTTCAAATCAAGCCTTTTAGATTTATTTGACTCTAGACTAAAAACACATACAACTGAGCTATCACATCAGTTAACCACTCTGGCAGTTGTGGTCCAGGACCTTACATTTTTAAAAAGCATCAGGCCAGGCACAGGTTACTGTGATCCTAGCACTTTGGGAGGGTCCCAGGACCTTACATTTTTTTAAATGCATCAGGCCAGGCACAGATTACATCATGCCTGTAATCCCAGCACTTTGGGAGGCTGAGGCAGGTGGATCACCTGAGGTCAGGAGTTCAAGACCAGCCAGGCCAACATAGTGAAACCCCATCACTAAAAATACAAAAATTAGCCAGGTGTGGTGGTGCATGCCTATAATCTCAGCTACTGGGGAGGCTGAGGCAGGAGAGGCACTTGAACCCACATGGCTGAAGTTGCAGTGAGCCAAGATTGTGCCGCTGCACTCCAGCCTGGGTGACAGAGTGAGACTCTGTCTCATAAATAAATAAGCATCACAGTAGAATTGATGACCAAACCTTTTCAAAAATCAATGATAAAAACTACTTTTAAAGTTCCAAAGACCAAACACAAATTGTTTTTAGTATCTTCACCCTACTGATCAGAAGGTAAGAATATAAAGAAAAATACTTTTAATCATCTCATACACATAAGCACAGCACTTTATCAGAACTTCTAGCGCCTTCAGAATGACGTTATACAGATGATGAGTTAACACTGCTACTTACTAAATTTAAACAGGAATTTGTTGCTTTTCCCCATTATTTCCCCCTCAAAGAAACTATTTTAGAGATAATTTTTATGTTTACTCATGTTATAACACTAAAGTCTGTTACCTTTAGTCCTGGTGCAGGATAGAAACCTTCAACTAGTTTGCTGTTATCAAAAAGACTATAGGCACCATCCCGTATTGCCACAACACCTCGACTCCGGCAGTATATATCAATGCAATACATGTTCCTGAAGGCCAGTCTGATGTGGGTGGACGACTGTGGCAGAATGGAGAAGCACTGGTAGGCAGTGTTGGTTCTCTGGGTCAAGCCCAACATCGGCACAGTGGGGAGTTTGTTGATGGCATTTAATGGAGCCTGAGTATCAAACAGTACCTATAAGGAACAAACACAGTGAGAGCAGCCAGTTTCTGTACAAATGTTAAAACCTCAGAATTTTCAGTGTATAACTGTCAAAAATGAAACAACGTCCTTCTGGCACATTCCATAAAACTTCCCCTTGAAGAGAATGCAAACTAGATCACTGGGTCCACATTGAATCAAAGAAAATTCTCAAAGAAGTGTTCAAGATATAAAAGACAAAATTATCAGCCTTAGTCATTAAAGACAAGTCCCCATGATCTTTTGAAGAGTTTTGCCTGAGACACTAAATGCTGTTTTTTGTTTGTTTGTTTTCTGAGACAGGGTCTCATTCCGACACCCAGGCTGGAGTACAGTGGCACAATCACCGCTCACTGCAGCCTTGACCTCCCCAGGCTCAGGTGATCCTCCCACTTCAGCCTCCCAAGTAGCTGGGACTACAGGTGTGCATCGCCACACCTGACTAATTTTTGTATTTTTGTAGAGACAGGGTTTTGCCACATTGCCCAAGCTGGTCTTGAACTCCTGAGCACAAGCAATCCTTCCACCTCAGCCTCCCAAAGGGTTGGGATTACAGGTGTGAACCAGCACAGCTGGCATACTAAGTCTTATTTTTAGACAGAAAATAAACTTAATTACCTGTAATAACTGAACCACATTTGGTGTTTTGTTGAACATTTCTTGAAGCTGATGGAGAATGGTATTGTGACAGTTACTGCAACCTGAGTTTGGGCCAACAGTTCCCAAAGAAATGTGGAATTTTTGATGGATCGAATTCCATTGGATACTAATCTAAATAAAAAAGATTACATGTTTCAGAAACTGAGAAAGTAACAGATTCAAGTAGGAGAAAAAAAAATGTAAAAAGTAAGGCAAAACACCAAAAATCTAAATAGATTTTTTTTTTGGAAAACAAGCAATAAAATAAGACTGGATTCGAACTCCAGATGTGCTGTTAATATTGAACAGTACATTCCCTGACCATGTGTTAGTCCTCTTTTACTAAATAAAACAGAAAGGCGCTAAAACAACTTTATTAAACTTTATTTGAAAATTATCATTAGTGTTTCTTTTCGTTTTTCTCTTGAACTGAAGAAGAGTCACACTTTTGGTACCATCAACTAAGGAGCACTGTCATAAAGGGGAAGGGCGCCACTCTGGACACAGATACACTTGGTTAACAGATTTTAAAAAGCTCAAGTAACCTGACATTACTTGACGTAGAAGTCTAGAGAGAAACCAGCTGGCTGCATTTTTATACTACATTTCTAGGACTTTACATATGAGGTGGGAAAAAAAATAAAGAACTATAGATTACAGGAAATATTTCAAGATTAAGTTAAGATGAAACAATGTTAACATTCATGTGACCAAAAGCAAAAACATATCATATTGTTATAACCACTCATACATAATTTTCCTTACAATAATCACATTGCCAAGCAAATTTGTAATCAGTGAAGAAAAAAATACAAACACCATCAGTACATTACCTTGTCCAAATTGCTTCAAGATTATATACCCCATCACAGGGTATTATTTTTGTTTTCAATTTTAAAGAGTTAAGCATTATAGTATACTATATTTATAGCCACAAAGCATTTAAAATTTACCATTTTATCCCTAACTTTTACTTGAGCTCTTACTTATATTAAGGTAATTTTCATGTTTTTTTAATTCTTGATTTTTAAGATTCATAAGACAGGAACTTCAGCATTTTAATCAGACTTACTGAGCTTCCCTTGGTGGTTCCATAACACAAGATAAGTTTTCGGTAATTATAAACACGAACTTCTGAGAAAATATTTAGATGAGCAGGTATGTCTAAACAGAAGGAAACAAAAAGGAGATTAATATTATACATGTAAAATTTTAAAATATAAATTTGAATAACAGGGCATTTTGGCAATATTATATGCCCAGACAGGTCTCTAGTTAAGTAATTTAGTTTTTTAAAAAAAAGCAACAGCACAAACAGATAATACGCTTCCGTTTCTACAAAAGGGGGCAAGGGTAGGTGAGATATACTGAAGCAGTCTAGCATAGTGGTTAGAGGGTTCCAATTCCAACTCTGCCACTCACTAGCTATGGGACTTTATGCAAAGTTCTTAGTCTCTGCAACTTGTTTTCTTCTGTAAAATGAGGAATAATACCTACCCTCATGATTGTGATTGTGAAGATTGTGAAAACTCATTTGTTAACACAAGCAAACTGTTTATAATATTGTATGGCACACAGTAAATAAGCACTATTATTATGATATGGTATACCTGTGTGTAAAATTTTTGCAAACTAAAGAAACTTAACAGTGGTTGTCTTTAGGGGAAGGAAATTGAAGTCTGAAGTGAAAGGAATACTTAAGTTTTATTAGATATACTTTGATTTTTTTGCTTGGAACACTGTGCATGTTTCACTTCAGTTAAAAAAAGGGTGAGGGCTTTTTTTTTAAAATTTATTTAAAAAAGAGATTATCTCCACACGTACCTGGTAGAGAACGTGCAAATTCCAACACACACTCATATAATCGTGCAATGCTATTCCAGTCATTAAGAAACATTTCAACCACCTTTCTACCACCAACAGGCTCAGACAACAGATTTTCATATGTCAGGTAAACGTGCCGGGATGGTCCTACAGGATTAAAAGAGAATATTAATAGTAATCGATACCAAAAAAATCCAGAAATATGCAAAGACAAAATGTGTGAAACATCTCACCTTGCTCCCTAGTAGAAGTGCCATTAAGTGGACAATTTGCAAACACTAACTCTGCTACCCAAGTGCGGTTATTTCTACCTTGTAATCGGAAAGTGCAATCAAGAAGAGAGCGGTCCAGAGCCTTTTGGGTTTCCTCAGTTATACCCTTACAGGGAGGAATTCTGGTGATAAAAGACAGCATATGAAGTATACTTTACACAGACAAAGCACAATGTACACAATGACAGACAAGGTATGACATTAGAGCTTCAGTTCAAACTCCACTTCTAGATACCTTCTGCAAAAGGAGGAAGCAATTCACAGCAATTAATAGTATTTAATCCATTTCCATTCACATCAATATGGATTAGAACTCTCATTTTAACAGTGATGTTTGTCTTTATTCATAATTTTGTTCTTTAAAAAAGACTACAATTCTACAGAATGAAAATCAAGAATACTGGTTTTCTACAAAATCTATCTAGAACATCCTCAAGGAAAAGCTAAGGGGACCAAATCCTTATAAAACCACTCTTTGAAGACAGAATGATATAGTACAAAGAATAAGGGCCTTGGAGTCAGAGACCCACATTCTAACTCTGACTCAGCCACATTTAATGTCTCTGAATTTCCCAACTACAAAATAGAGATGAAGAATTACTTTATGTGTCATTGACGAAGAAAATGAAAGTGCTTATGGTGGCTGACACAGCAAGTATTCATATGTTTTGTTTTTTAAGAGATGGAGTCTTGCTGTGTTGCTCAGGCTAGCCTTGAACTCCTGAGCGATCCTCCCACCTCAGCCTCCCGAGTAGCTAGAATTACAGGTGCACACCACCAAGCCTGGCCCCATGTATGTTAATTCTCCCTTGCAGTAAAACCAAATCTTGGTCACTGACTGAATAACCATGATAAAATTCCAGGTTCATTATCCCCACTTTGCCACCTCCTCCTCTGTAGAGGTAACTCTTATTTTCATAGAGCTTTACATGTGTTAACTCATTTAACATACATATTGTCACACATACATCACATATACAAGAGGAATGTAGTAGCTTGGTGTCTTAAAATACCTACCTATCCATTTTCCTTCTACAGTTTTACAAACTATCTCATTGGTCATAAAACATGATGAGGTAATATATTTTAGCTATTCATGAGTTATTTCAGTGAGATGAAATAATGAGATTACTTAATTATATATAACCTTTAACTCATACAGAAGGTGGTTAATTCTCAGATTTGGTATAATAAATATCTATATTGAGGCAAAAAAACAACAAATATAATTGGAATTAGAGAATCTTGGTTCAGACCCCTTAATTCAGAATATAACAAAGTTTCTCAGTCTTGGCAGGATTGGCATTTGGGGCTGGAAAATCCTTTGTTGTGGGGTGAGGGGGCTGTCTTGTGCAGCCCAGGCCTCTACCTACTGGGTGCCAGTAGCACTTCCTACTCCCTCTTCTCAGTTAATGATCAAAAACATCTGCAGACATTGCCAGAAGTCCCCTGCAGGGCAAAACTGCCCTGGGGTTGAGAACCACTGACCTGGAATAAACAACTTAAGAGAGCAAAAAATAGATTGCATGTGCTAATTAAAACTTCTATCACAGCTCCTCTTCAATATACAGCTTTTGAAGTTTTTCAAAAGTTAATCTTTCACACTACATACTTTTTATCACTGCCAGAAAGATTTTGTGCAACTGTATTTTGGGTAGTTATTACAGAAATTGCATAAACTACCTATCTGTTCTTCAACGTGACAGGTATACTGAGGACTTGCCTGCCCTTACCCCTCACGACATAGCCCTCTCCGTAGGAGTTATAAAGCAGCCAATTCAGACAGATTTTTTAAATCTCAAGTTTGAAAATATAAATGCAGTACATTATCTTCCTTTCAAATAAAACAGGTTTTTCACAAAATCTATCTAGTTAGAAAAGGAAAGCACAGAAGCCAGCATGTGTTCAAGTGAGAACTAACATCAGTGTAAGCCTCTTTTCCCATTTATGCTCTTAGGGACAGCGGAACCCTGAAAGTGCATTGTATATCACTTTAATCTGTGATGCAGATACAATGAGCTCTACCTCAAGGAATTCGTAAAATAGTTACTTGCTTTTAAGGTTATGAATGGAACAGAATGAATAAAAATAAACTGTAACTTTTATCTTCCCAGCATGATCATGTGAGGGGAAAAAAGCAACAACCCGAAACCAGGTTCCCCAAAAGGAAACCTGACAAAATTGTTACAAACTTAAAATACTGCAAAATACTATTATAGTACCCAAAAATTAAGAACCGAGGAAGGTATTTTCTGGACAATGGATTAACCTATCTGAAAATTTTTACCAATTCAAAAATGTTTGATTTACACAGCTGCTCCTAACCAACTTTTCTCCTGTACTTCTCAGTACTAAACAAATTGAGGAGCCAGGCTATGGTCTTTTAAGGTCTGGCAGATGTGTGTCAGCTTTGTTGTGAGGGCTTTTACAAACATCATTAACCCCACTATGGCCCTGCAGTGCAAAACCAGGGAGATCACTGACAGTGCTAGCAAAAGCAGCATGAGTGTGCCTAAAAGGAAAGTGAAGAGGTTTTTATAAAGATTGCACACGTGTATGAAGGACAAGCTGGGCTGCACAACTTGCAAAAAAAGAGCTGTGCCTGTGCATTATCAGCATAAGCTACAGGAGGCAAAGAAACAAAATGGAGGAAATGAAAAACCCTCGTGGGTGTGGCCAGAGGACCTTTACTACTGCACATGACTGTGACATGAGTTCAACGAGAAGGTGGGAAGTTTGCTGAAGCGTTCAAAACTAGGCACCATGAGCATGCTGCTCTCTCAAAACTTGTGTCCCAATCCTAATTTGGGTTATAGGATCAAGGCTCTTGAATTTGCACAAGGCAACAGGTCCACGAATCATAGCAATCGAAGAAATTTACTATGATCCATTTGATACTATGATTGCAGAGATGCATCAAGGAGGCCTGTTTAACAAATTTTCAAGGGGATAAAGTAGAACAAGAACAGAATGTATTTTTGGCAAAGAAAAGGAAAGTGTGCCAATTTTAAAGCTTTGAAGTATCAACTCATATTCATATTCAATATTAATATATCCAGAACTAAAAGCTTGTTACAAGAGTTTCTAAAGAATAAATGCATGAGTCCAATTCCATACTCATTAGGTCTATATAGGATTTTAATAAAATCATGTTGAGACATTTATTATTTACTTTTTTCTTCTTCACTTCTTCACTTCTATACCCTACCCCAATAATGGACAGCACTTACTGGACCAACAGTCATCTTTAACATATCCATTTATGTATATTTTCCTTTACATTTTAAAATAAAGAAAACAAAAGCCAAGATTAAAGACTTTAAGAATTATTATAAAATGAAGCTAAAAAATATAAAGTACTTCCTTCCTAGGTAGGACTCTTACGCATTCTCTTGAGTTCAAGAAGAAAGGAGACTGAAATTTCTCTTGTAAAAATGCCGAGAACAAGATATTTTTAAAATTTCACAAACCATGAAAAATACAACTAAGAGAATAGAATGCAAATGTTAACATTATCAACTTATCTACAGGTGCCAAGAAGAGTAAAAAGAAAAAAAAAACCTATATTCAAGGCAAAGCAATTCAAAACCAAATGCAACTGGAAGTATTGCATTTTCCTACTGATTTCCATTTTAAGACTAGCTCTCTCTCTCCTGAAAACGTTTTTGTGGAAATGGTGTTAAGATAGCCAGGAAGAGGAACTATTCTAGTTCAATTCTGTAGTATCTAAAGTGAGCACTAATGACACATGGGTTATATGACACTATTTGCTAGCTCTATCTACCTTCCACGGAAACAGATTCCTAGATAACAAATGGTAAAGCCCCACTGCTCAAATTGCAGAGCTGCTATGTCTTAGCAGACAGAGGAATTCAATAAATAAAAATTGCTTATATAATTTATATCATTAAGCAACATCTGGGAAACAATAAAGTGTACCCCTCCTTTGCAAAGAAACCTGTTTCCTGGACCAAAAAGGTTGATCTCTTAGATGGTATTCTGGCTTTGCAAGTCCATACTGGGTCACTTTTAAAGCACATGTACCACATTAGCTTTACTTCTAAGCATCTTTTGGCTCCTCATCCTTTGTCCATTAGAACTAAGCCCTATGCCCATCTCCTTCTGTATACTCTTTCCTGGTGATCTAATTTACTACCCCAGCTCAATTACTATCACCATGGTGATGACTTTATCTACTTCTCCTTCCCAGATCTGTTACCTGAGCTTGAAACACATCTCTGCCTGCCCAAAGGGTATTCAGGCACCTTAAACTTAGCAAAGTCCATTCAAACTCACATCTTTGGTGTCCCTCATCTCAGAAAACACTGCCACCATCCATCATTTGCCCAAGATAAAACCAAGAATCATCTTTGCCACTTTCCCCTCTTTCTCACCTTCAACACCAATCTAATCATAACTCGTGAATATTTTCTCTCCTAACTCCTTGTGGAACGTACCCTACTCTGAGCTACCAACAACTCTAATGTGAACCACTTCAACAAGTGGTTTCATTACTTTAGTCTTGTTCCCATTCAATTTATTCTCCATATTGCTATCAGGTTGAGCTTTCAAAAACACCTATCTAATGATGTCAGTTTTAGCTTAAAATCATCTGATAGCTTCTTAGTGCCATTAGGATAAAGCCTAAATTGTTGAAGGACATTTACATAGGCCTAAAGGATGTGACCCTTTCCTGCTTACATTTCCAGCCTCATTTCTCCCATCTCCTGCCATGCCGAACTCCTTTCAGCACAAAAATGCCAAGCTCTCTCTTCCCTCCAAGCCTTCACATTAGCAGTTATCCCTCTGGTTAGGACCTCCCACTGCCTCTGCCCCACTTTCCTCTGACTAATTCTCACCTCTCCTTCAGTCCAAGTATAACTGGTACTTCCTCAGGGATACCCTTCCTGACTTCTGAACTAGCCCATATTCCTCTGCTTTATGAACCCACAGCATTCTGAGGGGATGTCAGTATTCAAGCCTGACACACAGTCACACTCAATGTATATCTGCTGAATGAATCAAAGAAATGCAGAGAAAAGACATCCAAAAATACCAAGTGAGGCCAGGTGCGGTGGCTTATGCCTGTAATCCCAACACTTTGGGAGGCCGAGGTGGGTGGATCACTTGAGGCCAGGAGTTCGAGACCAGCCTGGTCAACATGGCGAAACCCCATCTCTATTAAAAATACACAAAAACTAGCTGGGCGTCGTGGTGTGTGCCTGTAGTCCCAGCTACTCGGGAGGCTGAGGCACGAGAATTGCTTGAACCTAGGAGGCAGAGGTTGGGAGGCTGCAGTGAGCCAAGATAGTGCCACTGCACTCCAGTCAACCTGAGCAACAGAATGAGACTCTGTCTCAAAACAAGCAAACAAACAAACAACAAAAAAAAACAAAACCAAGTGATGCTGGATTGCCACTCCATAGATTAAAGGGAATCTTCCCCCAGACCCTAGTAACTCTATGCAGAAATCCACAACACCCACAGGTTCTGAACACTGCTTTATGTTGTCTCATGAAAGAGAAGCAGCTTTCAGAGTGTGACTGCAACATGTGGCACCAAGTGAAACATATGACAGGGGCTTACTTTAATAAGCGAATCGCATGGCTGAAGCCATCACCTTCCACTTGCACTCCTTGATGTGGAATCTCCAGATTGGACAACTAGAAAGAGAAAAACAATTATATCAGATGACCAATTTTACAAAAACAACTACCATTTCTAAGTACTACGGTCTCTATTCTTGTGGCACCTGTTCTAGGACCATCCTTTCCACAAGTTACAACATATTAGGCATGAGTATTATCCCCATCATTAGATTCCCTGGGAAACGACATGAAGTCCAGTGGAACTCAAAGCTGTCCCAGTGCATCTAGTTTAAGAAACACCTCCACAAGTGGCAAATATTCAAAATTTAGGAGATTAGTCTAATTTTTGCAGGGAGCCAAAAGTAATCTAGAATCAATTTTAGTAGTTCAAGAGGCCACAAGAATGGTTTCTCGTGTAATTCTCTTCTGTTTGTTCAAAACAATGTTTGAGTCACTGTCATAGCTTATTTCTAAACGATATTTTTTAGTTTACAACATTTCTGAAATACATTTTTAAGAATTAAACTACTTCCTATGTGAAACCCAAGAAAAGATTTCCAATTTGTGCATTTACCCAATGACATCTCTTTCCCAATTAAAGGATTCAGAAAGCAAATCAAAAAGATAAATGCAGAGATAGTGCCTGAAACCCTTTCCATGGGACTGCAAGTAATTACAGTATGCCAGAAAGTCATCTGATCTAAAGAAATGCTTGCCTTTGGCAGATATTCCCAGGTCTTGCATGACAGACTATTTATATCTACCATGTTCTGGAAAGGATTTAAGGAAGTTCCAAGTATTTGAGTGAGCCCTGCTCTTTGGGCCTGGGAAAGGGAAAGGTTTAGAAAAATAGCTGCTACCAAATAGGAACTAGGGGTTCAGATTCAAAAGGAAATGAAGTGTGGGCCAGCTCAAAAATGTTGCTGCTATTCTATCAATCAGATATATAAACATCCAGCCAGATGCGGTGGCTCACACCTGTAATCCCAGCACTTTGGGAGGCCGAGGCAGTTGGATCACCTGAGGTCAGGAGTTCAAGACGAGCCTAGCCAACATGGTAAAACCCCGTCTCTACTAATACAAAAATTAGCTGGGTGTGGTGGTGTACGCCTGTAATCTCAGCTACTTGGGAGGCTGAGGCAGGAGAATCGCTTGAATCGGGGAGGTGGAGGTTGCAGTAAGCCAAGATTGCACCATTGCACTCCAGCCTGGGTGACAAGAGTGAAACTCCATTTCAAAAAAAAAAAGATATATAAACATCCCTTATAAGATGAGATTTAGTTTTAGTTATTCACATCTCAGCCTAAATTACTTTAAGCAGAAAATATACTTGCTTTTATCTTTAACATAGCTAGAATGTTCACTGAGAATAAAAAGTAGGTAAGTTTTTAAGAGCTTGACTGAGTTCAATAGAGAACTACAGAATGTTCATCTGTGTCCCATATGTGCAGCAGGTATAGGAATACAGAGAAGGTGGACAGAGAGGACGTATGTCTACAGTCATTAACCTACGTAGGCCTACAAAGACACACATTTTTGCCAATTCTGGCCTGTGGGTAGGGGAAGAGAGGATATAAATGCATTGCTTTGCCTCAGCACCATATATCCATCTTCCCTTCCCACTGCAAAGGTAGTAACTGAATGATATTCATATAATCAATCCAAATAACACAATAAAAGAGTCCAAGAACACAGTCAATTACATAGGAAACATGGACACACTCCACAGTTTAGGAGCTAAGGCCAGTATCCAGATAAGAGGACATTCATCAGGCTCACAGTTCTAGGAGCTGGGTCATCAAGGACATGAGTATTTATTTTAGGTGCCTGTTTCTAGGCTTGGGTTTCTCTCTGGGCTCTTTACAATTTCACACCTTATCCTCTGCCTACAGATTCCAAATTCCTGTAAAGCAGGAGTTGGCAAACAACAGCTCATGAGCCAAATCCAGCCCACTGCCTGGTTTTTTTGTTTGTTTGTTTTGAGAAGGAGTCTCGCTCTGTCACCCAGGCTGGAGTGGCTTGATCTTGGCTCACTGCAACCTCCGCCTCCCAGGTTCAAGCAATTCTCCTGCCTCAGCCTCCCGAGTAGCTGGGATTACAGGCGCCCGCTACCACGCCTGACTAAGTTTTGTATTTTTAGTAGAGACGGGGTTTCACCATGTTGGCCAGGTTGGTCTCAAATTCCTGACCTCAGGTGATCTGCCCACCTCGGCCTCCCAAAGTGCTGGGACTACAGGCATGAGTCACCGCACCCAGCCCACTGCCTGTTTTTGTAAATGAAGTTTTTTACCGTAACACAGCCATGCTCATTTGTTTAAATATCAGCTCTGGCTGGTTCACACTACAACAGCAGATTTGAGCAGCTATAACAGAGACCACTTGACCGACAAAGTTTAAAATATTTATATTTGGCTCTTTACAGAAAAAGGTTCCCAATCCCTGTTCTAAAGCATGAAAGCTATTTTCAACAAATCTTCCCAAGGCCATCATCATCAGCCCAACTGAAAAAGTCCATTTTCACATTTCCAGGTCTCTCCTTCATTCACAATAACTTACAGAGGAGGGGATTCTTACAAAACATAAAACTTTAACCTACAGGGAAATAACTGGGGTTTTAGTGTATCACTTTTGAGGGGCTACCCATCCTTGGCCAAACTCCTTTTTGGAAATACAAAAAATGCAGGTCTGTTACCTCCCTTTCACGTTTGAGGATTATATTGGATATCACAACTGCGTATTCTTTCAAGGCACTAATTCTGCATAAAGCTATTGCTTCTCCCATGTGAGAAAAGTAAAAATTTAGTTTAATATTCTTTCTGATCTGCTTCTTAGAAAGGAACCCAGTTTTACTAGGGCTTAAGCAATATACATGGCTTTACCAACTCAAAAATAAGCCACCCGGCTATCAGCTAACCATCTCTAATAGGCTTAAACAATGCTCCTACTAAGAGGTATAAAAGTAAAATGTTAATTCTTAAAAACTGTCCACTTGTTTTTCTTTAATTTTTTTAAAAGAGACAAGGTCTTGCTATGTTGCCCAGGCTGGTCTTGAACTCCCAAGCTCAAGCAATCCTTCCACCTTGGCCTCCCAAAGTACTGGGATTACAGGCATCAGTCACTGCACTCAGTCTGTCCACTTTTCCTTTTATCTTTTTTTTTTTTTTTTTTTTTTTTGGAGACAGAGTCTTGCTTTGTTGCCCAGGCTGGAGTGCAGTGGTGCAATCTTGACTCACTGCAACCTATACCTCCTGGGTTCAAGTAGTTCTCCTGCTTCAGCCTCCCAAGTAGCTGGGATTACAGGCGTGTGCCACCACACCCGGATAATTTTTGTATTTTTAGTAGAGACAAAGTTTTACCATGTTGGCCAGGCTGGACTCAAACTCCTGACCTCAAGTGATCCACCCACCTCGGCCTCCCAAAGTGCTGGGATTACAGGTGTGAGCCACCGTGCCCAGCCCTGTCCACTTTTTTTAACTGGGAAAAATTTACATTCAATTTCCATAAAGAGCAGAAGACCCAGAATCTGGAATCAGAGAGATGAAATAATTCAAGTCATGTTTTACATGTATACCATGAGATGCTATGATTGTAACCCTACCACTCCTCCCAAAATGAACAGGATCACAAACATTCTGCTTTTCCTAATGGAATCTATATATACCCTGAGCAACACATTTTAAAAACTACTCTTTCATTTGGGGTATCCAGAACTGTTCCAAAAAACTTACCTCCAACCGAAGTCCTACAAATGGCATATTTGTATCACACATAGCGACGAAGTGGGCTAAAACTTTATTGAAGGCACACATTTCTCCTGCTCGTTTCGTTTTCTTGGATTCTACTGGACATGGATCATCAGACAACTAGAATTTAAGTAAAGAACACAAACAGGTAAAAAAAAAAAAAAAAAGTACATGTGATGCAATTCATTAAGATAGTTAAAATACTGGAAGAAAGCTCAGGGTTAACCAAAACAAATGTTATTGTATTTACTGAGTAAATACTGACCTAAACACTGGTAATTTATTAGTAAATATTTTGTGTTTCACAAGTTCTCTCATGGAAAATGGTGGACAATTATTTAATTAAAACAGAAGCATTTTCAAGAAAATGTAGACAATTGTTACTTAAGCCTTATTGCTGCCTCGTCTCTTAAAAACTGTATCTTAGTTCTTTCTCATATTAAAAACGAGTAAAGAACACAACCAAGTTAACACACACAAATTCTGTGCTCATTTTCATATGGAATACCTTGCGCTTGGCATTGGTTCTGGTCTGTTTCCCGGTTTTTGTACGAAAAACCAAGTCCTGAATGTTTTCCTTGAACTGCTGCAGCAGCAATGCCATTGCAGGGCTGTCTTCACGATCTGCAGCATTCACAGACATAAAGTAGTACTTGTACGACAGTTGTGTGGGTTTATTGGGAACCTCCAACATCTCCACAACCTAAAAATCCCAAAAAGAAATAAGACTTAGAGAAATAAGAAGTGTCAGATATTTTCCTCCGTACATCATCAAGTAAGGCTCAGAATTATAAATCTAATGTAGATGTCTTAAAAAAAAAAAAAAGGTTAAATCAATCGTATCAAAAAAAAGCATTCCTAGCAAATACATAATTTGTTTTCCAAAAAGTAGATGAGACCAAAGAAGAATGATAAAAGCAAAAGCAACCATAAACTATAACAAATGGGGCATTTAAACTATTATGTATTAAGTGTTCTTGATATTCACACCTCAGCTTATAAATTGAAAAAAACAAAAAACAATTTGCCTAAATCCAGTAGGTCTGTGATATGGTTTGGCTTTATGTTCCCACCCAAATCTCATCTTGTAGCTCCCGTAATTCCCATGTGTTGTGGGAAGGACCTGGTAGGAGATGACTGAATCATGGGGGCGGGTCTTTCCTGTGATGTTCTTGTAATAGTGAATGGGTCTCACGAAATCTGATGGTTTTAAAAACGGTAGTTTCTTTGCACAAGCTCTCTCTTTGCCTGCCACCATCCACGTAAGCTGTGACTTGCTCCTCCTTGCCTTCCACTGTGATTCTGAGGCCTCCCCAGTCACATGGAACTGTGAGTCCAATTAAACCTCTTTCTTTTGTAAATTGTCCAGTCTCAGGTATTTCTTTATCAGCAGTGCCAAAACAGACTAATACAGTCTGCTAGATTTTCTAGAATGGTATCTATTTTAAATTGCTCTGCTGCCTCCCTTAACCACTCAAACATCCTAAAAATTCCATTATTAAGGCAGAGAAAAATGACAACCATCCCTCATACTTGGAAACATGTAAAAACAAACCCTAATTTTTCAACTGAAAAATATGGTCACTGTGAGGGTAACAATATTGACAGTTAACACTGATACAGAGCTTAATATGTGCCAAGTATTGTCCTAATACTTTACAGATGCTAACATATTTAATCTTCCTAATAACCCTGTGAAGTAGGTTTGTTTGTTTTTTTGAGACAGTCTCACTCTGTCACCCAGGCTGGAGTGCAGTGGCACAATGTCAGCTCACTGCAACCTCCGCCTCCCAGGTTCAAGCAATTCTTGTGCCTCAGCCTCCCAAGTAGCTGGGATTACAGGTGTGTGCCACTACACTAGGCTAATTTTTTGTATTTTTATTAGAGGTGGGGTTTTGCCATGTTGTCCAAGCTGGTCTTGAACTGCTGACCTCGGGTGATCCACCTGCCTTGGCCTCCCAGAGTACTAGGATTACAGGCATGAGCCACCGCAACTGGCCTATCTTTATTTTTGTGATGAGGAAACTGAGGCACAAAAAAAGCAAGTTACTTGCCCAAGGTCACACACGTAGTAAGTGACAGACTCATGCTTTGATTCCAGAAGTTTGGCTCCAGAGGCCTTGTTCTTCCTACTATACCTGCTTACTGTTTCCAAGGTCTAGCTAAAATTTAAGAAAAGTCCCCTAAATGCTTTAGTGACAAAAATATATGCCATTAGGAAAGGCTCCTGACCAACACACATTCTTTTCCATCTCTCTTCCTGCTTCCTTTCTCCCTTGCTCCCCCTCCTCCCCACACATACTCTTCAGGAAAGCATCACACTGATGATGTACCTCAGGAAATGTTAAAATTAAAAGTCAAATGGCCATTTCACCAAAGAAGACAGGATGAGCACATGAAAATATGCTCAACATCTTCAGCCATTAGGGCAGTGTAAATTAGGCCTACGATAAGACACCACTACATACCTATCAGAATGGTTAATATTTTTAAAAAATTCTAATGACTAACTGTTGGCAAGCATGAGGAGCAACGAGAACTCATATATTGCTGGCTGGAATGCAAAATAGTACATCACTTTGGAAAACAGTTGGCAGTTTTCTACAAAGTTAAACACACATTTACCGTATGACCCAATAATCCCACTCCTAGTTACTTATCCAAGATGAAATAAAAAATGACAACTTATGAACACACACAAAAATCTATATGCAAATGTTTAACAGCTTTAGTCAAAATTACCCCAAACTGGAAACAACCCCAATGTCCTTCAATGAGTGACTCATTAAACACAAACTGTGGTACTCCCACACCATGGAATGCTACTCTGCAACAAAAGGAAGGAACTATTATACACACAACAACACAGATGAATGTCAAAGGCATTATGCTGAGTCAAAGAAACTGGACGGAAAAGGCAAACCTATAGAGACAGAAAACAAGTCAGTGATTACTAGTTGGAGGGGGCTGATTATAAGGGGTATTATGTGGCAATTTTGGGGGATAATGGATCTGTTCTGTGCCCTGAGATGGAGGCTACACAACTGTATGCATTTATCAGAACTCATGCTAAAAAGTCTGTATTTTTACTTTATGTAAATTATATCTTAATAAAGCTAACCAAAAAAGAAAGGTAAAATGGCAGAAAGACATTTAAAGGGGTATCAACTGCAGCAAGACTTTCCTCTGTTCTTCTTAATGTCCATGTTAGTAGTTCTTTCCACTTCCATGAACTTATCACCCCTAAGTGATAAATCTAGAGGACGAGGAATAATCTACATTCAGTTTTGGTCTAAGCCATATGAAACAAATTATTGCTTTATAATAGATCACTGGTCACTGACATTAAAGCGTGGTTAAATGTCGTAAAATAATAAATTATAACCATTTTTGTCTTATTTTGTGCATGGCTGATTATAAGAGATCTTTGTATGTTCATGGGTTTTGCTATGATGCATGTATTCTGTATTATCATTTCACATGTAGACCAAGCAAGCTCACTGAGAACTGAAACAATAGTCTTTTGTAGTGGGCCAAATCTAGTTCTACAGCTGCTGTTTTAAAATTCAGAAAAAAGTAAAATTCAGATCAATGACAGACTCACTAGTCTACATAAGTATCCCGAGCTTAAGATATGTCAGCCTACAATGGTGTCCTTTTAAAATAATATCTTTTAAAAGTACAGGTCAAAACCTTAAAAAGTTCACTCCCATTACTTCCAACAAACAATCTTGAATTAAAATTTTTATTTTATTTTTATAAGCGACGAGGTCTCACTATATTGCTTAAGCTGATCTCAAACTTCTGGGCTCAAGTGATCCTCCTGCCTCGGCCTCCCAAAGTGTTAGTTTTACAGGCATGAGCCACCACACCTGGCCTGAATTAAAATTTGTAAAACATAGATTCTTAGCCAACATATCTACTTGGTATATACAGAATTTTTTTTTTTTTTTTTGTGATGGAGTCTCACTCTGTCGCCCAGGCTGGAGTGCAGTGGCACGATCTCGGCTCACTGCAAGCTCCGCCTCCCGGGTTCACACCATTCTCCTGCCTCAGCCTCCCGAGTAGCTAGGACTACAGGCGCCCGCCACCACGCCTGGCTAATTTTTTGTTTTTGTATTTTTAGTAGAAACAGGATTTCACTGTGTTAGCCAGGATGGTCTCAATCTCCTGACCTCGTGATCCACCCGCCTCAGCCTCCCAAGTGCTAGGATTACAGGTGTGAGCCACCGCGCCTGGCCAGAAATTTCAACAAGCAGGAAAATATATTCAGGATGAGTTCATATTTAAAATTATTGCAAATTTTAACTAATTCAAAAATAAAGAAACTAAAAAACATACAGAAACAGTGAAAAAGGAATAGAGAGGACCTTACTATGCACTAAAAGGAACACATACTCAATAAAATGAAAGATGCCTTCAATCAAAGAAGGATGAAAAAATAAAGCTAATTCAGCCAGTCCATATTTGAAAGGTTTCACTATACAAGTTAATATTTCAAGTGAAACAAGTTTATCTGACATCAAAACATCGCCAGACCTTCATAAGAATTGGTCTTAAATTTTTTATTCTTACAGAGATGTCTCATTCCAATCAAAGACTAGGCCTCATCATAGGACAGACCCTAGAGTGAGGGATGGGGTTATACCTCATGTTCCCCAACTGAGACGTGACATTCCTCTCTCCCCCATTCTAAACCCCTGGGTTTCACTATACCAAAGTCAAATATTCAATAAAATTCATTGGCAAGTTAAACAATAAGTCATTCAAGATACTAACAGAATTACTAAACTTGATCACTCCAAATCACTCCTTTGCATACTTACAATGTAGTATTGTGGAAGGCGGGTAAGTTTAATGAACAGTTTATTCTTAGAAAGGTTTCCAATAGGATGAGTTGAGTAATTGGAAAGCTGCAATGTTTCACTGCTTATCGTAGGCAGATGTTTTATAGACTGCTTGCAACGCTGTTGTCCAAGCCAAAACCTGAATTTAAAAGTGATAATCCACATCAAATCTCAGACTTTTCTGATTATCTGTGTGCTATCGATTTACAAATGATTAAAGACCATTAAAAAAACAATTAATTGAAATTTAACTGAATAAAAGGACACATGGCCATAATGACAAATCATTTTTTCATAGTTTTGCATTACTGTCAATTCTAGTTTTAGTTTAAGAAGTTTAAACTGCAATGTGAATGATCTTAGTTATAAGGTAGAATTCACTATAAGGATGAGATACTATGTTAGTTTATTATTAAGGAGTGACAGATTTCCTATGGTTTAAAGACAGCACCAACTAATCTCAACATTCTTTATATAGCCCCAGTTTTTAAATTGTGTATGTGTGAAGTGTGTAGTATACCTAGCGGGTCCCAGTAGTATTAACTACCTTTGTTCCCACGTTCCTTTCAGGTAAGCTGCCAGATTTCACTCACGTTTTTAATATAGTACTCCTTTTATTCCTTTTATTTGATTATCTATCCTTGAAGCTAGGATATCATATAATATGTAAAAAAGGGATAAAATGGCTGGTTCACAAACTCCACTGATGCATAATGAAACTACAGAAAATAAGAATTTTCACAGCAGCATAACGATGCCACAACATCCCAGCTCATGATCAGCAGACTTGCCTTGATGAATAGGGCAAAGACCAGGTTGGGTGCTGATACATTTGTGCGGCAAGTTGCATGTGGTACAAACTGTATACCAGTTATGTGCAGTAAAACCATGTTATAATATATGATATTTTAAGGATAGTTTGTCAACTGTTCTGGAAACCATTTTGTTTTTTTCATTGAAAGACAAATTTAACTACAACTCTACGGATCAAATGCAAGAACTGGTTACTGATGAAGGAATGAAGATAAATTTTGAAAATATACCATCACTTGCTTCATTTTGAATAAAAGTTAAAAATGAATATCCTGAACTTGCCAAAATTTATTTCAAATCTCTACTTTGATTCCCATCAACATACCTTTGTGAGAATGATTTCTCTAGTATGTATGTTATTAAAAGGAAAACATGACAAACATCTCTCATGATTAGCATTATCATCAATCCAACATGGACAAGTTATTACAAACAAGAAACAAGCTCATGTGTCACATTAAAAATTCTAAATACTGATATACAAGGTGGCCTTTTCAAAGTCGATCTGGAATTGCTATTTCACTCTTCATTATTTGTTATGATTCTGAGGGACAAAAAACTTGAGTCTAAGTGACTTTCTATATTAATTGCCTGTGTATACACTTTCAATGAAAAATGTACACAGTTTCTATAATTTTCTTTTTTCCTATGTTCTGATTATATTTACTGAAGTATAACTTTATCTGTTGATTCTAATAAAAAACATTGGGGCTTATATCTTATACATGTTCTTTCATTTCTTTTTTCCTAGAATTCATTTTTATTGCACATTATTTAAAAAAGTAATCACATGAACAAACAGATGCTCAACATCATTATTTGTTAGGGAAATATAAATCAAAATCACAAGGAGATACTTCTTCATACTCATTATTAGGATGTCTATATTCAAAGACAGTAACAACTGTTGGCAAGGATGTAGAGAAATGGAAATTCTCACAACATTACTGATGAGGTTGTAAAATGGCACAGTCACTCTGGAAAACAGTTTGGCATTTTCTTTTAAAAGCTAAACAAATTACTGTACGCCCTAGCAGTTCCATTCCTTGGTTCTACTCCAAGAGAAAAGAAAACATAAGTCCACATATAGATTTACACATGAATGTTCACAGCATCATTATGCATAATAACCAAAAAGTGGAAACAACCCAAATGTTCATCAATTGATGACTGGATAAACCAAATGTGGTATATCCATACAGTGAAATATTATTCAGTCATAAAAAGGAATGAAGTACTGATACATGCTAAAATATGGATGAACCTTGAAAACATTATGCTAAGTGAAAGAAGCCAGTCACAAAAAGACAGCATATTTTGATTCTACTTTATATGAAATGACCAGAAAAGGCAAATAGAAAGTGGATTCATAGTTTTCTGAGGTTGGGAATGGTTATTAACTATAAATGGACATTTCTTTGGGGTGATGGAAATGTCCTACACGTTCTAAAAGTGGATTGTGGTGATGCTTGCAAAAGTCAGTAAATTTACTACAAATCATTGAATTGTACACTTAAAATGGGTGCATTTTTATGGTATGTAAATTATACCTCAATAAAGTTATTTTGAAAAATCAGTGTCCCATGATAGATTAGTGATAAACTGGTCATTCACCACAGATCATCTGAGAAACACTATTATAACTAACAATCAGGGGACTTTTCTTATAAATAAATCATGTAAGTTTACATACAGGCACACATTTGGTAAGTTAAAGGCTTTTGGAACTTAACTTTCTGGTTTTAGTTTATATTTTGGGCAGCTAGAACTGCCAGATAAACAACCTCAAGTTATGCAAGATGTGAATTATTAAGCGTGTTAGGATATTTAAACCTTGCTTATTTAGCCAAAATGCACAATGATGCTAAAACACTAAAAGTTTTAGAAATCATTACCCAGATTAATGACTGATTTTTTTCACGTACAGATAAACTAAATAGCTGCTCAAAAAAAAAGGCTCACATAATATTATCTATCTACTGGCTTTAAAAATCATGCCCTGCGCTGGGCACGGTGGCTCACGCCTGTAATCCCAGTACTTTGGGAGGCCAAGGCAGGCACATCACACCTCAAGTCAGGAGTTTGGGACCAGTCTGGCCAACAAGGTGAAACTCCGTCTCTACTAAAAATACAAAAAATTAGTTTGGCATGGTGGCACACACCTGTAATCCCAGCCATTCGGAAGACTGAGGCAGGAGAATCCCTTGAACCCGGGAGGGAGAGGTTGCAGTGAGCCGAGATGACGCCACTGCACTCCAGCCCAGGCAAGAGAGTGAGACTCTGTCTCAATAAAAAATAAATAAATAAATAAAACAAAAAATCATGCCCTGAATACAAAAATTGGCTGGGCATGGTAGTATGCACCTGTGGTCCCAGCTACTTAGGAGGCTGAAGTAGAAGAATCGCTTGAGCCTGGGAGGCAGAGGTTGCAGTGAGCTGAGATCACGCTATTGTACTCCCCTCCAGCCTTGGTGGCAACAAAGTAAAACCCTGTCTCAAAAAAAAAAAAAAAATATCATGCCCTGCTAATGAAAACATTACTTGGTTATATTGAATTTTTCAAATATTGGCTAAAGGGAAGGGCAGAGGCTAAAAGATTATAAGAACAATAGATCCCACTTTATAGTCTTTTCTTTAGATACCGCCCCCCCACTGCCCCACCCCCCCCACTCCCCCACCCCCCCACCCCCACCGCCTTCTCCATTTGCCAGTTTTGGTTTTAGTCTCTGAATTTTTTTTTTATCCTTTGGAATTCTATTAATTTTAAGAAAGAGTTTGTTAGAGTTGCTATAAGGGTACCTTTGTGTACCAGAGTGGTAATGAAACTCCACAGAATTATATCTAGCTCCATTTTCAATTTTATTTAAACAGTGTGAAGCATTTAAAGGATTTTGAGACAAATTGAATGACTGTGTTCGAGAAGCAGAAATGACTATTTTGAAAGTGTCAGTTGGTAGTCAACCATGACGATTACCCTGGATAAGAACAAATAGGACTTTATTACAGAGAACACTTGATACAATAAAATTCACTGTGTAAGTGATTTGTAAAGTGCTTGTATAGAAGAAAATGTGGTAAGGGATGAAAGCTGAGTGTTATGCCCTTCACACCTATATTTGCTCTAGAGGAGAATTTGATATGAGAAACTGACATCTTGGAACTATTCCAAGAGAATTTAGATTCTAAGGTACCAAACGGCACTTAAGTTTCATGTCATAAACCTTAAGGACAGTGAATGACCAAGAGTAATGATGGAGAAGAAAACATATCTTGTCAAAATAAGTTTCCATTTTCAGTCTTGAGCTATATAAATAAGCTTACTTAAGTTGCTGAATCCAGGGTATGATTCGTTTCATATCATCATTCACAGACTTCTCCATGTCATCCAGAGTGGCCTGGTCTACAGAATAAAGCACTTCATTAATTAATTGCTTATATGAGAAACAAAATCTTTATCTAGGTAGTGTAAAACAAATGAAAATTATTGTTTAAGGCAGAAAATCATGTTGTTTTTGAGTCAGAGAAAAATTAAACTAAATGTACCATTAGATATAAGCCAACCTAATTTGTTTTCCCTCTTTAACTTTTAGGGAGCATTATAGATACGACAACTAATGGCAAATGTACACTGGCAGAAAGAACAAGTAACAAATACATGAATCCATTCTTTGCCTATATTTTAATTCCCCAAACTCCTAGTCTACTTAATCAGTATTTTAAAATTATAAGTATTTAAAACTCATAGTATTATTAGACTTAGAACCTTAAAAATCATAAAAACAAAAAACTCCACTGAAATATTTACTTATGAAACACAAATGATCTCTGGCATATGGAAGAGCTGTTGGCTGAAGATCAGCTTGCAAATTAAGTCAGAATTTTTAATGACACTAGAAAATGCTAGTAAACAGAATAATGAGCAAAAAAAGCAAGATACAAAATGATTTTGATTAATGGGGACAAAGTATAGAAAAAATTAGAAAAGCACTGCTATGGGGTCAACTATGTCCCCCCAAGATCCATATGTTGTACCCCTAATCCTCAGTGTGATGGTATTTGGAGAAGGGGTCTTTGGGAGGCAATTAGGTTTAAATGAGGTCATGAAGGTAGGGACTTCATGAAGGGATCAGTAGCAGACTTATAAGAACGGATGCCAGAGAAGTCGCTCTCTCAGCCATGTGAAGACACAGCAAGAAGGCAGCTGTCTATATACGATCTATATACAAGCTAGAAAGAGAGCCCTCATCAGAAATCAACCATGCTGACACCTTAATCTTGAATTTCTGGCCTCCAGAACTATGACAAAATAAATTTCTGTTGTTTAAGTCACCTAGTCTATGATATTTTGTTAACGGCAGCCTGAGCTGCTAAGACAAGCATACATCCCTAAAAGACTATTTTCTGTTGCTTTTCTAATTTTTGTGTGTTTAAGTTTTTTATTTATGAGTATGTACTATGTTAATAATCAGAAAAACAGTTAAATATACTTTTTTTTTTTTTTTTTTGAGACGGAGTCTCGCTCTACCGCCCAGGCTGGAGTGCAGTGGCGCGATCTCGGCTCACTGCAATCTCCGCCTCCCAGGTTCACGCCATTCTCCTGCCTCAGCCTCCCGAGTAGCTGGGACTACAGGCACCCGCCACCACGTCTGGCTAATTTTTTGTGTTTTTAGTAGAGACGGGGTTTCACCGTGTTAGCCAGGGTGGTCTCGATCTCCTGACCTTGTGATCCGCCCACTTCGGCCTCCCAAAGTGCTGGGATTACAGGCGTTTGAGCCACCATGCCTGGCCTAAATATAAGTTTTTAAGAACAAACAACATTTGCCCTATTTGGAACCCACAGTTAAAGTAATTCATAAATGCGTCATTTAGCCATCATAAATGTGATGTCATTCAAAGTAATTAGTTCAGTTTTCCATGAGCAGCCCATAGAAAAAAAATCTATAGCTATAAAATATAACCAGAAAGCCTTTATTTTCAACCTTTCTAGCTGAATATTAATTTCAAATAGCAGATGTCCTAATATATTCAAGAACACTGTCCAGTAGCAATACAAAAACACTAAATTCTTATTTCATCATTTCATAACACTGACTCAGTAACAGAACAAGTAAGAAATCAAACTTTAATTTCTACTGTGTTTAGGCCAGAAAAAAAAATCCTTTCCTCCAGGATTCTGTACCTCAAGTCATCTTAGATGTTTCTACTGTCATAAAAATGTTCTTCAGCCACAAATGACATTAGAATTCCTTATTGTGATTTCCATGTCACCCAGTGGTAAAATAGAAACTGAGCTACTGGGATAGATAAGTTAACCTAAAAAACAGCAGCCATCAACATTATTAATTTTGCATAAGGAAACACGAATGTGCATTATACTGGGAAGTTTAACATCTGCTACAAGAAAATCCAAAGTAGTTAAAACGGCCCCGAGGAACTGACATCAGTCAGAGTTATGGTTTCCATACCCACTTTCAACACTGCATATACCATTCTTTCTAATACCTAATGACAGAAAATGTTTATTTTGTTTTTGTTAAAAATAATTTTTCTTACATTGAATGATTATATCATTTAGTAACTTACCAAGTCCATAAAGCATCAATTGAAACATTCCAGAATGCAAATCTACAAAAATGTGCAGACACTCTGAATTACCACAGGGCTCCAAGATGGGAACAACAAGAGCTGGGAGTGCAGTCTCTATGGAAGCTGAACAATCAAGAATTAAAAATTATTTTTCTATCTGAATATTTTCCAGAAAAATTATTTCTCAATCAATGAGTACAAACAAACCAACTATTGAAGGATCCTAAATGTTAGAGGAAAAACATGACTTTGCAAAATTTGCAATAGTATTATTATGTCAGTTAGCAGCTCAAAAAGGAAAGAATGTAATTTTCAAGGTGACTTGAAACAAACATGCCTGTCTCAAATACTACAGCAAAAAAAATCCAAAGTTTCTTAAAGAGGGTTGAAATAGCTAGTGAAAATTCAACTTCATCAGTGAGCTGAGTTCTAGTTTTACTTTCACTTGGTAATTACTAATAAGCTAATTAATTTTTAAGGATTTTCTCTTTTGTATAATGGAAAGAAAACTAGTTGTTTATAAACAGAATAAATATCTTCTATGGCCTCATGATTTTCAATGCCATTCCTCATAAAAAAGAGGTATTCTGGCAATTAGAGCCCATGTGTTTAAACTAATAAATATTATTGATTACCCAGGAAGAAAAATTTTTTCAAGTCATTTGTATACTCCATTTCAAGTCACAGATGAATTAAGAACATAGGCAATTGCTAAACACAAATCCCCAAAGTTGACAATATGCCTGATCTAGAGTTTCATAGTATTTCCACCAGGCCCAATTAACTTTTCTCTTAATTCTGCAAGTGACATAATGAAATCCAGTAAACAAGCAAAACACTGAAAACACACTAAGTGCTGATCAGATTGAGGGGCTGTAAAAGGAATATGCTCTTCTTGTTACCAAGTTCCTCTGAAGCTACAGCACAGAAAAAAAAGGCAGATACAGAGGAGAATGGCGATGCAGGTGCTCGGAAGGAGAGGTAACGTGGCAGGCGCAGAGGGGAGTGGCGATGCAGGCCTTTCACCAGGCGTGGCTTCTGCCTGCTTTTTTGTCAAACAAGGAAAATAACATCTTCCCCTCCATGCCACAGGTTGTTAGGAGCAAGAAATGACAAGGCTGTAAAAGTGCTTTAAAAAGCAAAGTGTTCGACAAATGTATATTATCTATATTCCTTTTGAATCAAAGAAACAAACCAAAACCTTTTACTATAAATTTTCAATAGTTCAAATGGATGACATTACCATTGGTACTGTCTACACAAACAAATTATCAAACAAATTAATAAAGTAAAAGATTGCAGAAGACATATTTAATTAGAGAAAAATAAATTGCTTTAAAACATAGGGTGAGCATCCTAAACTCCAAAATTTGAAATGCTCCAAAATCCAAAATTTTTTGAGTGCTGACATGATGCTCAAAGGAAATGCTTAATGAAGCATTTTGGATTTCGGATTTTCAGATTTGGGATGCTCAACCAGTAAGTACAAATGCAAATATTCCAAAACCCAAAAAAACATCCGAGATCTGAAATACTTCTGGTCTCAAGCATTTCAGATAAGGGATACTCAACCTGTACATCTAATACATATTTGTATACAAAATGTTTAACATGCAAATCCAGCAGAACTCTGACCTGAAAAAAACAGAACAAAAAGGGCAAAAACAAAAATTTATTTTACCATAGAATTCAGACCAATGTGACAAATTAGTTCAAATCAGTGACGTTTTGCTGAACTTACTATGTTAATAAAAAGTTATTACAAATGTGAAACAGAGTTGCTGATTTTTGAAACATTTCCATAGTGTTACAATTCCTGACAGGGTAGGAGTGAATTCTCTAAAGCAAAACAATTTCTAAAGTGTGGCAACAGAGTAAAACTAGTTCTGGGAATTGGGGTAACAATTATAATTTCAATCTAATCACCACAATTGAGTATTCTTAGAAAAATAGGGCATCAGAGAAGAATACAGATAACACAGTTCAAAAGACAAGAAATACTCTGATACAAATCGATGTACATATTTTTTGACTACCAATGTCCATATTTTTCTTTACAGAAAATAAAATACACAATGCCCTAAAGCATTTAAAGGCAACAGGTTTTAGGCATACAAAAATGGGGAAACTTGCAAAGAAAATAAAGAAGAGGGAATTAAAAGCAGTGTAAGATGACAGGACTTGCTGCTATTTCGTCCTGCCAGAACATATATATATCTCCTTTTATTTCTATCATTTATTGAGAACAAGATGAGAATGGATAACAGACAGAATATAAAGTGTGAAGAGTGAAGAGCGGCAACTAAGCTCAATTAGGAATGGCTGTGTGTGGTTCATAGCTTCCAAACTGATCATGATGCCCTGATTATAAGTGCTGAAGGGTAGAGTACAACACAAGGGAGCAGCACCCTGGCTTTCAAGAGTTAGGCAATGCTGCCAAGTGGGCCATATCTCAAGTTACCTTTAGTGCCTTGCACTGCCTTTTTGGAACTTATCTCCAAAGTCCTGCCTCCTCTCCCCTAAACCATTTCTACCCCCACGAAACCACATGCCTGAGCTGCTCAAAACCTGAAGTCTATGCCTTCCCCTAGCCTTCCCTTGAAATGCTCCACTCTCTGAGCTACTCATTTCCTTGGGTTATTCCAGTTAGGTGTTAGAAGAAAAGCCAGCTGATTTAAGGGTGACTGCGCTAAGGGATTCTAAGAATAGACTATGTAGTCCCTCATTCCAGTAAGGATCTTAATAAAGCATGCTCGCCCATCACAAAAAAGGATCAAGTAAGACTACATGGAGAGTATAAATGCATGCACATGAATTTAAAACACAAGTTAAAGCACATGCCCTAAGATGGTGGGTCGGCACACCCTTTCCTCTAGCAGTCCTCATTTCTAGAACTGTCCTGATTAAAGCAGAACTGAGGAGATCAACCCCGCATGCAAGCTTCCCCCTTCCTTCCAAATTATAGTCCCTAAGTCACCCTTCTCTAACACCTGGGACTCTACAAAACACCTAGGGCTTGAAAACTACTGGTGTAGTACATTCCTACTAGAGTTTAAGATCTAGGAAGAGCCTGGACTATTATAATATCCTCAAATTTCAGATGAGGAGAATGGCCCAAATAGTGTAAATGACTTGTTCAAGAGCAGACAGCTGAACTCAGATCTCTAACATTTCTACAAAAAGGAATTTTACACTTGGGTTCTGAAGATTTCTCTAAATTTCTCTTTAGAAATCTTCAGCACCTAGGTGAACAGCACACAAAACCATTCCTATGTAAACGTATGCTTTGAGTTTATTTTTCAAAGTAATTTAACTATCCCTTGGCAATCATAGTTTTTTGTTTCTGTTTTTTAACTTACTAAGTTTTTGTTCTGTTTTTTAACTTACTAAGCCTTGTTTACAGATGATACTAAAGTAAACCAGAGCCTATCAAAAGATTACAAACTCCCTATTTTCTGGAATCTCAACAAACGAAGTTTTGAAAAATTAGAAAAATTAAGATTGCAAAATACTTAAAGTCTTCTTTAAGAACAAAAGAGTTGGACATGGTGGTTCATGCTTGTAATCCCAGCACTTTGGGAGGCCAATGTGGTAGGATTGCTTGAGCCCAGGAGCATAAGACCAGCCTGTTCAGCAGGCCATGGACTTAAAATAGATACATAGATGGATAGATAGATAGATAGATAGATAGATAGATAAAGACCAGCCTGGGCAACACAGTGAGACTCCATTTCTTAAAAAAGAACAAAAGGGGAATTTCAACAAGGGTGACAAGACAATTAAACAGGAGAAAATAGTCTTCAACAAATGTTACTGAGATAACTGCATATCCTCACGTAAAAGAATGCAAACAATAACAAGTATTGGTGAGGATGTGGAGAAAATGAAACCTTCCCACATTGCTGGTTAGATTGTAAAGTGGTGTTAAACACGTCAAAAGGTTAAACAGTTACAAGACCCGGCCATTACACTCCTAGGTGTACAGCCAAGAGAAATGAAAACTTACGTCCACATAAAAACTTGGGCATGAATGTTCATAGCAGCATTATCCACAATAGCCAAAAAAGAAAAACAACCCCAATGTTCAACAATGATGAATGGATAAACAAAAGACGGTATAGCCATACAATGGATTATTTGACAATAAAAGTGAATGAAGTATTGAAACATGCTGTGAACCTCAAAAAAAATGTGTTAAAAACAGTATGTAAGAGACCACACATTATGAGTCCATTTATATGAAATGTCCAAATAGGCAAATCTATAGAGTTAGAAAGTAGATTAATGATTGCCAAAAGGGAGGCAGGAAGGGAGAGGAGTGAATGGGTTGTGACTGCTAATGGGTACACGGTTTCTTTCTGGGATGATTAAAATGTTCTAAAATCAAATTGTAGTGATAGTTGCACAACTCTTTCAGTAAAAACCATTGAATGAGGTAATTATATGTGAATTATATCTCAATAAAGCTGTTAAGAAAAAAAGACCAAAAGGCAGCGGTGGTTAGTAGCCTTTCTAATTCCAGTGAGAGTTTCAATTATACTTTCCAATCATAATTTTTAGGTCTGTATTTAACATCTTTGCTTGAGGGATTAAAGGGGAGGGCCTTCTACTGAAGCTTTTAATTAAATTAAGATAATGAAGTGCTGATAAAGCTAATGTTAAACCCTGATAGGGCTAATGGACAGGCACCCCCAAGACACATCTAACCAATACATTCACCAAATTTCTGGCAGATCCTTTATTTCTTTTTTAAGGCCCATATTTGCATTTTTGTTAAGTTAGGCTGCCCCTCTCCTTAGTCTCTTTAAAAATATAAGCTAATGCTTTGGTTTATCTTAGATCCCCTCTTTCACCTCTATCTTTTCACTTTCCTTGAATGAGTATGTATTCTAAATACACACTTATTTTTCTAACTTTCTGTCTTTCCTTCAGGCAATTTTTAAAAATCTATTTCTGTCAAAGTGATTTTAATCCAGAGTTACTAGTACATACCTAAGAAGCTGCTTCTTTAAGTATAATGGATTGAGCTGAGCTCTGTGATGACAAAAGGCAGCACCTTCGTTACTAGCACTATTAAGACTTCCTACTTATAAGGCACTTCACTTACGTCATCTAACTTAATTAAAGACTGTGCACTGTGGGCACAAGGTAATTATGGCCAAAAACAATTGGGGCAGGGATAGTAAATATGCCCATTATGATGTTGCGAACCTATATTCCCAGAATGAAAGGGTTTACTTTCTAAATGACTGTCCCTCAAAGCTCTGAATATACTTACTAGGTAATTAAACTTGGAAGATTTTTCACTATGTCCATGTATCTGCATTCCTTATTTGAACTGTTAATAATTTTTAAAAATTTTTAAAAAAGACAAGGGATGAATTCTGCTTCACTCAAAGGGGCATATTTTACAAGTATATTATAAATATTTGGAATGCTGTTTTATCACTAGAAAAAAGTTTAAAAATAAGGTTCATATTAAAATGTTAGCTCATGTTTCATAAAGTTTTTCTTTTTTATTTAAAAAATTTTATAAATAGAGACGGGGTCTCATTTTTTGCCCTGGCTTGTCTAAAACTCCTGGCCTCAAGTGATCCTTACATCTCGGCCTCCCAAAGTGCTGGTATTACAGGCGTGAGCCACCATGCCCAGCCCCATTTCATAAAGTTTTAAGGAAATCCAATACACAAATATTTCAAAAATGAGGCCAAGCTAAATATGTAACAAGGGAAAAATTAGCATAAGTTTGGCAGATCACAAGTTAAAATGCAGAAATACCAGCTTCCACAATAAAAGCAAAATATCAGGAAAAAGTCATATTAAGATTCTCATCAAATAAAACTGGATTCTAGTTTAAACAAAAGAAAAACAAATGTCAATTTAAAAGAACCTACAGTTTTCATTGGCATTGAAGCCTCTAAGAATGGCCTTCAGTTCTTGGAGCTTCTGATGAGCTCTTGCATGGACACTGTCAATCAGGAGTTTTTCTATCGATAAGTGGTCGATCTGCATAAATAAGAACAACAAATTCAAATGTGCAATTTAAACATTTTTACTTTAAAAGCCCAAGAGTAGATTACTGTGCTTCAAAATATTTCCTTTTGGAATCACACTGATTAAGTGTTAACCCTAACAGAAAGCAAACTTAAAGTTAAAAATTAACTAATATGGTATTGAGTTAAAAATTAACTTACAATTGATAGCTTAAAAACTATAGTTAACATTTTGGTAAGTAATAGGAGAAGATATTACAAATCAGTTATGGTGCTCTAATGCCAGACCTTAAAATTAAAATGGTATCTGATCTAAATTATAAAATATGAAAGAATATCTTAAAAATTATATATTATAGTATCAGATTTTTTAAAAAACAACAAATGTAAGAAGTGTAACATTTACTTAAAATAAGTTTCATAAAAGGTTTTAGGAAGAATTAGATATTTTCAAAAATTTGTGCTAAGAGTTTAAGGATAAATGGCAAGTTACATTCATTTAAACCAATATGAAAATATATTGAGATCTTTTACCTTCATGGCTCTTTCTACTAATTTGGAATCAGAAGCTGGCAAAGGAGGATCATGAAAAATCTGTAAAGGCTTGGAGACATCATTCTCATCAATTTTAATTGTAACTTTGTGAACAGATGCTGTTCCAGTTTTTCTCCCAAGAACCTGTTGACTAAAGAAAAAAATGAAGAATTTTTTTCAACACAGTCTGTTAACTTCTAGAATAAAATAGAGACAATCCATTGTGCAGTTTAGCCACAGCCTGGAATACGGCAGGCCCTCAGTGTTTGTGGAGGGAATAATAATGGGAAGATAGCTATTCTGTAATCCAATACAATATTTGATTTATTGCATTAAAAAAAGACATATAATTTAAAAATAAAACATATGCACACATGAAAAAGAACCCCAAAACAAAAACTACCTGTCTTCTAAGTAGTATCTACTCACCTCTGACTCCTTTACAGAAAATGGGGGTCATTTGGGATAATAAGATGCCGGAGTGGGGAGAAAAACAGGAATCAAGTAAAATTCAAACAGGGAATTGAGAGTTACAAACAGTCCAATACGAATTTTCTCCCAAAGAAAGTTTTTAACAGGCATAATTCAAAGTGGAAAACTGTGATAAGCATGCATGTTTTAAAAAATGATACCCAACAATCTAACCTAATGGTCTTTTCTAACCTAACGGTCTTTTAGCTATTTGGTATAAACCCAAAGTAAACTAACCTCTCAAACTTTTTAATAATAGTAAGTCTTAGTACAAACAGGTAAATGTCTATGTATTTAAAACATGTTCTAAGACAGGTGTCAACTATGGATGTCCTATGTGGTCTACATAATACTATGGGACCTTACTACACAAAAGCATGTTACTAGAGGTGCATAGCTATTGGTATACAGTCATTCCTTGGTATACTTGGGAGACTGGCTCCAGGATTCCCGTCCCAATACCAAAATCCACGCAAACTCACGTCCTGCCGTCAGTCCTGCGGTCAGCCAGCAGAACCCACGTATAGGGAAGGTTGGCCCTATACGCAGGTTTCACATCTTGCAAATTGATCTGCATATAAGTGGACCCACACAATTCAAGCTTGTGTTGTCCAAGGGTCAACTGTATATTAAATCAGATGTATGAGAGAAAAAGAGAAATAAAAAGAGTATTTACAGTCATAGCACGAACCCACCAGAACTGATTTTACTTACTTCCAAACTGAAAGGGAGAGGCACTTTCCAGCATGATACCTTTCCACCTGCACAAGGTCTCCCCACCGTTCTCGGATTAACATTAGAGTTTGGGAATGTAACACTTCTAACTGAAGTGATAAACAGAAAGAATCTGATAGATGTTGTTAAGTAAAATTAATACATTACACCAACAGTCAATCAAGTCCAGGTGAACTTCATTTAAGGAAGGTTCTCTTATTGAAAACCTGGAGAAAAATTTCTGAAGAAAATTTCTGAAATGATTATTTCTCCAATGCCTCATCGTAAAAAGTATTATAATTTATAGCATAATTTCAGAAAAAGGTTTTATATTTAATTTTAAACCAATATAAAACCATAAAGTCTGGGTTGTGTCTTAATTCATCATAGTTTAGAGAACATGGATTGACCAAATAGTACTATTTTTTTCACCAAACAGTACTTTTTTATTATTATTATTTTGTGTGTGTGTGTGACGGAGTCTTGCTCTGTCATCCAGGCTGGAGTGCAGTGGCACGATCTCGGCTCACTGCAACCTCTGCTTCCTGGGTTCAAGCGATTCTCCTGTCTCAGGCTCCCTAGTAGCTGGGATTACAGGTGCCCGCCACCACACCAGGCTTCTTTTTTTTTTTTGGATTTTTAGTAGAGACAGGGTTTCACCATGGTGGCCAGGCAGGTCTTGAACTCCTGACCTCAAGTGATACACCCGCCTCAGCCTCCCAAAGTGCCGGGATTACAAGCATGAGCCACCGTGCCCAGCCTCAAACAATACTATTTTTAACTAATCACTTTTTGCTTTTACCTGCAAAGTCAACAGTAAAATTTTAAATTTGGTTTATTACAAACATATCACTATTCTTCACTATTCTCCAGCCCTATTTGCACCTCAAAAAGGGTGGGGGAGATGGGGGCAAGGAATGTAGGCTGCTACAGTTCAAGACTAAGGACAAATGAAAAATGTGGGAGAGGTACCACAAAATCCTTACAAATACATGTCTCAAATTTCAGAAGGATACGTAGGCAGTTGTACATATCCTGAAGAGGTTTCTCATCAGCAAAGAGCCTAGACTGCACCAGTTGATGGATGAAGCTGATTTGCATGCTATGAACCAAAGCTCGCCCATCTTCCGTTGGCAGAAGAAAAGAAAGCAGTTAATCAAATAGGTGTACAAGTGTGTCACTATACCAACTAAGGAAGCACATAATAACAATGAATTTTTTTAAAAAGCACTGAAATTATCTACAGAAACTTGACATTGTACTCTGAGAAACACTGAAACTTCCATGGTCAATAGGCAGTTACAATTATAAAACTTGCTTCAAATTACAGGATAAATTGCTGCATGCATTTATTATTTTGCAGGAATATATATAGAGAGAGACAGGATCTTGCTCTGTCACCCAGGCTAGAGTGCAGTGGCGTGATCATGGCTCATTGCAGCCTCAACCTCCCTGGGCTCAGGTGATCCTCCCACCTCCCAACCCCAGCCTCCCAAGTAGCTGGGACTACAGGAACACACCACCACGCCTGGCTAATTTTTAAATTTTTTGTAGAGACAGGGTCTTGCTATATTGTCTAGGCTGGTCTCAAACTCCTGAGCTCAAGCGATCCACCTGCCTCGGCCTCCCAAAGTAGTGGGATTACAAGCATGAGCCATCATCCCCAGCCGGGAATATTTCAATAATATAAAAAATCAAACATTTAAATTAATACTTATGATTTAAATCACTACTTATGATTTACCTCCTGTTTCCTTATCCTCAACTAGAATTTCTAGCTTGAGAAGACGCCATGGAACATCAGGGTCATCTCCCATCACAGTCAAGGTGGCTTCAAATTCTCCTTCAACACGAAACTTCACCCGGCCATTTGCTTTTAGAAGAAAAAGATGAAGAAAAAGAAGTGTACTTTGCTAGAAAATGAGAATCTTCCTCCTGACCTAGAACTTTCAGTCTTACTTATAAAAATTTTTAAATAGATTGAAGGTTCTTTCATAAGGTTCCAACAATTCAATGGTTCCTGAATAAGAAGTAGCCAGCTTCCAGGTCAAGAAATGAAAGGCAACTCTTCTAACATAAATGAACAACATTTTCTTGAGGCTCAACTCTGGGGACTCTTCTCTCTTTCCAGCCCCACTCCCAAGCTGCAAATACCAGCACTGTATTTCTAGGTACTAAAGAGAAATGATACAGCTGGCAAGTCATAGAATCAAACACCATAAAACTGTCAGTCAAATCTTCATAATGCTATTTTTCCTTGAATAAAACCCAAAAAGCTGTTTAGGAAAATATTCTAACATGCAAATTCTGTCACCCAGGCTGGAGTACAGTGGTGCAATCTTGGCTCACTGCAACCTCTGCCTCCCAGGTTCAAGCAATTCTCATGCCTCAGCCACCCGAATACCTGGGATTACAGGTGCGGGCCACCGCACCCGGCTAATTTTTGTATTTTTAGTAGAGATGGGGTTTCACCATGTTGGCCAGGCTGGTCTCAAACTCCTGACCTCAAGTGATCTGCCTGCCTCAGTCTCCCAAAGTGCTGAGATTACAGGCATGAGCCACCACACCTGGCCATCAACTCTTAAAAAAATAAATTTCAGATACATACCAACTGTAAGATTTGCTAACTGAGGAGGAAGATCTGTGGTTACAAGCCGATGTCTAAGAATCTGATTCAGCTGATGGAGTGTGGCTTGTTTTTCAATTTTGGTAATTGGGTCTGGAGGAATAATTTTATCCTGCAAAAAAATTTAAGTGATTTTTAAATAATGTACAAAAGGGGATTTTTTTTTCAATCTTTTCCTGTCTTTATACAGTGTTGCGTACTTTACCTAAGAGAATCTCAACACTCATTTCTGCAGTCTACATACAAAAACAATGGCCATTACTATCATGCATAAGAGCAACAATGATTCTAGTCATTTAGCTAAGATCATAATACAACATGACCTCCCTTATGCTCTATTTATAAACCAACTAAATATCACTTGATAGCTTCCACAAGTTCTTACAAGTATAAAATACAATATGGCACCAAGTCAGTAAACTACCAAAACAATAAAAGTTTAAAACACTTTCAAAAAGCAACTAGCATGTAGCATTTTCACATCTGAAATAGATGTTATGTCTGCACATCCGCGCATCCCTGGGGGAAAAAAAAATAAAACCTTCACCCATTTTGATATCTACTCACATCTGGCCCCAACTTATTTCAAAAAAGCACAACTTTAGTTACAGAGAAAAAAAGCAAACTATATGTACTGTTTGTTTTAACAATGTTTTTTGCTGGGCTACTTAATAATACAATCCAATCCAGTGCCAAAACCTTTAGTTTTTAGGAACATGGGGGCAAGCAAAGAACTTACCCTAATGCAGGTTGGCAGCCGTGGGTAAGATCCAGTAGTTAGTACATCAATGGCATATGGGATGGCAAAACTAGGCAGGCGTGCATGGACCAGAGCATCTCTAGCTAACGAGGCCAGGCGATCAGCAGTGTCCACAAACAGGATGGCTTGCTGATCTAAAAAGCTTGAAATCATCTTTAAAGTAAAGGGTAAATGTATTAAGCATCCCTGAAAACTATCTCCTTTTCACACTAAATATTGTTAAATAATTCCAAAGTAAACTTCAAGGGGAATTAGTATCAGTTTTCCATATTTCAAAGTAGTTCTTCAAATATTCTCCAGTAACTTGAAGAAGAAATATTTAATACACTAGTATTTGATATTAAGAGCAATAATTTTCTGTCACTTTAAGTAAAAGCTTTCTAATTCATTTCTCCATCCTTAACATTACACACACATAATATCAAAGTTAGGAAAAATAAGTAGAATAAAATGGTTTTTTCCTCTTACAGACTTCCAGAGTTGGTTGGTAATGAAGGAGTTAAAAGCATGGACTCCTAGACCTAGACTGCCTTGTTCTCCATTTTAACTCTGCTACTTACCAGTCTTGTAACCTTGGGCAAGTAACTTAACCTCTTTGTGCCTCAGCTTTTTTCAACTGTAAAATGGAGGTGATCATGATTCCCAATCTCATAAAGTTGTTCTCTGTATTAAGAGATAATGCAAAATAGAGAACACAGAAATCCACACATAGCCAACTCATTTTCCAAAACAGCACCAAGAACATACACTGGGGAAAGGACAGTTTCTTTAATAAATGGTGATGGGAAAACTCGATAACCATCATATGCAAAAGAATGAAACTAGACCCCCATCTCTCACACTATACAAAAATGAACTGAAAATGAATTAAAGGCTTAAGCATGAGACCTGAGACTATGAAACTACTAGAAGAAAGCATTGGAAAAATGCTCTAAGACATTGGCCTGGGCTGGGTGCGGTGGCTCAGGTCTGTAATCCCAGCACTTTGGGAGGCCAAGGTGGGCAGGTCACGAGGTCAGGAGATTGAGACCATTCTGGCTAACATGATGAAACCCCGTCTCTACTAAAAATACAAAAAATTAGCTGGGCGCGGTGGCACGAGCCTGTAGTCCCAGCTACTCGGGAGGCTGAGGCAGGAGAATTGCTTGAACCCGGAAGGCGGAGGTTGCAGTGAGCCAAGATCGTGCCACTGCACTCCAGCCTGGGCGGTAGAGTGAGACTCCATCTCAAAAAAAAAAAAAAAAAAAAAAGGCAACAAAAGCAAAAATAAACAAAAGAGATTATATCAAGCTAAAAAGCTTCTGCACAACAAAAGAAATAATCAACAGTGTGAAGAGACCACCCACAGAATGGGAGAAAATGTCTGCAAAATATCCATCTGACAAGGGATTAATATCCAGAATACATAAGGAACTCAACTCAATAGCAAAATAAAACAGAATAACTCCATTTAAAAAATGAGCAAAATACCTGAATAGACATTTCTCAAAAGAAGACATACAAATGGCCAAAAGGTATTATGAAAAAATGCAACATTACTAATCATCAAGGAAATGTAAATAAAAACCACAATGAGATATCATCTCACCCCAGTTAAAATGACTATTATCAAAAAGACAAAAAATAACAGATGCTTGTGAGGATGTGGAAGAAGGGGAACCCTCACGCTGTTGGTGGGAATGTGAAGTACTACAGCCACTACAGAGAACACTATGGAGGTTCCTCAAAAAAAAACTAAAAATAGGCTGTGTGTGGTGGCTCACATATGTAATCCTAGCATTTGGGGAGACAGAGGCAGGAGGATTGCTTGAGCCCAGGACTTGCAGACCAACCTGGACAACATAGGGAGACCCTGTCTCTACAAAAAATTAAAAAACAAAAAAATTAGCCTGGCATAGTGGTGTATGCCTATGGTCTCACAGCTACTAGCGAGGATCACTTGAGCCCAGGAGGTTGACGCTGCAAAGAGCCATGACTGTGCCACTGCACTCCAGTCTGGGTGACAGAATGAGACCCTGTCTCAAAAAAAAAAAACAAAAACCACTAACAACTAAAAATATAATTACCATATGATCCAGCAATTCCACTGCTGAGTATATATATATTCAAGAGAAAGGAAATCAGCATACCAAAAAGATATCTGCACTCCCAGGTTTACTGCAGCACTACTCACAATAGCCAAGATACAGAATCAACCCAAGTGTCCATCAACAGATGAATAAAGAAAATACAGTACATATACACAATGGAATACTATTCAGCCATAAAAAAGAATGAAAGCCCGCCGTTTGCAACAGCACGTATGGAAGTGAAGGTCACTATGGTAAGTGAAATAAGCCAGGCACAGAAAGACAAGTATTGCACATTCTCTCTCCTATGTGGGAGTTAAAAAAGTGGATAACACGGAAGTAGAGAGTAGAATGCTGGTTAGGAGAAGCTGGGAAGGGGGGAGGAGGTATGAAGAAAAGTTGGTACAAAAATATAGTTAAAAGGAATAAGTTCCAGTATTTAATAGTAGAGTAGGGAAATTATAATTAACAATAATTTATTGTATATTCAAAACGACCAGAAGAGAAGAACTATAACATTCCCAACACAAAGAAAAATGTCTGAGGTAATTAATATCCCAATTATCCTGCTTTGATCACTATGTACATGTATCAAAATATCACATGTACCCCCAAAATATGTACAACTATGATATATCAATTGAAAAAAAAAAAGAGTTAACACATAAAAAAACCTTTAGAACAGTGCCTAGAAAGAACATAGAAAACACTCCAAAACACCCATTATGAGATACAGGTCAACTTCATGCCCAATACAGAAATCCTTTCCATCAGTTTTCTACCCAATGCATTTCATAAGGATACCTAAACTAGTAGAGCTCATCACAGAGCTAAAAACTACCTCCCTAAAACCTTTATCTTCTAGTTCATGGTTTTTTTGTTGTTGTTGTTTCGTTTTGTTTTGTTTTTGAGACAGAGTCTTGCTCTGTCTCCCAGGCTGGAGTGCAGTGGCATGATCTCTGCTCACTGCGACCTCCACCTCCCGGGTTCAAGCAATTCTCCTGGCTCAGCCTCCTGAGTAGCTGGGATTACAGGAGTGCACCACCACCCCCAGCTAATTTTTGTATTTTTAGTAAAGACGGGGTTTCACCATGCTGGCCAGGCTAGTCTCGAACTCCTGACCTCAGGTGATCCACCCGCCCTCAGCCTCCCAAAGTGCTGGGATTACAGGCGTGAGCCACTGCACCCGGCCATCTTCTAGTTCTATTCTAGAACAACACTTAAAGTTTTCTCTCTCATGTCCTTCAAACAGGCTGTCAGTGGCCAACTTAAAACATAGTACCCAGAATTAATACCAACATCACACAAACACAGCACTCTACAATTTCTCAGTGTTTTCAAACATTTTATTTGATTTTTGCAACTCTAGGAAGTACAACCAGATAATTACTATGATCTTAGAGATGAGAAAATTGAGGCTTAGGTTAAGACACTTGCCCAAAGAAAGTCAATTATCAGAAGAGCTGAAACAACAACAACAAAAATATTTCTTCTAATTCTTAGTTAGACCCAATATACAGCATGGTCCAGTAAAAATGCTACCTTCTATGACTAGTACAATGAATTTCTATCAATGCCACCAACACTAACTTCTTATTAACAGTCATGACACTGCTAATACATTCTCAACTTTTTAACTGGCTTTTACTCAGATTTAGGCCATCTCACATCTCCCTTAACTCAGGTCACTGTAAAAATGCTTATCAGACCAAGGTCAAGCTCAAAGAGTACCAAAGACCTCCCCGGCAGAAAGACATGCATCAACCTTACTGGGATGCCACAGTTTATCCAGCCCCTATTGCTCCACTTAAACATAAACAATTAATGAAACACTCTCTAAACTACTTCACTGAACTCAAAATACACTAGCTTCAGCTACATTCCTTGAACTTAGAAATACAATTAATAAAGATAAAACTTGGCTGGGTGTGGTGGCTCACACCTGTAATCCCCAGCAGTTTGGGAGGCAGAGGCGGAAAGACTGCTTGAAGCCAGGAGTTCGAAACCAGCCTGGGCAACCAAGTAAGACCCCATCTCTATAAAAACTTTTTAAAAATTAGATGGGCACAGTAGTGTGAGTGCCTGTGGTCTCAGGTACTCAGGGAGGCTGAGGTGGGAGGGCTGCTTGAACCCAGAAGTTTGAGGTTGCAGTGAGCTGTGATTACACCACTGCACTCCAGCCTGGGTGACAGAGTGAGACTTCATGTCTTAAAATAAATAAATAAAAGATAAAACTTGAGTTTTGAGTAACTGATTAGTGAATCCATTCACATAGTCTTAGTTCACAAAGAACTAATCCATGTTATTTTTAGGTATTCACACACCAGCTGTGAATATGTTTAATAATAATCTCCTTTAGAATTTAACACCAAATAAATGTTTCTCTAAACAAGATACACAAATGGCCAATAAGCACATGAAAACATGTTCAACATCTCTGGTCATCAGGAAAATACAAATTAAAACTTTAATGAGATGCCACTTCATACCTACTAGGATGGCTAGACTCAAAAAGTCAGGTAACAACCAGTGTTGGCATAGATGTGGAGAAACTAAACTTCCATACATTGCTGGTGGAAATGTAAAATGGTGTGGCCACTTTGTAAAATAGTCTGGCAGTTCCACAAAAAGTTCAACAAAGAGTTACCATATGACCTAGCCATCCCACTCCTAGGTATACAGTCAAGAGAAATAAAAGCACACATCCCGACAGTTGGACATGACTATTTACAACAGCATTAGTCATAATAATCCAAAACTGGAAACAACCCAAATGCCTATTAACTGATGAACAGATAAACAAAATGTAGTATATCCATGCAATTCAGCCATAAAAAGGAATGTAGTGACACAAGCTACCACATGAATCAATCTTGAAAATACCACACTAAAAAAAAAAATGCTAAGTTAAAGAAGCCAATCACAACACAACACATTTGATTCCATTTATATGAAATGTTCAGAATAGGCACATCTATTGAAACAAAGTACATTAGTGGCTGCTTAGGGCTAGAGGAGAGCTGGGGTGGTAACTAAAGGGCACAGGTTTTCTTTCTGAGGTGATTAAAATGTTCTAAAATTGACTGTGATGATGGTTGCACAGATCTGTGAATATAACAAAAACCACTGAATTGTATACTTTAAGTGGGTGAATAGTATGGTATGTAAATTATATCTCAATAAAGCTACTGAAAAAAATATCTAGGAGAATGAGAGATATTTTATCTTTTTCTTAGGCAAAACATTATCCAGGTTGTTTTACCATTAGTCAGAGTTCTATAAACTATGGATCTATACACTCATAACACATCTGGCATGGCTAAAGATCATTATCAAGAATCTCTAACAAACTAGTTAAATAATCATTAGGTTGAGAACAGAAGTGCTGAAACATGAACAATCCCTCTAATTCTCATTGATGGACTTTATCCCTGACATAAACACATCTGTATCTACATTCAGAATACAAAAATGCTGAGAGGGTCAGAGCAAGATGGTGGAATACAAGCCAACACCAGTCACCCCCTCTCCAGGAACACGAAATTTTTACTATCTGCACACAGAAAAGCACTGTTACAAAAACCAAAAATCAGGTGAGCAATCACAGTACTTGGTTTTAACTTCATATCACTGAAAGAGGCATTGAGGAGGGCAGGAGAGGCAGTCTTGAATCCCTGACACCACCCCTCCCCTGCCACCCCAACAGAGGCCCTGCACTTAAGGGAGGGAGAGAACAGTGACTGGGGGACTTTACACTGAACTCAGTACTGCCCTGTCATAGTGGAGAGCAAAGCTGTGCTGGGCCAGAGGGAGCATTTGGACCAGCCTTGGCTAGAGAATTGCCCATCGCAGCGGTTGGAACTTGAGTTTCTCAGCAAGCCTTGCTAATGTGGGCCAAAGTACTCTGGAGTCCTAGGTAAACATGAAAGGCTGTCTAGGACACAAGCACTGCAATTCCTAGGCAACTCCTAGTGCTAGGCTGGACTCAGAGCCAGAGGACTAGGTGGCACATGACCTAGGGATACACCCGCTGGGGGGCCTAAGGGAGTGCTTGCACCACCCTTCCACAAACCCCAGGCAGCGCAGCTTTTGACAACAAAAGAGACTCCTTCCTTCTGCTTGAGGAGAGGAGAGCAAAGAGTAAAAAGGACTTTGTCTTGCATCTTGGATACCAGCTCAGCCACACTAGGACAGGGTACCGGGCAGAGTAGTGAGGCCCCTATTCGAGGCTCTAGCTCACAGACGACAAAGACACACCCTGGGCCAGAAGGGAACCTGCTGCCTTGAAGGAAAGGACCCAGTCCTGGCAGGATTCATCGCCTGCTGAATAAAAGAGCCCTTGGGCCCTGAATAACCAGCGGCAATACCCAGGTAGTATGCCGTGGACCTTGGGCTCTGAAATGTGCTGACTTCAGGTGTGACCAAGCACATTCCGAGCTGTGGTGGCTATGGTGAAAGACTCCTTCTGTTAGAGAAAAGCAGGGGGAAAAGTAAAGGGGACTTTGTTTTGCACCTTAGGTACCAGCTCAGCCAAAGTGGGGTAGAGCACCAAGCAGGCTCTTGGGGTCCCCAAGTCTAGGCCTAGGCTCTTGGACTGCATTTTTGGACCTCCCCAGGGCCAGAGGGAAGCCCACTGCCCTGAAAGATGAGTCCCAGGCCTGGCAGTATTCACCACAAGCTGACTGAAGAACCCTTAGATTTTAAGTGAGCATCAGTGGTGGCCTAGCAGAACCCCTCCCATGAGCCAGTGATGGCCAAAGGGGGAGGCTCCTCTGCCTGTGGAAAGGGGAGAGAAAAGCAGGAAGGAATTCGTATTGTGGTTTGAGTGCCAGCTTAGCCGCAGTAAGAAAAGAATATCAGGCAAATTACTAAGGTTTTTGACTCTAATCCCTGGCCACCAGACAGCATCTCTGGGCTCACCCAAAGCCTGGGGAAACTTGCCATCCCAAAAAACACAAACCTGACTGGCTTCGCCACCTGCTGATCATAGAGCCCTAGGGCCTGGAGTGAAGGTAAGTGGTAGCCAGGTTACCAGTGTAACCAGTGGTTACACTGAGCCTTGGGCAAGACCCAGTGCTGTGCTGACTTCAGGTCTGAGCTGGTACAGTCCTAGTGCTGGTGGCCATATGGGTGCTTACATCACCATACCCCCAGTTCCAGGTGGCTCAGCACAAAGAGCAAGACTTTGTTTGTTTGGAAGAAACTAAGGAAAAAGAACAAGAGCCTTTGGTTGGTAATCCAGAGAAATCTTCCAGATCTTATCCAAGACCATCAAGGCAGTACCTCTATGAGTCGGCAAAAACCACAGCATTATTGAGCTTGGGGCCTAAGTACCTTTGAATATCTAGAAAGCCTCCTCAAGAAGGACAGACATAAACAGGCCCAGACTGCAAAGACTACAATAAATACCTAACTCTTTGAGGCCCAGATCTAAAAGCATCAAGATCATCCAGGAAAACAGGACCTCACCAAACGAACAAAAGAAGGTACCAGGAACTAATCCAGGAGAAACAGAGATATGTGACCTTTCAGACAGAAAATTCAAAATAGCTGTTTTGAGGAAACTCAAAGAAATTCAAGAAAACACAGACAATGAATTCAGAATCCTATCAGATAAATTTAACAGAGATTGAAATAATTTTTTTAAAAATCAAGCAGAAACTCTAGAGTTGAAAAATGCAATCGGCATACTGAAGAATGCATCAGAATCTCTTAATAACAGAGTTGATCAACCAGAAGAAAGAATTAGTGAGCTTGAAGACAGGCTATTTGAAAATACACAGTCAGAAGAGACAAAAGACAAAAGAACAAAAAAGAATGAAGCACACCTACAAGATTTAGAAAACAGCCTCAAAAGGACAAATCTCAGAGTTACTGGCCTTAGAGAGGAGGCAGAAAAAGAGAGATAAGGGCAGTAAGTTTATTGAAAAGGATAACAACAGAAAAAACTTCCCAAACCTAGAGAAAGATACCAACATTAAAGTACAAGAAGATTATAGAACACCAAGCAGATTCAGCCCAAAGACGACTCAAGGCATCTAATAATCAAACTCCCAAAGGTCAAGGATAAAGATGGGATCCTAAAAGCAGCAAGAGAAAAGAAACAAATAACATACAATGATGCTCTCTAATATGTTTGGTAGGAGACTTTTCAGTGAAAACCTTACAGGCCAGAAGAGAGTGGTATGACATTAAATTTAAAGTGCTGAAGGAAAAAAACTTTTACCCTAGGATAGTATATCCGGTGGAAACATCCTTCAAGCATGAAGGAGAAATAAAGACTTTCTCTGACAAACAAGATGAGAGATTTCATCAACATCAGACCTGTCCTACAAGAAATGCTAAAGGGAGTTATTTAATCTGAAAGAAAAATATGTCAATAAGCAAGAAGAAATCATCTGAAGGTACAAACTCACTGGTAATAGTGAGCACACAGAAAAACACAGAATATTATAACACTGTAATTGTACTATGTAAACTACTCCTATCTTCAGTAGAAAGACTAAATGGTAAACCAACAGGAAATCGTAACTACAACAACTTTTGAAGATACAGAACTTTTGAAGACAATAAGAACTAAAGAGAAACAAAAAAGTTAAAAAGGAGGGAGATAAAGTTAAACTGCAGAGTTTTCATTAGTTTTCTTTTTGTGTGTTTGTTTATGCAATCAGTGTCAAGTTGTCATCAGTTTAAAATAATGGGTTATAAGACAGTATTTGCAAGCCTCATAGTAACCTCAAATCAAAAACCATACAATGGGCCAGGCGCAGTGGCTCACGCCTGTAATCCCAGCACTTTGGGAAGCTGAGGCAGGTGGATCACCTGAGGTCCAAAGTTCAAGACCAGCCCGGCCAACACGGCGAAACCCCATCTCTACTAAAAATACAAAAATTAGCTGGGCATGGTGGCATGCACCTGTAATCCCAGCTACTCAGGAGGCTGAGGCAGTAGAATCGCTTGAATCTGGGAGTCAGAGGTTACAGTGGGCCAAGATTGCGCCACTGCACTCCAGCCTGGGCAACAGAGTGAGACTCCGTCTCAGAAAAAAAAAAAAAAAAAAATACAATGGATACAAAAAATAAAAAACAAGAAATTACATCGTGTCACCAGAGAAAATCACCTTCACTAAAAGGAAGACAAGAAGGAAGGAAAAAAGAGAAGACCACAAAACAACGAGAAAACAACAAAATGGCAGGAGTAAATCTCTACTTATCAATAATAACACTGAATGTAATGAACAAAACTCTCTAATAAAAAGGCACAGAGTGGCTGAATAGATTTAAAAAAACAAGACTCAATGATCCGTTGCCTATAAGAAACATACTTCACCTATAAAGACACACATACATAGACTGAAAATAAAGGGATGGGAAAAGATTTATATGTCGACAGAAACCAAAAAGGAGTAGGAGTAGCTATACTTAGGCAAAATAGATTTCAAGACAAAAACTATGAAAAGAGACAAAGAAGGTCATTAATGATAAAGGAGTCAATTCAGCAAAAGGATATGATTGTAAACATATATGTATCCAACACTGGAACACCCAGATATATAAACCAAATACTAATATTATTAAAGAACAAAATGTCAATACAATAATAGCTGGAGACTTCAACACCCCGCTTTCAGCATTGGACGGATCTCCCAGACAGAAACTCAACAGAGAAACATGGAACTTAATCTGCACTGTGGAACAAATAAACCTAATAGATATTTATGGAACATTTTATCCAAAGGCTGCAGGATACACATTCTTCTCCTCAGCACACAGATCATTCTCAAGGACAGACCGTATGTTAGGCCACAAAGCAAGTCTTAAAACATTCAGAAAAACTGAAATAATATCAAGCATCTTCTCTGACCACAATGGAATAAAACTAGAAAACAACAAGAGGAATTTTGGAAACCATACAAACACACGGAAACAATACACTCCCAAATGAACGGTGAGTCAATGAACAAATTAAGAAGAAAATTTAAAAATTTATTGTAATAAATGATAATGGAAACACAACACACCAAAACCTATGGGATGCAGCACTAAGAGATAAATTTATAGTTATAAGTGCCTACATCAAAAAAGAAGAAAAACTTCAAATAAATAACCTAACGATGCATCTTAAAGACTATAAAAGCAAGAGAAACCTGAAACCAAAATTAGAAGAAATAATAAAGATCAGGGCAGAAATAAATGAATTTGAAATGAAGAAAACAATGCAAAAGATCAATGAAACAAGAAGCTGGTTTTCTGAAAAACTGAACAAAATTGACAAACCTTTACCCAGACTCACAAAGAAAAAAAGGGAGAAGACCCAAATGAATAAAATCAGGGATGAAAAAGGAAACATTACAACTAATACCACAGAAATTCAAAGGATCATTAGTGGCTACTGTAAGCAACTATATGACAATAAATTGGAAAATCTAGAGGAAATGGATAAATTCCTAGACACATACAACCTGTGAAGACTGAACCATGAAGAAATTCAAAACCCGAATAGACTAATAACAAGTAACAAGAATGGAGCTATAATTCATTATATTAATTATAATTTGTCTCCCAGCAAATAAAAGCCCAGGACCTTATGGCTTCACTACTGAATTCTACCAAACATTTAAAGACAAACTAATACCAATCCTACTTAAACTATTCCAAAAAATAGTGGAAGAGGGAAAACTTCCAAACTCATTCTACAAGGCCAGTATTACCCTGATACCAAAACCAGACAAAGACACATCAAAAAAAGAAAATTACAGGCCAATACATCTGATGAATATTAATACAAAAATCCTCTCAACAAAATACTAGCAAACCAAATTGAACAAAACATTAAAAAGATCGTTCATCATGACCAAGTGGGATTTATCCCAGGGATGCAAGGATGGTTCAAAATATACAAATCAATCACTGTGATACATCATATCTATAGAATGAAAAACAAAAACCATGTGATCATTTCAACTGATGCTGAAAACACATGTAATAGCATTCAACATCCCTTCATGATAAAAACCCTCAAAAAACTGGGTATAGAAGGAACATACCTCAACATAATAAAAGCCATATTTGACGGACCCACAGCTAATTATCATGCTGAATGGAGAAAAACTGAAAGCCCTTCCTCTCAGATCTGGAACACGACAAGGATGCCCATTTTCACCACTATTATTCAACATAGTACTGGAAGTCCTAGCTAGAGCAATCAGACAAAAGAAAGAAAGAAAGGGCATCCAAATTGGAAAGGAAGAAGTCAAATTATCCTTGTTTGCAGATGATATGATCTTATATTTGGAAAAACCTAAAGACCCCACCAAAAAACTATTAGAACTGATAAATTCAGTAAAGTTGCAGAATACAAAATCAACATACAAAACATCAGTAGTATTTCTATATGCCAATAGTGAACAATCTGAAAAACAATCAAGTTTTTACTCCTTAACGCTTCTTGAACATAGCATAAAACTTTATTTTTGGTAGATTTTAGCATCTTTGGTACACTGCACTGCATGTCACTTTGCATTCCAAAGAGTGATTCAACAGTCAAAAGACCATGAGGTTCTCGAAGGCAGGGACTATTCCTTATTGAAGATTCCATCCTCTGTGCCCTAACCCTGTGCTTATTAGAGGTTTAGAGAATTAGTAGATAAACAAACAGAAAAATGCTGTTATCAGCCTCTGTGACCTTGAAGAAGCCATGTAACTTCTAGGAACCTTATCATTTTGTCATCTGTAAAACTGGAGAAAAAAAAAAAACCAACTCTGCCATTCTCACAGGATGTCAAGAATTCATAAGCAAAATTTAAGGGAGAACCTTGCAAATTCTAAAGAATAGCACGAATATAAACTAACAATTTTCCCCCTTTAGTTCCAGTCTCATATTTAAAGTCTCCTCACGTAATGATGTCTCCAGCTATCTCCTCTTCTTTCTGATCAGGTGTCCATAAACAAATACTAAGTTTCTGCAGAAATATACATTATCATTCAGAAATATGATCATTCACATGTCACTCAAATCAGCAGGGATAAGTTAAAGCTAAAATGTAAAACTATGTCTATCATAACATTCGAAAAGTTATTTTATACAAAGTAAAATAAAAAGTTTAACTCACCGCACATTTTTCCACTTTGCCAGCATTATTAGCCCATTTCACTAAAGCTAATAATCGAACGAAGAGTTGGCGTGTCCGGCTAGCAAACTGCACTATTTCTATTTTCCTATAAAATAAAACAACTCTTAATGAACCAACATATTAGAAAAAGTATTTCACAATTTATTTCAGCTAAGCAAAAAATAAACAAATAAATAAATCAGCCTTTGCTTACAACCACTACAAAATGAGCCACCTAAAATATTTATCTAAATATGAACTATTGTCACATTTTGTATATTATCTGCATATGCTTTTTCACCTCAGAGCAATAAACCCAATAGAATGTTTTAGCAATAAGTCACATTTTAAAATTAATTTTATATTGTAATAAAAGTTGTTTACAAAAATATACTAAATTCAGTATATGGTGATAGAAGTAAACTGGTTCACAGAAGGGATTAAATGAGGAGTTATGAATTATAAGTTCATAACTGAAATTAGGAGTAATTTAATTAGTAAGTAATTAGTAACCCTTTTGGTAAGTGAAAGGAATTGAAACTGATCTTTACCAAAGCCTGAAACTGTATTCATTCTACAAAAGGGCACCAGTTCCCATCCTGCACCAGCATGAAAGATTGAGCAATTAAAGAACTTAACTATGTAACTCTTTACCAAACTAATTTCAATGACAAACTTGGATACATTAAAAAATATCCAAGCAAAGCTAAAGAAATTATGTTGAGTACTAAAAATAAAAGGTCTGTCCATATCTAGTTTTATCCCATACTCACTATTATTACTTTTCCCCTAATACTCATCAGTACTTTTATCTCATCCTAAAATCCCAAAAGCTTTACTAATATCAATCAACATGTTAGCTAGATCTCTCAACTTCATAGCAGCTATAAAACTGATAATCATATCTTTTATGGTTTACTTTAAAACACTGAAAAAAATATTCAGCAAGCCAGGACCGATGACCAGACCCAGCAGGACACCAACCTCCCTCCAAGTAGACTCTGACCTATTAATCTTAGTACAGCTGTTCAATGACCTGCAGATCCAATCCACATCTCTGCATCTTGCCAATACCACCACCATGACGCAATGCACCAAAGTAAAAGTTCTTGCTGAAGTACAATCCTGACTGAAGGCTAGAGGCTAGCTCCTACTGAGAGCACACATAGCCCACAAGCACCCTAAAAGGCTCTCTTAAAAATCGGCCAGCAATATGATTAGTGGTACTATAAAGAGAAGAATCAAGGGCATAATTATGACTCTTTGCCAGTGTCTACGAAGGATCATAAGACAAGACTGAGACATAGCAGAAATGTTAAACACACATTAAGATCCAGCAGATCTCAGGGCTGGGAACCTCAGTACCTTTCACTCTAACTCAGCAATGGCTTATAGAGGATGCAAGGTCTCTGCTCCTCTCACAGAGCAAACACACTTGTCTATCATTAATTCGGTTTCCCAAATGCAGTCCTCTACTACAATGGAGATGTCCCCCTTTGTAAACTATAGTAACATGGTTTTCTGACACCATGTTGTCTCAAGTGCTAGGCAACATGAGTCAGTTTTTCAAAGGCCCAGTTTCCCTTCATACCCCAGAGCGGACAGAACAAATCCTTGACTTAACGTTTTCCTCCTTTAATACTGACCAGCCAAACCATAACACAGGTTGCCCTAGTTGTCTCTTTCACTTCTACCTTTTTGATCTCTAATTCGATCAAAAAGTTAAGTTGGGGTTGGCAATGGAGTGTTGCCATTAAGAAATGCTAAAAAGTTGCCAAGTGATTTGGTATTAAAAAAAAAAAAAATCAACCAAGGAGCATAAGTAGTGCCAAAGACATGGTCAAGTACCATATACTTTAGTTACAATTTAAATCTCCGTCAAATGATTTCTTTGAAACTTTAATTTCGCTTGTTCCTTTGGCCTCTGGAAACATTTTAGCCTTAAGTTAAATCTTAAGCTCCAAGCTCCAACTGAACCAAAATGTTAACTATGTAACAGTAGGAGCAGTAGGCAAATGTCAACTCTCTAAAGATACTTAATAGCATCATTGTTGCAAGTGATAAATTAGCAGCCAACTTTCTTTTTTTTTTTGAGACAAAGTTTTGCTCTGTCGCCCAGGCTAGAGTGCAGTGGCGTGACCTCGGCTCACTGCAACTTCCACCTTCTGGGTTCAAACAATTATTCTGCCTCAGCCTCCTGAGTAGCTGGGACTACAGGCGCCCGCCACTATGCCCGTGGCAGTCAACTTTCTAAAGCCAGTCTGCTGCTCCTCAGCATCTTCCTTTACAGACTATACCTTCTTTATCTTAATATCACCCTTAGGGACTTGACCAGGTCAGTCACTCAATAAAGGTTTGTAGAATAGAAGATTTAGAACTGGTCTCACAACAAGTATTGTTAAGGGCGAGGAAATTACATTTCCCAGGACTCCCTAAATACATGGTGTGAAAAATCATTCTAGACTCTTTGGGCCTAGGTTTCCAATCCACAGCCCTACACCACCCATACCCACACACCAACACTCATAGATTGATCAATAAAGAGACTTTAAGGGTTTTTTTTTTCCATACTCACCTTTCCACATCAGATTTCCTTGGCAGTCTAAGAAGAAAAAAAAAAAACGGATTAAATACATGCATACCTTCATTCTAATGTGATAATAGTCTTTACTTTGACTCTATTAAATATGTTAATGTTTCAGAAAAACTGGGTAAACAGCTACTACAGGCTCATGTGGCTACCTACTCTTTTTTAGATTTATGAGTTTCCAGCAGTATGGTTATAAGGCAAAAACCAACAAAAGAACATTTTTCTCCATTCAAAATACTTCAAAATGTATTGCATGAACCTTAAACATTTAAAAAGCCCAAGTCCCACATTAGCACACTATATCATAGGGTGTCAGAGAAAAGATTATTTTAAGACCAAAATGGTCACAGATGCAGAAGAACTTACTACTTGGTTGCCAGCCTCCCTGTATCCAATGGATACCTGTTTCCAAGCAATAATCCCTCCACATTGTGTTATGGTGGACAAAACTGGAAGCTAAGCATACAAAAGGACCAGTGTATGTCAAGGGTTTTACAGTAATTATGCTGCATGGTGGTTAGATGAAAAATTTTTATTGCTTTTAAACAGCTCCAACAGGATTTTTAAGTTTCTTTTTGCTAGTCCTCCAATACTGATAGCCAGCAACCAATGTCAACTTCTTCCCAGATAAGCTATACCATTTAACATTCACATCCACTGATGCCTAGAAAGATCCTTAATGCCTCCTGAATTGCCACATTCTGTTAACCTCTATCCCATAGTCCAAGATTCAATGGCCTAAACAACTCTCATGCCTTTCCCACAGCTAATCAGTTCTTGAAGTACACACACCCAGCCATTTAGATTGTCTCCCACCCACGTGCCACAGGAACAGAAAAACTAACTACTTCCAGAGGTTCAAAGTACAAGGAGGAGAAAATATTAAAATGATCTCTGGCTTATAGTTACCTCCTACTCTTAGGGTAGACGGTGGGATGGAAGTTAAAGTTATGGTCAGAATGATAAAGGGAACTAGGTGGGGGCTGGAAGGGCCAGCAGACCAGAGAGATGAAGCAGAAATTAAGGCCCTGTTAGAAGACTGCAAATAAAGGCAGCTACTGGCAAGTTCCTCTACAAGCCAAACCTCTTGAGAACACTCCTTGAGAAGCCACAGCCCTTGTCTTCACCTCAAGGGAGGGGGAGAATAAGAACGATGGGTATCTATAAGGGGAGAAGGGGAGCAGAGTTTCTGGGGGTAGAAAGAACAGGAATCATTGTTCCCACTCCTCCTACCTGCCTCAGAGACCCTAAAAGAACCATCTCATGTCAGAGGTAGTATCAGTTCAGGGACAAAAGACAGGCTTTGCTGCCTGCCTCCCCTTTCCCCTATTCCTCCTAATCTATTTGAAATTCTTTTATGGATAAGAAAGCTACCATTTAGAGTAAAAGTTCTAAAATGCAAATGTTGGGAAGTAAGGCATAGAAACTTATTTACACCAAAGCACAATAAGACAAGATTACATGACTGAGATCCTGGCATTTTCTGAATTAAAAGAAGTTTAAAAAAAGGGGGGCGGGGGGGTCAGGTGCGGTGGCTCACACCTGTAATCCAAGCACTTTGGGAGGCTTGGTGGCGGGGGGTGGGGTGCAGATCGCTTGAGTCCGGGAGTTTGGGACCAGCCTGGGCACACATGGCAACCCCATCTCTACAAATAATACATATTAGCCAAGTGTGGTGGCAAGTAGTCCAGCTACTTGGAAGGCTGAAGTGGGAGAATCACCTGAGCCCTGTAAGTCAAGGCTGCAGTGAGCCATGATTGTGCCACTGCATTCCAGCCTGGGTGACAGAGCAAGACCCTGTCTCAAAAAAAAAAAAAAATAAAGAGTAGAACCTAGGTCTCTAAAAAGTCAAGGCAGAGAGTAAACTCTAGGATGAGAGCATGTATGTTGAGGGGGAAGGGAGGTGGACAAGCAGAAGGAAAAAACCCAGAAATCTGAGACCAAAACAAAACCACCTAAGTTGCCAAGGTTGTCCTTTTTACCTTCAATAGTTCACACACAAGCATCACATATTACTGAAGTAAGTAACTGTTTCCCTAAAGACTCATAAAGTATACCTCGAACACTGGCTCTACATTAACATATTAATCCTGACAGTTTTTAGGGAAAATACACTATTTAGGAACTCCATGGTAAGTTCCCAAACTAATTAATTAATAATTACCACAATCAAAAGTGAAAAAAGTTGTTTAGTATACCTGTGTATCAAGAACAAAAATAACTTTTCCTATTAAATTTCCCATGGTTTACAATTCTTTTTGAACAATATTTTTATTGATGCATTAAACATGTACAGTTTCACAGTACATATAATTTCATACATTTATATAATTTGTAAAGATGAAATCAGTGTACTTGTGATATCCATCACCTTAAATATTTGTTTTTTCTTTATGCTGGAAACATCTGAATTATTCTCATCTAGCTATTTTGAAATGTACAATAGATTCTTGCAAACTAGTCACCCTACTGAGTTATCAAACACTAGTTATTATTTCTTCTATCAAACCATATATTGATTTATGACAATTCTAAACATTCATTCATTCATGTATTAAATCAATAAATACTTAGTTAAGCCCTGTGTGCCAGGCATTGTTCTAGGCACCAGGGAAAGTCACAAACAAATCAAAATCTCTGTCCTCATGGGGTGGGAATGGACAACAAACTAATAATGTCAGGTGGCAATAAGTGCTGTAAAGAAAAATAAAGCAGCAAGTAAGAAGGACAGAGTGAAGGGGCAGAGTACTATTTTATAGGTGGTCAGAGAAAATCTTTCTGATAAATTGTATGTAAACAAGGACCTAAAGGACTAATGAGAAAGCAATTCACACAGATTTCTAGGGAAAAAGCAAAGGCTCTAAGATGGCAGTGTGCTAGGCACTAACAAGAAACATCAAGAAGGTTTGGAGGCTGGGCACAGCGGCTCACGCCTGTAATCCCAGCATTTTGGAAGGCCAAGGCGGGTAGATCACCTGAAGTTGGGAGTTTGAGACCAGCCTGGTCAGCATGGTGAAATCCCATTTCTACTAAAAATACAAAAATTAACCAGGTGTGGTGGTGCATGCCTGTAATCGCAGCTACTCAGGAGGCTGAGGCACAAGAATCACTTGAACCCGGGAGGTGGAGGCTGCAGCAAGCCGAGATCACACCACTGCACTCCAGCCTGGGCAACACCGTGAGACTCTGTCTCAAAAAAAAAAAAAAAGGTTTGGGAGGCAGAGGTGGGAGGACTCCTTAAGCCCAGGAGTTCAAGATCAGCCTGGGCAAGTGAGACTCTTGTCTCTACCAAAAATAAAAAAATTAGCTGGGCATGGTGGCACATGCCTGTAGTTCCAGCTATTTGGGAGGCTGAGGCAGGAGGAGCAGTTTTGCCCATGTCGAGAGGCTGCAGTGAGCATGACTGTGCCACACTGCACTCCAGCCTGGGCAACAGAGTGAGACCCTGTCTCAAAAATAAAAAAGAAACATCAGGAAGGGTAATGTGGTCGGAACAGGATAAGCAAAGAGGAGAGTTTCAGGACATGCAGTTAAAGAGGTAAGGGACAAACCAAAAGTGGTTAAGAGGTTGGAGAAAAAAAAAAAAGGTTAAGGAACAGAGAAGGCACATCGTGTAAGGCCTTAAAGGTAAGATGACCACATGTTCTGGTTTTCTGGTTTGCCCAAGACAATCCTGGTTTATGCCTCTTGTTCTGACATTATTATCATCAGCCCCATTATGCTCAAAAGTGTCCCGGTTTGGACTATAAATTTTATGGTCACTATACAGATGATTATCAATACTTTTTTTTTTTTTTTTTTTTTTTGAGATAGGATCTCACTGTCACCCAGTCTGGAGTGCAGTGGTGCGAACATGCTCACTGCAGCCTCAACCTCCTGGGCTCAAGCGAACCTCCTGGGCCCAAGCAATCCTCCCACCTCCACCTTCCAAGTAGCTGGAACTACAGGCTTGGGCCACCACACCCAGCTAATTTTCTATTTTTGGTAGAGACAGAGTCTCGAACTCCTGGGCTCAAGTGACCCCCTCCCCTGCCTCAGCCTCCCAAAGTGCTGGGATTACAGGTATAAGCCACCACACCTGGCAATTATCAACACTTTTTAATCTCAGTGAGATGGGGAACCATCGAAGGGTTCTAAGCAGAGAAATTTTAAAAGAATCATCCTGGCTATTTTGTGGAGAAGAAACTATAGAAGGGGCAAGGGAACTACAGAGATACCAGTGAACTGACTATTGCAGTACACAGGTGAAGGATTAGGTGGCTTGGACCAACACTTGGTGGAAGTGTTGAGAAATGGTCAGACTCTGAAGTCAAAGATAACAGGACTTGCTGATGTATGTAGGATGTGAAGAGAGAGGAGCCAGGAGTTATTCCAAAATATCTGGCCTGAGCAACAACAGGAAGAATGGAGAGACTAGTGAGATAGCAAAGAAGGTTTTGCAGGAGGGAGGACAGTGGAATCAGGAGTTTGGTGCTGGAGTTGCTATGTTGAAATGCCCATCAAGATACTGAAATGTAGGCATCTGGATATAGAGTCTGGAGTTCATCAGAGAGGTCTGTGCTGGAGATACAAATATGGGAACCATCATATAAAGGGTGTGGGACTATAACTACATACTTATTCTACGGCAATAAAACAGATGTTCCTCTCTTCATAAACCAAGTCCTAAAATAGTAAAAAGACAACCACAATTCAAGGAATTTCTACAAAGCCCCTATGGAAAAGCAAATTACACCACCGATAGCAGCAGTTTTCAACATTTTTTTTTCCACAGCTCTATATAGGACAGGTGACCTTCACATACATGAAACTTTCTCATGGATATTCTTGGATTTTTATGAAATCCAACAATAAATGGTGCAGAGAGGTATATCATTATAATAGTCCCTAAACCTGACAGCGATTTAAATTTCTCATTAGCCACGGGTAGGCTTCTTTAACTCTACTTTTTTCTGTCCCATTCAAAAAAGTACAATACATCAAAACTGAGAATGACGTTTTACAGGAGTTAAGTGGAGCCTACTCTTTCAGTCATCTGCAAACAAGTATCTGTTATCAGTCTCTAAAAACAAATTACTGTGCCGCTTTAGAGCCTAATATCTGCATACTAATGTATCTCAATTGATAACCCTGATCTGAAGTCTTGCAATAGATACAAAATAAAATCCTGATTAACTTTTTCTGAACCTGGGTTATAAGATGTACAACAGAGTCCCAAAATGTTACGGTGCCTTTTCTTCACACACTGAAATTCATTAGTATATTCTGATCCTATTCTGAAGGGATTAACAACTTAATCATGCCCCAAGGCATTTCATGGGTAACTAGGTGATTTATAAACCCCCTTCATACTCCAAGAAATAACAGACTTACAAAAAAATTTTACTCGCACTAACTTCATTAAGACCTCAAACACTCAAAAGTTCCAGAAAAAAAGTACTTTGAATTCAAATTTGTATTTTATACACAACGTATGTAGCTCCTGCATTAACTTAGAAGCAATAACAGTTTACATTTAAAACGTATCGTCAAGAGGCTGTAATACAAATTTCCCATCTATGGAGTTTTTTCTAAAAGCTCGAATATTATGTATTCCAGCCAAGAAATCAAGAGAGTTCTGTTGGGAACTCGGACAAAAATTTCACACAATTTTCAGTGGAAGTGTAACAACATGCAAAATTAACAAGTCTCTGTTGCATCGTCGCCAGGAAGACCCCAGATGCAAAGCTTCTTCTCCACCTCCGCTGAACCCCAGGAGTTCAAAAATTCTAGACTAAGCAGTCCAGCGGAGAACACAGCAGCCTCTCGGGGAGAGGGAGGTGCAAACGTCTCAGCCGGTTGGGCGGGAAGGGGGGCTGGGGAACAGGCAGGGGTTTCGGGGCACTTACAGGTCCGTCAACACCATAAGCTCCGAGTAGGCCCGGTGCAGCAGAAATTCAATGAGGGTGCTCAGCCGGTAGCCCGGGCTAGCCGCAGCTGCAGCGGCCGCCGCCACGGCGGCTCCCGGGGGAGGAGGGGCTGGGGCTGACGGGGGTCCGCCGCTGCCCCCGCCGCCGCCTCCGGGCGGGACCAGCTGGTGGTTCTCCAGCTGCACTGGGGCCATGGCGGCGCAGGACCAGGCTTGGCGCAACGGCACACGATGCGGTCCTCGAGCCTCCCGGGCGCTCGGTCACCGCGCCGAAACGGGAGCGGGCAGAGTCGCCACCGCCTACCGCCGGGCCGCTTCAGAACAGGAAGCCGTGCGCCGACCGCGGAAGCCCGCCCCCATGTAGCGAGAAGTCCGCCGACCCCAGGGACAGGAGCGAGGGGCGGGGGGAGGCGGGGATGGGGGGGAAGCAGGGCGGCCCCGCAGAGGGGAAGCTGCGCCTCCGCAAACGCTCAGAAGCAGCTTCGCCAGACAGCCGCAACGTACATGTTGACTGCCCGAGGCGGAAGTCGATCGGCAGAGCGGAAGGGGGACCTACAGAGGACCCTCCGACAGGTCTGTGTCTGTTCTCTCAGCTGTCTAGCACCGCAGCGCTGGGGGGCGCGTGGGAGTGAGGCGGTACCTGTGAGCGCGCGGGAGAGCGGAAAAGGGACCCGCGCGCCGCCGGAAACCAGGGTGAGGGCTGAGCCGGAGCCGTCACCGGGAACGTCAGCAGTTGCCCCGCCCTTACCCTCGCCGCTCTCCCTCCCGCCTCCGCCCCCTGGCGTTGTAAAGGCGACAATTTGCCCAGAGAAATCCACCATCGCTTCCTAAGTGGGGCACAAACACAGCCAGGGGAGGCCTCCTCTAAATGTTCGTGAATTCTGGTTCTGGAATCGCGAAGAAATGGGAGCGGCCGCGCGCTTGTGATTCTCAGGCCTTTGCTCCTCCCATACACGTCCACGGCGCGTTACGTGGGAGAACGTTTTCGCCCTTTTTTTTTTTTCCAAACTGTGGGAAAAGGTGCTAGAAAATATGATTGCGGGTAGAGACAGGGCCGCTGGCAGAGTAACTCAATTTTAATAGAGTCGGGTGTATGCTGAGGTCGTCACCATCCCCCAAATCCTGTCAGTCCCACACAAAAACGGCCCTTAAATCCCCTGCCACGGGCTCTCGTATAGTTTTTGTCCTTGCTCTTGCAGTCACCGCTCTATTCTGAAGGGTTTTTCAGTTCATCCATGCCTACCGACACTCCCGTCCCCCCCATCAAAGTCCACGTTTAATTTTTTGCACCTGCTTTAAAACAGCGATTCTCAACCTTGGCTGCACTTTGGAATTATCTGAGGAGCTGTTTTTTAAAAAAATACTTAGATATATGGGTTCCACCCCTGTAGATTCAGATTTAATTGGTCTGGCTTGAGGTCTGGGCTTGGGGAATTTTTGAACTTTCCCAAGGTGATTCTAACATGCCCAAACGTAGAGATTCACTATTAGAAGCATTCGTTGCTGCGACCCCTTTCAAACATCTTTTTGCAGTTTCATTTCCTCTTGGTGTAAGAGATGTTCATGATGTTCCCTAAGGTTAGAATATTCTTACTGTCATCACTTGGGTAATTCTTTATCATTGTTGAAAGCGGTTCATCTGCTTCTGAAGGTGTAAGCTCACTTGTTCCCTCCCTTGGTGGTCCTAAAGCACATTGAAACAGAATATCATTGTGCTAGTTATTAAAATGCATTGGGATTATTTATACCCCTTACAGATACAGTTGCTGGAAGGCAGCTACCTTATTTTTAAATATTATTTTTATTTTTAATTGATAGTATATACTTATGGGATACAATGTGATGTTTTGAAACATGTAACCATTGTGGAATGAGCAAATCAG